>NC_081359.1:42648469-42978619 GCF_030684315.1 Stegostoma tigrinum
GCCATATGCCTTGCTAATCACTTTGGCTACCTGTGTTGCCACTTGCAGGAAACTGTGGACCTGTACGACCAGAGCCATCTGAATGTTCATGTTCCGAAGGGTTCTGCCATTTACAGTATAATTCACACCTAAATTTGATCCTCCAAAGTGCATCACCTCATATTGGTCTGAATTAAATCCCATCTGCTATTTCTGTGCCCAAGTCACCAATCTATCTGTATCTGGTTGTATACTTTTACAATCGTTGGCACTATCAGTAACTTTACCAATCTTCATGTCATCAGCAAATTTGTTTATCAAACCACCCATATTTTCCTCCAGATCATTTATATATTACTACAAACAGCAAAGGACCTAAGACTGACCCCTGTGGAACATCACTAGTTACTGGAATCCATTCTGAAAAAATATCCTTCCACCACTACACTCTGTCTTTTATGCCAAGTCAGTTTTGTAAACATCTAGCCAGGCCACCGTGAATCCCTTGTAATTCTAGTTTTTGTACCAACCTGCCATGTGGGATTTTAGTAAATGCCTCACTAATTTCCATATAAACTACATCCACAGCTCCTTCCCTCATCAATTATCCTTGTTACCTCTTCAAAGAATTCAGATTGGTGAGACATGACCACTCCCAGACAAAACAGTGCTGCCTGTCATTAACTAGTCCATTTTCTCCCAAATGCGCAGATATTGTGTCCCTCAGTATCTTCTCCAAGAGCTTCCTCACCATTGATGTCAAACTCACCTGCCTATAGTTTCCTGGATTATCCCTGTATCTTTTCTTAAACAAGGGAACAACATTCGCTAATCTCCAGTCCTCTGGAACTTCACTTGCGGTCAATGAGGATGTGAAGGTATCTGCAAATGCCCCAGCTTTTTCCTTTCTTGCCTCTCTGAAATAATCTAGGATAGATCTCGTCTGCTCCTGGGGACTTTTCAATCTTAATGCAATTTAGGATTCCCAAAATTTCCTCTTTCAATATGTTGATATTCCCTTGAGTATTCACACACTTGTCGCTCAACATTAGTCATGTCCTTCTCCTTGGTGAAAACTGACATAAAGTACTCATTCAGGATCTCCCCCACTTTCTGTGGGTCTATGTTTAACATCACTCCATTGTCTTTGAGTGGCCCTACTCTTTCCCTTGTTACCCTCTTTCTCCTAACAATGCCCTTTTTGCCTTCCTAATTGCACATTTAAGTTCCTTCCTAATTTCTGTGTATTCCTCCAGGGCTTTGTTAGTTTGTAGCTGCCTAGACTTGTCGTATGCTTAAGATTCTTGTGGTTTTGTCCCTACTGCAAGCCTAGATAGACCTGGGTTCAAGTCAAGCCTGTTCTAGAGATTTGTAATAACATCTCTGAATACGTTAGTTAGAAAATACCTAAATTGATGACATCATGTTAAACAGACAATACAACCTCTGAACATTTATATCATGCCCTGGAATGTAGGAGACTGGAGCTTTGAAATTATTAAATATACTTAGAAACCTATTGATAAATGTTTACAATTGTATTTGTGTTTAAAGATATGAAAATTTGGTTTTCCATTTTACCCAAAATGCTACTTGACATATATAACATGCTTGTTTACTGTATCAGTTATACACATTCTTTTGCACATTATTTAACAAAGAGAATGAACACTCGGGAGGAAATTAACAAGGAAATTGATTTTTGAATTTATTTGAAATTTAGACACTTTTTTTCTTTATAGATAAAATCTAAAATGCATGGCAGACCATTTTCAACATCATGGTCAATTGCTATTCTTCAAGTTGACCAAAGTGGACCTTAAGCTGTCAGTATTGAGTTAAAAGTGATATCTCAGTGCAGATGGTGAAGCCTGGTTCTAGAATGAGGACACACAATTTAAAAGTAAAGGTGACGCCATTTAGGTAACCTAAATGAGGAGAAATGTTTTTACTCAGAAATTTGTGAGTCTTCAGAACTCTGTGTCCCAGAAGGCTGTGGAAGATTAGTATTTGAATGCCTAAGGTAGAAACAAATAGATTTCTGATTAATAATGATAGAAAAGATTATGGGGATAATGTGGACAAAAAGGGATGAAGTGTTCAACCAGTCATCCACGTACCAAATGATGGATTGGACTTGATGGGCTGAATGGCCTACTCCTGGTCTTATGCATTATGAATCACCGCTATAAAGCTCATGGAAAGGTTGATTGCCACTTAAGTATGCATTTATGAAAGGAATATATACAGGTAGTATAATTTTAGTGCTTGTAACTTGACCTATCATCTCTCCTTAACAGCAGTTGATATGGATTTCAATCACTTATTAAAAGGAATCGAACACAGGGACAGGTCCATGGCTCTGTGAGACAGCCATGTTAACCACTGAGCCACTTTGTCACCCAGTATGTTGCACTGTGTTGATTTTTTCAGCAATGACCAGTTCACTGATGTGCAGTTTGCATACCACCAGTGTCACTTGGCTCAACCTTATCTTAGAATCATAAAATTCCTACAGTGTGGAAAAAGGCCATTGAATCCACAATGATTCTCCAAAGAGCATTCCACCCAGACCCAACCTTTACCCTATCCCTGCAATTCCCTAGACACTATGGGTAACATAGCAAGGCCAATCCACCTAACCTACACATCTTTGGACTGTGGGAGGAAACCAGAGCACTCGGAGGAAACGCACGCAGGCACAGGGAGAATGTGCAAACTCCACACAGACAGTTGCCCTGGGCTGACACTGAACCTGTGCCTCTCGCACTGCGAGGCAGCAGTGCTAACCACTGAGCCACGCAAGCATGGACAAAGGAGCTGAATGTCAGAGACAAAGTGAGACTGACTGTGTTTGACATAAAAGCAGTATTTTACCAAGTGTGGCAGTAAAAAGTACAAACAAAAGTGTGATCAACTGGAAATGGTGGAATGCTCTCTTTTGGTTCGAGTCACACTGAACTCAGAAGAAGGCTCTTCCAAAAACACTTTCAAAAACCACAACCATCTTAGAAGGACAAGTGCAGCAGATTTGTTGGAATACCACAACCTGCAAGCTTCCGTCCAAGTCACACACCAACCTGACTTGAAAATATTTTGCCATTCCTTCAGCTGGTTCAAAACTTGGAACTCCATCCCTCGTGGTATTGTGGGTGTACTGACACCCCAGTGGCTGCAGTAATTCAGAAAGGCAGCTCACTATCAGCTCGTCCACAGCAATTAGTAATGGGAAGTACATGCTGACCCTGACAGTGTCCCGTGAATGAATGAAAAAAGACTCCACACTGTCAGTGGAAGAGGGAACGAACAGCCTAGGTCTGCTGCTCAATGAGAATTGAATCTCAGAAATACTTGAGTGCTGAACCTGTTGATATCCGATTTATTACCTCCATGCAAGCTCAAATTACATAAATAAACATGTAGAATTAACATTCTTTGCTAAATTCAGAATTTCAAACAGAGATGTCTTATTAATACTTCACGTCTTTACAACCAGTTTTCATCCTTTGGCCAAAACAAACCTCACAATGTATTGGATATACATGTAGAAAATGTGTCCTGCAAGTTCCTATTTTAGTAACTTCAGTTTATAGTACCGTTTTGGTACTAAATTTTTATAGTAAGTTAATATTTATTTTAAGGCTAACAAAAATAGTGTTCAAAGTTATAGGACAACAAGTTAGCAGTGACAAGTGAGTGTACATGCTTTGTGGATAATTGTGAAGTCATGATCATACCATGTGTCCCAGCCAAACATCTGGAAGAAATGTCGATGTCCAGACAAGTTTGAATTTGATTTTAAAACTTGAGCAACAACTGGCGTCTCTGTTATGTATCCGTGAGGCAGAGATGTTGCAGAGAATATGCATCAGGAGGAGATCAACCTGCAGTTTAGAAGTAAATAGCAGAGAGGGAATGTGTGACTAGCAGACAGTATAGGAAGACCAAACAGGCTACGTAGGAGTCCCGCAGGTGTATCCTGTTTGCTAATCAGCATTCCTTTTCAGAAATTATTGAAGGTGATAGTTCCATGGGGGAGTGGAGCCAAAGATAAGGCCATGATACTCAAGGGCATCTCAACTGTACAAAGTGGCAGAGAAAGAAAAATTACAGGAGAATTGTATCAGGGAGTCCATAGTCAGAGGATCAGGCAGGCATTTCTGTGGCATGAACTGTAATTCTCGGATGGTGTATTGCTTTGAATGTGGAATGATATCAAAATGACAAAGTTAAAGGCACTGTACCTGCAGCTTTCACAAGATAGATTATCTAAAGACACAAATAGAGATACATTGCTATTATAAAAAGATGAATGCATGGCGACCAGGACTGGGAATTTAATAGTCAAGCATATTTAATATTTAGGAAGGACAGACATAAGGAAAAATGGGGTAGAGTTGCACTCACAATATAAGATGAGATCAGTACCTTAAGAAGAGGCAATCTCAGATCAGAATTACAATCTAGAATTTGTTTGGGTGGAGCTAAGAAACAGCAAGGGGCAGCTGACATTAGTTGGAGTAAATTATAGTCCTCCAAATAGTAGCGGTTGTGTGGGGCCTGGTACAAATCAAGAGATGAAGGCAACATGTCATATATGCAGCTTGGTAACCTTGGGTGACTTTAATCTGCATGTAGTCTGGATGAACCGATTGAACACTAAAACCATGGAGGAGAGTTTCTGGAGTGTGTTTGAGTGGTTTTCGAGAGTAGTATGTTGAGGAGCAAACTAGATGACTTGCTATTTTAGATCTACTATTATGTAATGAAAATGGACTCATTAATAGTCTTGTTGTGAAAGAAAGCTTTAAGGGATGAGAGACTACAACATTATAGAATTGTACATTATATTTGAAGTGAGGAAGTTTAATCTGAAACAAGGTTGTTATGTTTGAATAAGGAAAATTACGAAGGCACAAGGCATAAGTCATCTTGCTGGAATGGGGAAATACATTAAAAGGCATTACTGTACATAGGTAATGGATAGTCTTTAAAGAACTATTAAATTGCTTACAACATACGTTTCATCGAGGTGCAAAAAGGCAAAAATTGTCAGTCACCTGTCGCTGACAAGGGAAGTTAAGGATTGTGTAAAATTGAAAGAAAATACTTATGAAGTGGCTAGAAATAGTAATAAATCTAAAGATTCAAATGATTTTAGGATGCAGCAAAGGAGGACCAAGAAGCCAATAAGGAAAGGAAGTATAGAATATGAATAGAATCTAGGAAATCACATGAAAATGGATTGCAAAGGCTTCTCGAAGTAAGTATGAAGGAAACATTTGTCGAAAATGAAAGAGCGTGCATCAAAGGTAGTGTTGGAAAAATGAAGAACAGAGAAATTGCAGAGAAACTAAATGGTTATTTTGTGCCTGTTTTCACTGAGGAAGACACAACAAATTTTCCAGGATTATAGATCCAAGTTACTGGGGAGAATAAGGGAATAAAAATAATTAGATTTAGTAAAAAGGTTGTACTGGAGAAATTAATAGGGCTGAAAGTTGCTAAGTACCCTGGATACTGACAGTCTACATCCCAGAGCGTTGAAAGAGGTAGTTCTAGAGAGAGTCAATACATTGGTGAATACAGTCTTGTCAACTTTAATCCCAGCAATTCTGGAGTGCTTCATGCAGACTTGAAAGTTGCAAACATCACTCTACTGTTTAAGAAAGAGCAAGAGAAACAACAATAAACTACAGATATCTTGGCCTTCCATCAGTAATAAGATGAATGCTTGAATTTATCATAAAGAATGTGATAAGTAGATATTTGAATAATGATCATCAGTCTGGCCATGTTTTAGCATGGATTAGCATAGATTTATGAATGAAAATTCACGTTTGATTAACCTGTTGGAGTATTTTTGAGGATGTTCTGAATAAAATTAGTAAAGGAAAATTAGGATATAGTATATTTGAAATTACAGGAGGCTCATGTTAAAGACTCCCTGCACCCCAACTGGAGATTGGTAGCAAATATTAAATAAAATCATAGTACAGGAGATAACAAACGTATGAATTAATGATTGGTTAATGGACAGAAAACAGAAAATAATCATAAATTAGTTATTCGCACAATGGCAGATTGTGACTAATGGCTTCCATAAGGATCAATATTTGGACCCCAACTGTTCAGAATATGTATCAATGGTTTGGAAGTTGGAACCAAACGTACAAATTTCAAATTGACGGATGATGCAAAGCTTAGCAGGAATGTGCCATAAGGAAGATGTAAAACATTTTCAGCAGGATTTGGACAGGTTTAGGAAATGATCAAGAACATAGCAGGTGGAACATAATGTGGAAAATTGGAAGCTTTTTGACTTTGGTAGGAGAATCAAATGTGAAGGATATTACTTAAATGGCAAGAGGTTAGAAAGCGTAGATGTACAAAGGGACCGAGCTGCTCTTGTCCCTGAGTCACTGAAGGTTAACATGCAAATGCAACAAGTAACTGAATAAATGATCTATTTACTGTCGCTTGCATTTTACAGTGAATAATACAGTAAAATACAGTGTAAAGTTTCATCATTCATTAAAGTCTGGTGCCATTTTGAATTGTTTAAGAATAAGAAATGATACAAGATATAACTGAAAGAGAGCCCTGAGCCCGCTCACCAATGCACCTGTGCTGTTACCCCTCCTCTACCATCTCATTGTCACCTGTGCCACACTCACTAATGTAAGAGTCACCACATCTTCGTGCTGAGCCCACCTCACCGACGCCGATGCTGCTGCTGATCCCAATGCCAGATCTGTGCTGAACCCACGCTCACCTCGCAACCAGGAGTCCCCAGCTCTACTTCCACCTCTAAGACACCGGGAGTCCTGGTTCCAGGCATTCCACCCTATCGCTGCTTCAGGCATTGCCTTGCTATTGCCAAGAGTCCCCGCTCTGAACTTGCAGCAACCAGGAGTCCCTGGCTCAACTGCCAGACCAGGCCCCAGCTAATGTCTCAACAAGAGTCCTGCTCCACCCACCATGTTCTGAGATGTCACTTGCTAACACTGCCATTTTGAAAGGTCTGCTGCTGCTACTGCCTCCAATCACCAGAGGGGCTTTATGACTGCTGCCACCATCAGTTCCAAAAGCAGATATGAAATCCTTACTGCTGCTGGAGCCACCAACTGCATTCACAGTAAGGGGCCACATCTACTGCCATCTCCATCTACTTGGGGGAGCTGACGTTCTGCACTTGGCCCACTTAGAACATAGGACATAGAACATTACAGTGCAGTATAGGCCCTTCGGCCCTTGATGTTGCGCCGACCTATGAAACTAATCTGAAGCCCATCTAACCTACATTATTCCATTATCATCTATGTGTTTATCCAATGATCATTTAAATGCCCTTAAAGTTAGTGAGTCTACCACTGTTGCAGGAGGGCACTCCATGCCTTTGCTATTCTCTGAGAAAAGAACCTACCTCTGACATCTGTCCCATATCTATCACCCCTCAATTTAAAGTTATGTCCCCTTATGCTAGCCATCACCATCCGAGGAAAAATTCTCTCACTGTCCACCCTATCTAATCGTCTGATCATCTTGCATGGCTCTATTAAGTCACTGGTTAACCTTCTTCCCTCTAACGAAAACAACCTCAAGTTCCTCAGTCTTTCCTCATAAGACCTTCCCTCCATACCAAGCAACATCCTGGTAAGCCTCCTCTGCACCCTTTCCAATGCTTCCACATCCTTCCTATATTGCGGCGACCAGAGCTGTACGCAATACACCAAGTGCGGCCACACCAGAGTTTTGTACAGCTGCAACATAACCTCATGGCTATGAAATGCAATCCCTCTACCAATAAAACCTAACACGCCGTATGCCTTCTTAACAACCCTATCAACCTGGGTGGCACCGTTCAGGGATTTTAAGTGCTATGTCAATTTTGTGGACTTAGCTGCTGCAAGAGACTCCGTAGAAGAGAAGAACGACAGAATAAAAGAAACAAAGCCGAAGTAAAAAGAAAGTAAAAATAAATAGAATGAAAGCACGTGAGAGGGGATGAGACTGGGGCAAGAAACCATACACAGCGTTGCTACTCCACTGCCAGCTCGAATCAGTTCATGAAGAAGGCAAATGAAATGTTAGCCTTTATCACAAGAGGATTTCACTCCACTTCCGTAGAGGATTAGTGAACTGTTGCTTCAGTTGTCTCCGATTGGCAGGGGGACCATAACTACAGTCTTCTATAATTTCAAATATCCAATGTTCATGATTTCCAGGAGTCATAGAGCTGTATAGCATGCAAATAGATGCTTCAGTCCAACTCATCCATACCGAGCAAATATCCTAAATTAATGTAGTCCACTTGCTAGCATTTGGCCCATATCCCTCTAAATCCTGTATCAGAGATAATGGGAACTGCAGATGCTGGAGAATCCGAGATAACAAAGTGTAGAGCTGGATGAACACAGCAGGCTAAGCAGTATCCCTTTTCTGATGAGGGGTCTGGGCCCGAGACGTCGGCTTTTGTGCTCCTGGGATGCTGCTTGGCCTGCTGTGTTCATCCAGTTCGACTCTTCGTTATCCCTCTAAACTCTTCCTATTTACATGCCGATCCAGATGCCTTTTAAATGTTGTAATTGTACGAGTCTCCAACACTTCCACTGGTAGATTCCATGCACATTCCATGTATAAAATGTTGCCACTTAGGTCCTTTTTAAATCTTTCCCCTCTCACCTTAAACCTCTTTAGTTTTGGATTCCTTTACCCCAGGGTAAAGACCTTAGCTATTCACTCTATCCAATCCCCATGATTTTATTAACCTCAAAAAGGTGGCCTCTCATCCTCCAATGCTCCAGGGAAAAAAAAAGCTCTAGCCTATTCACGCTTTCCTTATAACTCAAACCCTCCTTCTGGCAACATCTTCGTAAGATTTACAACATCCTTCCTTTAGCAGGGAGACCAGAATTGCACTCAATACTCTGAAAGTGGCCTAACTAATGTCTTATACAGCCGCAACATGACCTCCCAACTCCTGTACTCAATCCACTAACCAAGCTTCACCATCCTGTCTATCTGTGACTCCACTTTCAAGGAACAATGAACCTGTACTCCAAGATCTCTTTGTTCAGCAACACTCCCCAGGATCTTACGATTAAGTGTGTAAGTCCTGCCCCGACGTACCTTTCTAAAATGCAGCACCTCACATTTATCCAAATTTAATTCCATCTGCCAATCCTTGGTTCATTGGCCCATCTGACCAAGGTCCTGTTGTATTCTGAAGTAACCGTCTTTGCTGTCCACTCCACCACCAATTTTGGTGTCAACTGCAAACCATATCTCCTATGTTCTCGTCCAAGTTATTTATGTAAATTATGAAAACTAGTAGATCCTGCACCAATCCTTATGCCACACCACTGGTCATAGGCCTCCAATCTGAAAAACAAGCCTCCACCACCTCCCTGTGATTCTCACCTTGGAGCCGGTTCTGTATCCAAATGGCTAGTTCTCCCTGTATTCCATGTGATCTAGCCTTACTAGCCAGTCTACCATGTGGAACCTTGTTTAACATCTTACTGAAGTCAAAATAGATCATGCTCACCACACTGCTTTATTAATCCTCTTCATTACTTCTTCGAAAATCTCAATTAATTTAGTGAGATATGATTTCCCACACACAAAGCCATGTTGACTCTTCCTAATCAGTCATTGCCTTTCCAAATGCATGTAAATCCTGTCCCTCAGGATCCCCTCCAATGACTTGCCATCACTAATATCAGGCTCACTGTTCTGTAGTTCCCTGTCGTTTCCTTACTTACATTTCTTAAAAAGTAGTACCATATCAGCCAACCTTCAATCTTTCGACACCCCACCTGTGGCTATCAATGATAAAAATATCTCAGCAAGTGGCCCAGCAAACACCTTCCTAGCTTCCCATAGAGTTCTAGGATACACCTGATCAGGTCCCAGGGATTTATTGACCTTTATTCATTTTAAGATGTCCACCGCCTCCTCCTCTACTGAATGGACAAGATGCCGTTATTTATTTCCCCAAGTTCTCCATCTTCCATACCCTTCTCCACAGTAAACACTGATGCAAAATACTTGTTTGTTATCTCCACCATTTCCTGTGGTTCCACACATAGGCAGCTAACCTTTAAGAGGCCCTATTCTCTCCCTAGTTACTCTTTTTGATGGTGTTAGGCGAGCAATTTCAGAAGTTGACTCGGGGGGGGCAGATATTTGCAGGTAAAGGGACAGCTGGAAAATGGGAAACCTTTAAAAATGAGATGAAGAGAGCCAGAGACAGTATGTTCTTGTTAGGGTGAAGGGCAAGGTTGGTAGATGTAGGGAAGGATGGATGATGGGAAAACTTGAGGTTTTGGTTGAGAAGAAGAAGGAAGCATATGTCACCAGAAGGTTCACCAGATTTGTCCCCTTGATGACAAAACTGTCATATGAAAAACCAGGGGCACAATTGAAATATAAGCGGGATGTCACTGAGGTCCAAGATGACGAGAAATGTTTTTTTTCTCAGAGGATTGTGAATCTTTATAATTTCTACCAAAGAGGGCTGTGTATATGTTTAAGGCAGAGATTGATAGATATCTGATTCAGTGGGATACACAGTTATGGGGTGGGTAAGAGGCATTAAAATTTGCGATCAGCCAAGATTTTATTGACTGGTGGATCAGAAGAATGGCCAATTTGTGTTCCTATTTCCATAAAACGTAAAACCGATTGTCTCATACTAATGGGGTAAAAGTGAATACAATTATTCTAATAGTAACCAAGGAACAAATGAGGCTAAGGGCAAAGTGGGGAGTGAATTCTTTTGAAATGTACAATAGACAATAGACAATAGGTGCTGGAGTAGGCCATTCGGCCCTTCGAGCCAGCACTACCATTCATTATGATCATGGCTGATCATCCACAATCAGTATCCTGTTCCTGCCTTATTCCCATAACCCTTGATTCCACTATCTTTAAGAGCTCTATCCATCTCTTTCTTGAAAGTATCCAGAGAGTTGGCCTCCACTGCCATGTGGCACAGAGCATTCCATATATCCACCACTCTCTGGGCGAAGAAGTTTTTCCTCAACCCTGCTCTAAATGGCCTACCCCTTATTTTTAAACTGTGTCCTCTGGTTCTGGACTCACCCATCAGCGGAAACATGATTTCTGCCTTCAGAGTGTCCAATCCCTTAATAATCTTATACGCCTCAATCAGATCCCCTCTCATCCTTCTAAACTCAAGTGTATACAAGCCCAGTTGCTCCAATCTTTCAACATAAGATAGTCCCGCCATTGCAGGAATTGACCTCATGAACCTACGCTGCACTCCCTCAATAGCACGAATGTCCTTCCTCAAATTTGGAGACCAAAACTGTACACAGTACTCCAGGTGCGGTCTCACCAGGGCCCTGTACAGCTGCAGAAGGACCTCTTTGCTCCTATACTCAATTCCTCTTGTTATGAAGGCCAGCATGCTATTAGCTTTCTTCACTGCCTGATGTACATGCATGCTTGCTTTCATTGACTGATGTACAAGAACACCTAGATCTTGTTGTACTTCCCCTTTACCTAACTTGACTCCATTGAGATAGTAATTTGCCTTCCTGTTCTTGCCACCAAAGTGTATAAGCACACATTTATCCACATTAAACTGCATCTGCCATGCATCCGTCCACTCACCTTGCCTGTCCAAGTCACCCTGTATTCTCATAACATCCTCCTCACATTTGACACTGCCACCCAACTTTGTGTCATCAGCAAATTTGCTAATATTACTTTTAATGCCTTCGTCTATATCATTAATATATATCGTAAACAGCTGCGGTCCCAGCACCGAACCTTGTGGTAGCCCACTGGTCACTGCCTGCCATTCCAAAAGGGACCCGTTTATCACTACTCTTTGCTTCCTGTCAGCCAGCCAATTTTCAATCCAACTCAGTATTTTGCCCCCAATACTATGTGCCCTAATTTTGTTTACTAATCTCCTATGCGGTACTTTATCAAAGGCTTTCTGAAAGTCCAGATACACTACATCCACTGGTCCTCCCCTATCCATCTTCATAGATACGTCCTCAAAAAATTCCAGAAGATTAGTCAAGCACGATTTCCCCTTTGTAAATCCATGCTAACTCTGACCTATCCTGTTACTGCTATCCAAATGAGTCGTAATTTCATCTTTTATAATTGACTCCAGCACCTTTCCCACCACTGACGTCAGGCTAACCGGTCTATAATTTCCTGTTTTCTCTCCCCCTCCTTTCTTGAAAAGTGGGACAAAATTTGCCACCCTCCAGTCTGCAGGAACTGATCCTGAAACTATAGAACCTTGGAAAATAATTACTAATGCGTCCACAATTTCTAGAGCCACCTCCTTAAGCATGCTGGGATGCAGACCATCAGGTCTCGGGGATTTATCGGCCTTCAGACTTAACAGTTTATCCAACACCATTTCCTGCCTAATATCAATTCCCTTCAGTTAGCCCATTACCCTAGGTCCTTCAGCCACTATTGCATCTGGGAGATTGCTTGTGTCTTCCCTAGTAAATACAGATCCAAAGTACCTATTCAACTCTTCTGCCATTTCCTTGTTCCCCATAATAAATTCACCCGTTTCTGACTTCAAGGGCCCAATTTTAGTCTTAACCATTTTTTTTTATTTTCACATGCCTAAAAAAGCTTTTACTATCCTACTTTATATTTTTAGCCAGTTTGCCTTCATAGCTCATTTTTTCTCTCTGTATTGCCGTTTTAGTTATCCACTGATGCTCTTTAAAAGCTTCCCAGTCCCCCGGCTTCCTGCTCATCTTTGCTGTGTTATACTTCTCTTTTATCTTTATACAGTCCTTAACTTCCCTTGTCAGCCACGACCGCCCCTGCTTCTCCTTAGGATCTTTCTTCCTCTTTGGAATGAGCTGATCCTGCACCTTCTGCATTATATCCAGAAATACCTGCCATTGTTGTTCCACTGCCATCCCTGCTAGAGTATTGTACCATTGAACTTTGGCCAGCTCCTCCCTCATAGCTCCATAGTTCCCTTTATTCAACTGCAATACTGACACTTCAGATTCTCCCTTCTCCCTCTCAAACTGCAGATTAAAACTTGTCATATTATGGTCACTACCCCCTAATGGCTCCTTTACTTTGAGGTCACTGATCAAATCCGGTTCATTGCACAACACCAGATCCAGAATTGCCTCCTCCCTGGTAAGGTCCAGTACAAGCTGTTCTAAGAATCCATCTCGGAGGCACTCCACAAACTTCCTTTCTTGGGGCCCAGTACCATCCTGATTCTCCCAGTCTACCCGCATGTTGAAATCTCCCATAACAACTTAGTGATACCTTTGAGACAGGCCAATTTCAACTCTTGATTCAACTTGCACCCTACATCCTGACTACTGTTTGGGGGCCTGTAGATAACTCCCATTAGGGTCTTTCTACTCTTAGAATTTCTCAGTTCTATCCATACTGACTTTACATCTCCTGATTCTGTGACCCCCTCGCAAGGGACTGAATATCATTCCTCACCAACAGGGCCACCCCAGCCCCTCTGCCCACCAGTCTGTCCTTTCGATAGCACGTATAGCCTTGAATATTTATTTCCCAGGCCCTGTCCACTTGAAGCCACGTCTCAGTTATCCCCACAACATCATACTTACCAACTTCCAACTGAGCCTCAAGGTCCTCCACCTTATTTCTTATGCTTTGTGCATTCATATATAATATTTTTAATTTGTTTCTCCCCTCACCCTTCCTATCAATCCCTATTTCACTTGGCCATACTGTACGATCCCTTCTTGAGTTTTCTGCTCTGTTGATTCTGTTGTCTTTCTTAACTTCTCTTATTCGCACTTTCTCTTTAACTTGATTCTTAAATTTCCAGTTTGACCCATCCCCCCCATTACTTAGTTTAAACACACCTGTGTTGCAGAGGCAAACCTGCCTGCCAGAATGCTGGTCCCCCACCTATTAAGATTGTACAATTTATCCTTACCCCAAAACATACCCCAGTGATCCAAGAATTTAAATCCTTGCTTTTGGCACCAGTCCCTCAGCCATACGTTCAAATCCATTATCTCCTGTTCCTGCCCTCTCCAGCCCGAGGAACTGGAAGCAAACCAGAGATAACCACCCTGGAAGTCCTGCTTTTCAGCCTTCTTCTGAGTTCTCTGAAGTCCCGCTGTACAATGCCCCTCCTTTTCTTCCCGACGACATTAGTGCCGACATGCACCGCCACCTCTGGCTCTTCACCTTCGTCCTTGAGTATTCCCTGCACTCTATCCGTGGCATCCTGGATCCTGGCACCAGGAAGGCAACACACCATCCTCAAATCTCGCCCGTTGCTGCAGAAACCCCTGTCAATCCTTCTCACTATGCAGCCCCCTATTACCACAGCTCTCCGTGATGTCTGGCTCCTCGGCTCTGCCTCTACAGCAATTTTTGACTCGCAGACCTGTCCACCTCTCGGACTGGCAGTGTCGTCTGTCTCAGTTTCCAAGACAGTCAGCCCATTTACAATAGGTACTTCCCATGGGGTCTCTTGTACTTCATTCATGTCTTTTTTCATCATCGACATTCCCCTTCTCTCTTCTGGTATCCTCAGTGTAATGACCTCGCTGAAGGTCATGTCCAGAAAATTCTCGTTCTCTCGGATTAGTCTGAGGTCATCTAGTTCTTTCTTCAGGGCTGCAACAACCTCCTTCAGAGGATGAATGAGTACACACTTTCCACAGCTATAGAAGCCAGAAACATCATCAGTGTCCCTGACCTCCCACATCATTGCGCAGCACACTAAATCAGCTTGGCAGTCATGTCTTCACCCTCTTCAACAGTGGCGTAATCTCCTCACTGAGCTTCTTCGCCAAAAGCTCCTGAGCCAAAGACTCGCACTTTACTCACCAGGCACTTCCCTCAACCCTTGTTTTTTGCTGTGAGTCTGTGGACTCTTAATTAGGTGCGAGGAGGAGGGTGGGAGGGAGGCCCTACCGTGTAGGACCTGGGGCCGAGAACATACCTACTTACATAGTACTCACTTACCTTCCCAACTGCCTCTCTGCCCTGACCTCACGTCCACCCGGCTCCTGCCGCTCTCCGCTGCAAAAAGGGACATGAGGGAACTTTCTACATCTACGTGTCTCTAGTGTAATAAGGAAGAAAACTGTGCTAAATTTTATTCTAGGAATTCAGAAATTCATGTGACACAAGCTCTAGAGGGTGAATATTTGGGAAGCTGTGACCATAGACTCATTAGCTTGAGATTAACAAAGGAAGAACAGAATATATCACATTTGTTTCCTTTCGTAAATCCCACACAGCTTTTCAATTCCATTGACTTCACCAGGACTGAATCTCCAACTTAATGTGTGACAAGTGGTTGATGGAAAACTAGTCACTTTAGACTATCACCCAACACAAATTCCTACCCCTTAATTACTTCACTGCATGTGCTGACATTTGTTTTACAATGCCAATGAAATGAAATTATTTAATACCACAATCTGTCAAGTTTTGATGGAGTCTTTTCAAATTGGTAGCATGAGATGTGATCGCAACCTATTTTTCTCTTAAAAAGACAGAGAAGCTTAATTTATTAGACCTGTACATTGAATATCATTGAATTACCGAGAAAAGATGGTTCTTTGAGAGCTGGAAAAGATTGCTTGGCTCAATTGGAAAAATATGCAATCCTTTGGTATTTCCTTCTTTTTTTAGGTGGTCTCAATTCATGGAAAAAACCAGGACTACCAGCTGCCGACACTGGCTTCCTGCCCATGACAAATAAATTGCTGGGTAAAATGGTATAAATTCACCAGTGGCATGCTCGAGGAGAGAACAGATCAGTCATTAGAGTTTAACTTTGTTTTACTGCTAGATGGATAGGATCAGGTATTTGAGATATTTTTCTGAGTTCACCACTTACTTTGCAATGGTCTTGCCGAAAAAGAAAGGATTTCAGCATCTAACTTAGTAAATCAACAATCAATTTAAATTGTTGAGGCATTGGGAAAGGCACTGCACATCCCACCTGCCTCTGAGCAAGACATTTTGTTGAGTATTGCTGTAGAAAGAAGCATCCTGTCAAAGTTTTTTATCTTGCACTCATCAGGACAGATGCAAGAATGTCAAATTTCAAAGGGAACAACGCAGGAGAGACATGGTGCTGATTGATTGGCAAATAAATTCTGATTGGTTGAGGCATTCCCACGGAGAAAGAACCAGACAAGCGTTATCCTGAAGCTTTTGTTCAAGTTCAGGAAAGGCAAGTCAACTCAGATATGGGAAAGCACTAAGGAATAGAATTTTTCATGCTTTTGATCAATTGAAAAAGGTGCAATGCTTGGACAAATGTTTTTTTTCCTTCATAGGACCGGATTCACCATTTGTTTGTATTGCTGCTTCTGCCAAGTGTAAGTAAGGCATATTTTGAGCCCCTTACGTTGGCGGGGAGTGTAATTCCTGGCACACTAGCATTGAAATTCATGCACCACATTGTTTATTTATATGATTGGAATAAGGTGTTTTGTGCTTTATGGCAGCATGACTAGTTTCACCCATTAATCAACCTTCCAAGTCGATTTCAGATGGGAACATTTTGGGATTGAAAGTGGCAGTGTTAGGTCAATTCATGAGTTTATTTGGCCTACAGATATATAACAAACAGTGATATGATCAGTGCACAATTATCCTGCAAGTGAGCATCAATGCACCATGTTTTGATATATGCATATACATTGAGGAAATGGTATGGGACTGAAAAGGCTAATCCTATCGTGCATTGAACTGTTGGTGTCCCATTGTGTATATTGACCAGTGAAGGTAAGCTTGTACTTTACATTAATAGAGAATTCACTAACAGATTTTTTAACTAACATTTTGGGAAGAGGAAGTTTGTTAGGCTGCACATTTTCAAAGGTTAATTGAAGTGTAAATTGGAGCCCATTAGGTACGTAAGTAAAGTTTTACATACAACAACAGATTGAAACATTGCAAACGTATGATCCACAAAGAGGAAACATACAAAAAGTAGAAAGTGAGGTGTAATTCCTATAAACACATTTCTTCTGGAATCTGACAAGAATGTTCGCGAGGACTGGACTTAGAGAGGACCCCACGGCAATACCAACATCTGTTTGGACAAACTTAGTGACATCGAAGCTGAAGTTCACAAGTTGAGTGATAGATTCAGGCAAATGGTACAAGCAAAATTGTGCAAAGGCCATTGCGACCTTCAATAACCAATTTGTGAATAGGCTAGTAATGTCAAACAAGCACGTAAATGTGGCATTGCTGTTAAAATACAGGTTTTGCAGTCTTCTGAAAGTGAAGGAATCCTTCACTGTGTATTTGGAAGACTGCTTGTAGCAATTGGTCAAGTGTTTTGAAGAACCAGCCATAATTAGTGGCACCACCACATGACTTGCCTTTTTTGAAATTTAAAGTTAGATGTTAGGGTAAATGTTCCCTAGGACATTCTCGGTGGCAATGCCTCGATGAGTTCATGTGTATTCCATTTAGCACCCTGTTTCTCATGCAATATAAACAATTGCTCCCTTTGAAAATTTGTATTCTTGCAATTCTGTCCTGATGAGTGAAAGATGAAAAATTTTGACAACATGTTCCCCTTCAACAATACTAAATTTCTGTCCCACCAAAATGTATTAACTAGCTGAAACTGATAGATACCTGACTTCTACAAAGTGTTTGGGAAAATGCCATCCATTATTTACAAGCCATCTATTATTTACAAATGCATAACTCGGCCATTGAAAGCTATATTACACACTGTTGATAAAAGCAACACACAGGATTTTGTTATTATTCGAGATGAAGTTATTATTGAGCAAGTGAGATCCCAGACTGAAATCTGGCTTGACTAATAATTTTTTTTTGTTTTAACAATGCAGTCCCTTAATGACTCATAAACACATAATGTTGCAGGTTTAGATTCAACATAAAAATAGATATTTATATGTCAAAGAAATTAAGATAAAGTAAAATTAACCAAACTGTTTACTTATAACACATTTAAAGATTCTGAAATACATTAATCCCAACGTAATGCATCCCATTATGATATTCAAGCACCAGGAAGAATGACAATCTTTAACCCACATACGGTTAAACTTAGCTGTAGCTTCTTAAAGTCCCAGTTTTGAGAATTTGACAGCCTCTTCCAAGATTCATCATATAACTACATGGAATGATTGTAAAGGGGTCAGCCAGCTGGATGTCATAGAATACGAGTTCCCTGACTAGGGCTAATCCGGCCCTGTCAGGAAGGCCTGGCTGACATAAAAGGATGAATGTCAGGGATATTTCAGTTCTAGAAGTTTTAAACTGAAGCCTTTGTACTGAGTTAACCTATTTTTAATAATTCTAAACTATCTTCTCCCTTTTTCAGGTGAATCTGCTTTACATAGCCAGTTTCAACTAAGAACTCTGCAGAGCTGCCCAAACTGAACCTAAAATCTAAGTGTGTTCCTCTGAATCAAAAGAAAAAGGTCAACCTGAAGCCTAATGTGCCAGTTAACCTGGTTTGCTCCTGAAATTCTTCTAATGTATACAAAAACCCACTACTCTACAGGAAATATTTCTGTCACTCTGTGTTTTAAAAGAAATCGTCATAGCTTCAGTAATGCTTACAGGTTAATCATTAAACACCTCCAGTGACACATATACCACTGGTTCCCATTTAATAATTCAATCTCAAAAATCAATGATATTAACATATAAATAAACCACACATCTTAAATTACATTTTTAAAATTCTAATGTAAATGAAAGCTTGCTGAATGCTCTTACAAATGAGGAGGCAGTATTGTAAGCACTCATAAAACACAGTATTTAATCCAGTATGAGATATATAGTTCCTGGAGTATATATAGAACCTGGAACCTTAACATGGAAAATGCAGGGCTATCAGAACATTGAAGCATAATTTAACTGTGAGATAACAGTCACCTCCCTGCTGTAACTAAAACTAAGGTCTGGGCAGGATCTCCCATGGTCCACCTTCTGGGCCCCTACTATGAACTGAGGCCTTTAGGTAGTCAATTAATGACTCATTTATGAGGCTTTATACCGAGGCAGCAATTAACACAGTTCCTAGCAGATGAGATTGGTGTCAACCTTCCCAATTGGTAAAACAAAGTAGCCTGCGTGACAAGTTGATGGAGGGAAGGGGACTTAAACTGTCTAACCTGAAGGTGACTGAAAGTGTGGACTAGGGGTGGCGGTAGTTGCAGACGTACAAGGAGCTGAATAAATCCTTACCCCTTGCCCTTACCTCTGAATCTTGCTGTCCCCATTATCCCCTAAACTGTCACCAATTTTGCTCAATGTTGCTGTTAGTGTAGCACCAGCAGTCTTGACCTCTGAGATTTCATTGTAACTCATAGTAGTTGTCAACCTCTGATTAATGCACCAAAACCACATAGGTGACCACTCAAGTACCTGAGAACACCAAGATTTGCAGACTTTCTAGTGGAGGGTGTAGGGATGTGTTTCATATATGCCTACCATTGTGCTTGAAATAAAATCAGAAAATTCTGGACATTTAAATTTAGGGCAAATTGAAGGTGGGAGGGGTGGTCACATGACCTATTTGGCAGCCTGCCTGCCAACAAACCTCGATAGTTCGATTATCAGAGACCGAAGGGGACGCAAATTGTTTTACTGAGAAGCAAGTACAAAGTATTTGCACTTGGAGCTAGCAGAAACAGGTGACACATGAATTGGGAAACTCAGAGTCTCCAAAGGCTAAGAAAAGTCTTGACAATGTCAGGTTGTAAAAGCTGTGCATATATTCCTAAGATGAAAGATACATGTCTCCATGAAGAAGGCTGCAGAGGCAGCCATTATAAAGTTCAGGTTCTAGGCTCTTTTAGAATATCACAGAAAATGCTTTGGATTCTCCCTAGGTCTGGGAGACAGGGACCAGTTAGAAGCCAAAAAAAATTAGAGTTCACCAGCAAGCTGGGGTGAGTGGCAGAGCGTAGAATAACAATGGACCATTTAGCCTCTCAAACCTGTTCCACCATTCAATGTGATCATTGCTGATCTGTGGCATGACTCCAAAAATCTGCTTTTGGCCCATGCCCCTTAATACCTTTGCTTAATAAAAAATTATCAAACTCAGATTTAAAATTAACAACTGATCTAGCATCCACTGCCATATACGGAAGAGAGTTCCAAACCTCTTGCACCCTTTGTGTGTGAAGGTGCTCTCAAACAGCTCTTCTGAGTGGTCTGGCCTTAATTTTTAAATTATGACCCCTTGTTCTAGACTCTCTAACTACTGGAAATGGCTTGTCTTTAACGTCTGTGTCTTTTTCTTGGTAACATCTTGAAGATTCTTGAAGTTACCCTGTCCTTGATTATAGGCTCTAACAACTTCTTCATCACAGGTGCTAGGTTACCTGGTCTGTACTCCTTTGTTTTCCTCATTCATTCTTCCTAAAATATGGAGGGACATGTACAATTTGCCAATCTAAAGGGATGACTCCTGCATCAACAGAACTCTGGAAGATTATAAGATAATCAAGTGTGAAGCTGGATGAACACAGCAGGCCAAGCAGCATCTCAGGAGCACAAAAGCTGACGTTTCGGGCCTGGAGGGTCTAGGCCCGAAACGTCAGCTTTCGTGCTCCTGAGATGCTGCTTGGCCTGCTGTGTTCATCCAGCTTCACACTTGGTTATCTTGGATTCTCCAGCATCTGCAGTTCCCATTATCTCTGGAAGATTATAGTTGGGGGTATTATATAATGTGCTTTCACTCTCAGGTAAAAACCTGGGGATTTGTCACTCATTACCCCTTAACCTTATACATTCAGACCTGGGGACCCTTACCACTGCATCGTAAGAGGGTTTCCCCCACACCATTCCATTCACTTTCTTGATTATTTTCTGCACCTGTTCATGGCATTTTAAAGATTTTTGCACCTGTCTCTTTGGACATCCATTGCATTTGCCTTCAGGCCAATTAAAAAGTACCCTGATCTAACCTTTCTCAGTCCAAAGTGAATGACCACAAACTTGCTTGTCTTGAACTCCTCCTGCCACAGTTCTGCCCATTTATGTATTCAATTAATATCCTTTTTGTAATTTTGTGCAGTCGCCCACGCTGTCTACAATGCTGCCTTTGTCTTATCAAGCAAATTTGGATATATAACTTTCTATGCCAATATTAAAATCATGAGTATATAATCTGAATAATTGGGGCACAGACACAGATCCTTGTGGGACACCAGTGGTCACATCCTGCCAATTTGAAAGCCGGAAAATTTTCCCTACTATCCCTGCCACTGAACCAATTTCCAGGTCATGTGAGTAATTTACCTTCATTTCTGTGGGGTTCTATTTTAGTTAGCAGCCACTTGTGTAGATCTTTATCAAATGCCTTTTGGAAGTCCAAGTGAACAACATCCATAGACATTCCCTTTCCACTACCTTAGTCACCTCTTCAAAACATTCAATCAGGTTTGTCAGGCCTGACCAGCTTTTCATGAATCAGTGCTGGCTCTTCCCGATTAGCTGAAGACTTTTGAAGTTTTCAGATGATCGGCTCTAACAATTTCGTCATCACAGATGCTAGGCTACCTTGTCTGTAACTCCTTTGTTTTCCTCTTTCATTCTTCTGAAAATGTGGAGGGGCATGTACAATTTGTCAGCCTAAAGGGATGATTCCTGTATCCACAGAACTGTGGAAGATTATAGTTGGGGTATTATATACGTGCTCCACTCTCGGGTAAAAACCTGGGGATTTGTCACTCTTTACCTCCATTAATTTCCTTATTACCAATATTTTATGACATTAATCTCTTTCAGTCTCCATCTCCAATCCACTGTTAATTTCCTCGGCACCTCTGGAAAGCTATTTTATAAAGTAATTATTGAACAGATGTGCCATTTCCGTAAAGTCATTGACAATATCCCATTCGGTCTTTAGGGGCCAACATTGCTCCTGACCTAATCTCTGGTAACCTCCTAGAAACTGATAGCCATTTCAAGCCCACTGACTCCCACAGCAAACTGCTCCCACCCACCGTCCTGTAAAAATGCCATCCACTATTCCCAATTCCTTCGCCTCCACCGCATCTGCTCCCAGGATGAAGCATTCCACTCCCGGACATCTCAGATGTCCTTGTTTTTCAAGGACCGCAACTTCTCCACCTCAGTGGTTGAGAACGCCCTCAACCATGTCTCCTGCATTTCCTGCAACTCATCCCTCACACCCCGTCCCCGCAATAACAACCAAAACAGAATCCCCCTCATCCTCATGTACTATCCCACCAACCTCCGAATACAATGCATCATCCTCCGACACTTCCACCATCTGCAATCTGACCCCACCATCAAAGAAATTTTTCCCTCCCCACCCTATCTGCTTTCCAGAGGGACCACTCTCTCCATGACTCCCTTGTCCACTCCACACTCCCCTCCAGCCCCACCACACCCAGCACTTTTCCCTGCAACCGCAGGAAGTGCTACACCTACCCCCACACCATCCCGCCACCCTCAAGAAGGCTTTCCAAATCAAGCAGATGTTCACCTGCACATCTGCTAATGTGGTATACAGCATTCACTGTTCCTGTTGTGGCCTCCTCTACATCGGGGAAACCAAGCAGAGGCTTGGGGACTGCTTTGCAGAATGTCTACGTTCGGTTCACACCAAACAACTGCACCTCCCAGTTGTGAACTATTTCAACTCCCCTTCCCACTCCTCAGACGACATGTCCATCCTGGGCCTCCTGCAGTGCCACAACAATACTACCCGAAGGTTGCAGGAACACCAGCTCATATTCTGCTTGGGAACCCTGCAGCCCAATGGTATCAATGTGGACTTCACTAGCTTCAAAATCTCCCCTCCCCCACCACATCCTAAAACCAGCCCAGCTCTTCCCCATCTCCCTAACCTGTCCTTCCTCCCACCTATCCTCTCCTCCCACCTTAAGCCCCTCCCCCATCTTCTGCCTACTAACCTCATCCCGCCCCTTGACCTGTCCATCCTCCCTGGGCTGACCTATCTGCTCCCTACCTCCCCACCTACTGGTTCACCTTTACTGGCTCCATGCCCGCCTCTTTGACCTGTCTGTCCCCTCTCCACCTATGTTCTCCTCTTATCCATCTTCTTTCAGCTTCCCCTTGTCTCCCTATTTATTTCAGAACCCCCTTCCCCTCCCCCATTTCTGAAGAAGGTTCTAGGCCTGAAACGTCAGCCTCCCTGCTCCTCTGATGCTGCTTGGCCTGCTGTGTTCGTCCAGCTCTACACCTTGTTATCTCGGATTCTGCAGCATCTGCAGTTCCTACTATCTCTGAAACAAATGCACCTGACTTCCCACTTTCCCTTTATGTAACTATAACATTTCTTCTTTTTGATTTTGGTGTCGTTGCAACTTGATCCCTTTCATATTCCATGTTTGTTCTTGTCAGTTGTTTTCAAGCCCTTTGCTGATCTTTGAATCTTTCCCATTTAGCAGAATCTGTTCTTTTATATTTTTGTAAGCCCTTACTTTTTGTTTTACGCTGTCTCTCATCTTTTCAGATGTCCTTGGTTTTTTTTTTCTCTGACTGGAGCTTTTCCATCTCATGGGTAGAAACTGGTTCTGTATTGCATTAACTATTTCTTTAAATGTCCTCCACTGTTATTCAATCATTTTACCCATTAGCAGATTTGTCCAGTTTACTGTCAATGGTCTCTCTCATCTAATTAATGTCAGCCTTACCTAAATCTAAAATTCTAGTTCTCTATCATATTATGATCACTGTTTGATAAATGTTCACATACAATTAGATTATTAATTGAAACTGGCTCATTACTCATGACTAAGTCCAATATTTCTTGCCCCTTTGTTACATCCAGAACATATTGCTGTAGGAAGCTTTTCTGGACATATTCCAGAAATTCACTACCCTCCTGATAGGTGCTTATCTGCCTCTCCTAATCTGTGCTCAATTTAAAATCCCCATTGATACTGTTCTGCCATTGCTACACACTTGCTTAAATTTTGCATTTATAGATTCTAGTACATCAGAGCTGCTATCAATGGATATATGTATAACACCTATTAGTTTTAGATGCTTTACTGTTCCTCAGTTCTAAGCATAAGGCTTCCCCTTTTTTTCTGATGAAGGGTTTAGGCTCGAAACGTCAGCTTTTGTGCTCCTAAGATGCTGCTTGGCCTGCTGTGTTCACCCATCTCCACACTCTGTTATAAAGCTTCCCCTGATTGCTTTGACCTTATTATATCCTATTTCAACATTTAAGAGGTATCTCGGATTCGCCAGCATCTGCAGTTCCTATTATCTCTGATATAATTTTAACCCCACTGCGAAGCCCCTTCTCAGGATGCCTAACCTAAAGAAGTTACCATCCTCCCTCCAGACAAACCTCAGGGGATCTGTCTCCCACTACAACTATCTTGTAATCTCTTCGGCCTTGAAACTGCTCAACCATGTCCTGAAGCAAACCAGGTACTACAGCCACATCACCTTCGTACCTGCCTATGGAACCAGATCATCCCCAATGGACTAACCTATGTCCTCCCTACCTCCCCACCTATACTCACCTTTACTGGCTCCATCCCCGCCTCTTTAACTTGTCTGTCTCCTCTCCACCTATCTTCTCCTCTATCCATCTTCAATCCGCCTTCCCCTTCTCCCTATTTATTTCAGAACCCTGTTCCCCTCCCCCATTTATGATGAAGGGCCTAGGCTCGAAACATCAGCTTTCCTGCTCCTAAGATGCTGCTTGACCTGCTGTGTTCATCCAGCTCCACACCTTATTATCTCAACACTTAAGAGATTTTGTTTCTAATCAGTAAGGCTACTCCACCTCCTCTGACATTTTCCCAGTCTGTACTGTTAACCTTAGACCCTATAACCTGGTATATTTACTTTCTAGTCCTCACCATCTTGCAACCATGTCTCAATAATAGCAACAATATCAGAATCTCCAATTTTAATTTGTGCCTGCCATTCATTTAATTTATTTTTTACACTCCATGCATTTGCTTATAGATGTCTTATTTGGGCCTTCCACTCTAACCTGTCCCAATAAGGCAGGTGTTTAGTAGCCAACAGCAGGAAATATCTTTTCACTTGAGCAGCAATAGCCTCCTGGTGCTCTGTAACAATTCAATGATCTGTGCTTATTAATTAATAAATGCCTCACATCACTCAAAATGTAACCTTTGGCATTTTTTGATTACAAATTTCCACTTTCACCTTCAATTCTGTTTCCCTCTGGACTTTTAGATATTGTGTTGTTTCTTCATCTCTAATTTATGCTTACTAAATAACTTTATTACAGTGATGTTCAAAATCACAATGAAAATAAGTAAGAGTGCAGCCGATATAGAAATTGTTGAACTACAGTTTGGAGTCAAACTCAAGAGGAAACAAGGAAGAGTTTCTTTGATATCTTCAATAAATATCTATAAGTAAACAAGAACATTTAGGTATGTTTCATTGACAATAAAAATAAAGTGGCCTGTTTCTCACCCAAAGTTAAATGTAGTGTTGCTGAAGTTTGACATTGACAGGAAAAGTGTAAGATTTATCCAGAGTATACATTGAGACCAAGGACTGAGCTTCAGATTGGGCAAAAGCAGGTGATAGTGGATGGGGGCAGTTCCTGCCTTTGTTACAGGAAGCGGTAGAGAGCCTTTGAACCATCCTGATGGGGGATGCATAAAAAGACTGCACGTCTATGGTGAAGAGGAGGTGGCTGGTGCCAGTGAACTGAAAATTCTGAAACTGAGGTAAAATGTCAGAAAACTCACAAACACAAGTGGGAAGGGACTGGACAAGGGGTATAAGGATTGAGTCAAGGCAAGAAGAATTATTTTCATGGGACAGGAACAATGAGTCTGCCCGGATAGTCCTGTTTGTGAATTTTGGGAAGAAGGTAGAAGAAGGTTGTACAGAGTTGGGGTCAATGAACTTGGAGGCTGTAGGGGCAATGGAGAGAGGTCCCAAGAGGAGATGAGGTTGGTAACAATTGTGGACTGATGTTCACTTGTGGGGTCATGGTCAGGCTGGGGTGTGGGGTGCATGGCAGGGGAGCATAGGAATAAGTATCTGAGAGCAGGCCCTCAGACTCCGCAATGTAGAAGTCCACATGCCAGATTACAGTAGCACCACCCTTGCCAGCAGGCTTGATTACAATTTGCATTCCTTAATGCCTGAAAGGAAGAGAAAAAGTTTCTTATGAGAACATTGAACAAGCTGGAGAATGAAGTTGAACGAGAGAGCAGTGCATCTCTGAGATAGTGTGAGGTGGTGCTGATGGAGAGGGGGAAATTGAAAATGTGCATTAGTGGCGCATGGCACTGAGTGTGGATCATAGAATGTAGTTAAAACAGCTGCCTGAGAAGCATTGTTCATCACAGAGATACCTGTGTGAATTCTAAACCAGAAAGATGAAAAACAGTTGGAATCCATGTGGAGTGAGCCTGAGCCAAAGGCAGTCACTGAAGAATGAGATGTGACTGTGGAAATGGGCTTTGGCAAATACCTTGTCAAACATAGGATCAGCAGCGAAATTAATGATGTTGAACAAGAAGATTTAGAATAGAAATCTTCTTGAAGGGAGGAGCATAATTGCTGCAAGTTGGATGTACCTGGAAGAGGTGTGGCAGTGAGTTATACACTAAAATGAAACAAGAAACTGCAGATAGTGGAAATCCTAAACCAAAATATAAAGTGCTGGTGAAACTCAGCACATCTGACATCATTTGTAGAGAGAAGGCAGAGTCAATGTTTCGGGTCCAATAAACCCATCTTCAGAACCGCAAAGAAACTAAGGTGATATGCTGATGATATAGTGTTACTCACAAAATCAGAAAATGACCTCAAATTATTGACCTCAAGTCAAATCTGGAAGTTAAGTATATGCATTGAGTCAGAACCTGAAAAAGACAAAAACAATTGTAATTAGAAGAAATCTATGAGTAGAAACTAAGAGAGGAAGATTGAAGTAGATGGTGTCACACTGAAGCTAGTTGATAAGTTTGTTGCTGTAAGTCAATTTGACCAAAAACAGCAGATATAATGCTGATGTCAGAAGAACAATGAAGATAACCAGAAGTAATTTAGTTAAGATGAAGGATGTGATGACAAGAAAACACAAGCTTGTAACAAGGAACAATGAATGAAATGTTACATTCAATCCAGTTTCCTGTCTGCCTCAGAAACCTGGAAAATGTTATTTTTTTTAAAGAAGGGAATTTATACATTTGAAATGTGAATAGTAAGATGTGAGCTAAAAATTCTGTGTACAGACTACCAGACAAAATGAAGAGATGTTTGAATTTACTAGAACAAGAAGTGGCATGCAGAAAATAAATGTCGATATTTCAGTCATTTCAATAAAGCTGTAAAGTTACAGAGATCTCCTGTAGGGAAAGCAGAGGCAACAGAACGAGGGATGACCTGAGTGTAGGTGGATGATGGATGTACCAGTATGCCTGGAGACGGGTTCCTGTGCATGTGTAAGGATGGCACAAGACAGACAAATGTGCCATACCATGTCAATAGGTCTCTTGGGAACAGTAGCTGTGACCAGTACAGGCATCATTAGGAGGAGCAGAACATCACTGGTGACAGTGTAATAGTGAAATTTTGATTTATAGATTGCTATGAGATTGTCATACTTGCAATAATCAGAATTTGTACAGATTGTCATTTTTCTACTAGTTTTTAAAGGAGTTGCTGCATGTGCATGATTCAAATTAACTTAATAGTGAAAACTAAGTAGGGTGAGGAAGAGTATCCTGTGTAGTACATGGGATTATCTCTAAAATTTACAAATTGACTGATGACTCAAAACTAGATGGGAACATGAATTGTGAGGAGAACATAAAGAGATTTCAAGGGCATTTACTGAGGCTGAGCGAGGGACAAGAATTTTTACAGATGGAAATTAATGTGAGTAGGTGTGAAGTTATCCACTTAGATAAGAAAAAGAGGATGCAAATTATGTCTTCAATGGTAGAGTGTTGGGCAGTGTTGCTGTCTTAAGGGACCTACATGTATATGTCACTGAAAGCTATTATGCAGGTGCAGCAAACAATTAGCAAAGCAAATGGTATATTGGCCTTCACCGCAATGGGATTGGAGTACAGCATTAAAGATGTCCTGCTGAAATTTTGTATGATTTTGGTGAGCCAAAACCTGTGGTAGTGTACACAGTTTTAACCATCTTGCCTAAGGAATGATATACTTATCACAGAGGGAGTGCAACAGATGGTCACAGGATTAATCCCTGGGATGGTGGAATTATCATGCGAATGAGGCAGACGAGAGGGATTTAGAAGAATAGTGCTTGACATATCAGATATCGGAAGGATATTTACTCTGGTTTATGGGGTTTATAATGATGAAACATAAGAGTTTGATTAAAGTGCATGCCATGAGGAAGAATTCTATACTTCAGAGAGCTATAGAAGCTCAATCACAGAGATATTTTAACTGAGAGATCAAAGAACATGAGGATACAGCAGAAAAATAAAACTTAAGTAAAAGCTCTGTCATGATCTTAGTGAATCGTGGAGCAGACGTGAAGGCTGAATGGCCATTCCTGCACCTATTTCCTATGTTGATATGTTTATCTAGTATTCAGGTGAGCCAGAGAGAACAGCAATGCTTAGGTTGAATCCTCATGTGTGTCTGTCTCTCTCTCTCTCTCTCTCTCTCTCTTTTTCTCTGCACGTGAGCATAGGTGGGCTGTAGAGATTTCTGGTATCAAATCCCCAACATTGATCACTGTCTGAGATTCCTTTACAATTCCTAACCTCTTACACCAAGTGCTACAGATGGTATTAAAATGTCAACATCTTAAGGAGGGGAGAAAAACAAAATGAATTAGATTTTTTCTTTTTAATAAAGATACAAACATTTTTGTCCAATCCTTAGGTATTGTTTGTGGAGCTGTTACACATTACTGTGATTGTGTCTATTTTCCTTCACTTTTCTTTGACAATTCTAGAATATAGGCCATTTCACATCAGTCAGAAGTCACACAACACCAGGTTACAGTCCAACAGGTTTATTTGAAATCACAAACGTTTGAAGTGTAGCCTCTTCATCTGGACTTCACCCGACAAAGGGGCTACACTCTGGAAGCTTGTGATTTCAAATAAACTTGTTGGACTATAACCTGGTGTCTTGTGACTTCTGACTTTGTCCAACTTTGTCCCAGCCCAACACCAGCACCTCCATGTCACTTCATATCTGGCCACTCCTCCCTGATGAGAGATTAGATTAGATTAGATTCCCTACAGTGTGGAAACAGGCCTTTCAGCCCAACAAGTCCATACCGCCCCTTGACTGCAATATTCAGATCACATGCCCATTTTCCTCACTCCTCCATGAGATTATTATTGGATGAACTTAGTATAACACAATCTTGTTTTCCTCAGTAACATGACAGAAATCCCTCTTGTTGCTGACTGCAGTCTGTGTAATATAGAATATTTCACAACAGACATGTCCAGACTTTTACTTTGGTTGATTGTATTGCAACATGATATTAGATGCTGATTGCTCCACCTTGCCTTCATAAAGAATTCCAGGCTAGTGAGGGAATTTGCAGAGGACATTGGGCAATACTGTTCCCCTGTAAATCATTGATCAGAGATGCACTTTGAAATTTATAATATCTAGTACATTTTGCAGACTGCTTCATTGGAATATTTGAAGGTCATATATGCACTCATCTGTGGCTATCTTATGAGTGGAATGTAACTTTCATAGCCGTGCAACGATGAAAATATAAAGGGGTTTTTGCAACAAATATTGTTAAAAATGTTCCTCTTAAATGAGTGAGATAGCCTTACATTCAAGGTGTTTTCTTCACAGTGTACAAAATCTTTGTTGTGACCCTAAGATACATTCTAGCCAAATAACGCTGATTTATATTTATGAGTCCTGCAGCACTCTCCAATTTGCATTTGATCCATAAATGCATTTATTTGTCGGTAACATTTTTAGCCAGAAGGTTATTTCATATATTTCATAAATGAAAAAAGGCATTTTTCCAGTCTTCAGAGAGTTATTTTCAAAGTGAGATGGACGAAGGACAGGTTGCTTATTCATCTTCCACTGGGAATATTGCAATTTTCAGAGGCATCTTCTCTATAACTCTGTAATTTCCTACCCTCCTTTTGGCCATTGAATTTTAAATTATAAAGCCACACTTTCTTGACTGCAGTATTCAGTTCGGTTTGTGATTTCGAAGTTTAAACAGTTTTCTTGATGCTTTGTCTATAAATGACAGTGTAACAAAAAGTATATGGGATTGGCTGCTTCATTTCCTTCTGGCTTACCTGAAAAAAGATTCTTCTTCAACATATCGTTTTCCTTGAGAATAAGTTTAAAGTGAATTGGATAACTGTGCAGACTATGGAGCTGTGTGGGTACTAAGATTCAGGTTCCTACGCATTGTATGTAGAATATAGAACATTGAACAGTGCAGCACGGGCACAGGCCCTTTGACCTACTATGTTTGTGCCGACTATGATGCTGTTCTAAACTAATCCCATCAGCCTGCATATGGTCCACATCCCTCTATTCTCTGCTTATTCGTATGTCTGGCTAAATGCCTTTTCAACTGTGTTAACAGCTGATTCTACCACCTCCCCTGGCAGTGCATTCCAGGCATCTACAAACCTCTGCATCAAAAACTTTCCTCTCACATTGTCTTTAAGCTTTCCCATTCTTACCTTAAGCCCATATCCCTTTGTATTTGACATTTACAAAGTGAGAAAGAGATTTGACTCTCTCTGACGATAGTTACTTTTTGCATTTGACCTCCAAAAATGCATCGCCTCACACTTGGCAGGATTAAATTCCATTTGCCATTTCTGTGCTCACCTTTCCAGCTGATCTATTTCTTGCTGCACCCTTGTTATCTTTCCTCACTATCTGCACCACCATTTTCATGACATCTTCAAACTTCATAAACAGACTGCCAACATTTTCATCCAAATTATTCAGATGTATTACAAACAGCAGAGGTCCCAGTACAATCTTTGTGGATCATCGGTCATACACCTCCAGTCAAAGAAACACCCCTCCACAACTACCCTTTGTCTTCAATGGTCAAGGAAATCTTGTGTCCAACTTGCCAACTCACTATGAATTCCATCCAAGTTGATCTTTTAGACCATGCTATCATAATGGACCTTGTCAAATGTTTTAGTAAAGTCTATGTAGACAACATCCACTGTCAATCATCTCTGTTACTTCCTCAAAAATCTGAATCAAGTTTATGAGACAAGACCTTCCCTGTATAAAGCCATGCTTACTATTCCTAATGAGCCCATGTGATTCCAAACGCAAGTAAATGCTGTTTCTAAGAATCTTGTCCAATAATTTCCCGAGAATTAATATAAGGTTTACCAGCCTTTAATTTCCTCGATTATTCCTGTTGCTTTTCTTAAACAAAGAAAATAATTGGCAATTGTCTAGTATTCTGGGACCTCACACTGGCTAAAGAAGATACAAGGATCTCTGTCAAGGCCCTGCAATCTCCTACCTTGCTTTCCTTACTATCCTGACATAGATCCCATCAAACCCTGAGGACTTATCTACCTTAATGGTTTTCAATATATCCTACTCCACCTTCCTCTTAATCAACAAAACCCTGCCTAAACCTACCATCATCTATGTCTTTCTCCTCAGTAAATACCAGTATGAAGTACTAATCGAGGTCCTCACCCATTTTTTCTGCCAACACACATTAATTCTTTCCTTTGTCCTTGAGAGGATTTACACTTTCCTTAGTTACTCTCTTGTTCCTAATATGTATATTAAACGCCTTAGAATTCTCCTTAAACCTCCTTTTCAAGGACATTTTGTGACCCCTTCTAATGTCTTAATTTCCTTTTTAAGTTCTTTACTGATTCTTTATACTCCTCAAAGGTCTGTTTGATTTCTAAATCTTGTATATGCATTCTTTTCAAATTTATTTAAACTTACATCATTTCTCATCATCCTGGGTTCCCAAATCTTGCCAGCCTTATCTTTTATCTTCACAGAATATACTAGTCCTGAACTCTGGTCATCTGGCTTTTAAAAGACTCCCACATGTCAGACATGGATTTACCTTCAAACAGCTGCTCTCTATTCAATTCTTCCAGTTCCTGCATAATATTGTGCAAGTAAATTTTTCCCAATTTAGCACTTTCACCTGAGGATCAGTGTTATCCTGATGCAAAACTACCTTAAAACTTACTGTTCCCAAAATGCTCCCCTACTGAAACTTTGCTCACCTAGACAGACTCATTTCCAGTGCAAGATCTAACATGGCCCTTTTCTTAGCTCCGAGATACTCCTAACAAATTTTTCCCCATCTAAGCCTCTGAAATAACCAAGGAAGACAATTTTGTCATACAGTCGTAGAGATCATGGTGGATAGTGTAGAGGATAGTTATAAGCTTCAAAATGATATAGATGGTTTGGGGGACTGGGCAGAAAAGTGTTAATTGGAGATAAACACTGATAATTGTGAGATCATGCATTTAGGTCAAACAGTAAATGGGAACACACAATAAATAGAAATATATTGAGAGGGGCAGATGAAGTGAGAGATCCTGGTATGCAAGTGCACATGTCCCTAAAGGTGGCAATTCAGGTAGATAAGGTTGTAAAAAAGGAATATGGCAAGCTCTCCTTCATTGGCAAAGGTATAGAAAACAAAAGTAGGGATAGAATGATGAAATTGTACGAGGCACTTGTGAAGCTATAACCGGAGTACTAAATGCAGCAGTAGTCCTGACATTACAGGAAATGTGCCATTGGTCCAGAGATAGTACAGGGAAGATTTACTGGAATGTTGCCAGGCCCAGAGAAATATAGCTACGAGGAGAGATTGGAGAGGTTGAACTTGTTTCCTTCAAACAGAGAAAGCTAAGAGGTGACATGAGTGAGGGGTAGAAATAGAGTAGACAGACAGAACCTGTTCCCCATGACAGAGTTCAAAAACCAGGGATTATAGATTCGAGCTAAGTGGCAGAAGGATTAGAGGGGATTTGAGGAAAAATGTTTTTATGCAGAGGGTAGTGGGTATATGGAATTCACTGGCTGAGTTGATGGTAGAGGCAGAGACCCTAAACTCTTTTAAAAAGCACTTGGTTCTGTACCTAATTATCAGCAAATGGAGGAGCTGGTCATTGACTTCCGGAAGCAGACTGGAGAGCATGCCCCTGTCTGCATCAATCATGCTGAGGTGGAGATGGTCGATAGCAGTAAGTCCTTGGGAGCAATGATCACCAACAACCTGCCCTGGTCCATCCGCATCAAAGTAACGGTCAAGAAAGCACAACATCTCTATTACCTCAGGGGCTAACGAAATTAGGTATGTCTGCAATGACTCTTACCAATTTTTATAGAGACATCATAGAAATCATCCCATCTGGATGCATCATAGTGTGGTTTGGTAACTCCCCTTCCCAAGACAGCAAGAAACTACAGTGTCGTAAACATAGCCTAATCCATCAGGCAATTCAGCCTTCTATCCATTGACTCCATCTATATCTCCCACTGCCTCAGAAAAGCAATCAACATAGTCAGGCAGCACAGTGGCTCAGTATTGCTGCTTCGCAGCACCAGGGACCCGGGTTCAATTCCAGCCTTGGGCGACTATCTCTGTGGAGTTTGCACATTCGCCCTGTGCCTGTGTGGGCTTGCTCCAGTTTCATCCCACAGTGCAAAGATGGGCAAAGTAGGTCGGTTGGCCATGGTAAATTGCCTGTAGCATTCAGGGGTGTGTAGATTATGGGCGATAGGTCTAGGTGGGATGCTCTGGGGGTTGGTGTGGACCTGTTTCCACCCTGTAGGGATCCTTAGAGAAAAATCAAAGACCCCTCCCATCCTGGTTATACTGTCTCCCACCTTCAGAAGATAATAAAAGTTTGAATACATGTATGTATAGATCCCCCCATTAGCAGGCTGAAATGTTAATTTTGATCTCTCTGTCTGCAACTTCTGTGCAGTTGTAACATTAAATTCTGGACTTTGTTCTGCTATCTTGATACACTTGGTACAGTATGATCTGCCTGCATAGCAGGCAAAACATAACTTTTTCACTGTATCACAGTACATGTGACAACAATAAATCAATCAATCAATCAACTGCAGGGCTACGTGCTGTGTTCAGGAAGGTGGGATTACATAGGGTATCTGGGTGTCTTTAGGTCAGCATGGACAAGATGGTCTGAATGGCCCCCATCTGAGCTGCATCATTTCCATGGTTTTATCTACAGCAGAGGAAAAAAGCCCTTTTGCCCATTGCGTTCACACCAATCAAAAATAACCATCTGACTATTTTAATCCTATTTTCCAGCTCTTGGCCCATAGCCTTGAATACCTTGGCATTGTAAAGGCATATCTGGATACTTTTCAAATGCTATGCAGGTTTCAATCTCCTCCACCCTCACAGGGAGTGAGTTCCAGATTGCTGTCGCCCTTTGGTTAAAAATATTTTTTTGATCACATTTCCTCTAAACCCGCTGCCCTTACCATAAATCCATGCCCCCAATTGATCACTCCGTCAAGGGTAAAGTTTTATTCCCCTAGAAAAGAATAATCTATCTATGTGTCTCATAATTTCATTCATCGTAATCATGTTTCCTCTCAATTTCCTCTGCTCTAAGGAAATCAACCCCAATCTTTCTTCATAACTGAAACTCTCCAGCCCAGGCAACATCCTGGTACTTCTCTGCTGCACCCTCTCCAGTGCTCTCATATCTCTTCCATAATGTGGATTTCAGAATTGTATTCAGGGCATTCCGCATGCCTAAATGTCAATCTGTGTGGCACATAGTTGACCTACAGCACTGGAGTGTAGATGTTGATAGGAATTGCACTTGCTCGTCTCCGCGGTGGAGGTGCTGGATTTGGAATGGCCCGATTAACAAACTTCACAGTCCACTGATAATAGTCCCCCATTCCATGAAATCTACACTGAGGAGGCATTGTCCACCTCAAGCTCCACCTGACCAACTGAGGGAGAATGTATCCGGTGTTGTGTTGCTGCTTTGCTCTTTGAAGTAGATCTAATGCAGCTTTGCTGTTTTGATGTAAAGCGACACCAGCCAGGGCCACCAGAATGAAGCATCATTCAGAAGTGGGAGTGGGGTTTAGTTGGTGACTCAGATCAAGCCTTGTTTACATCTTCCAGCAGGTGACCTTCAGAATTTTTTTTTTCTCATCTTCTGAAGTGCAATTTGGAGCTGGCGTTCTCTGTCACTTTGCTGCCACATCAAGTGATGATTGCAGCAAGGCACTTGGGCACATGAGTATATGTTTAGGCCACTGTTTATAGATGTCTCTCCATTCAGGAGCAAGTAATGTCATCCTTCAAAAAAGTTGGTTCGTCACTCAGGGTGATAGTGTTGTTTCCAGGCCATTATCAAAATTAACAATATCCCAAGCTACCTGTATCAAATGTCACCTCACATGGCCCCTGGCCTCTTGCCTGTTTCCTAATGTTGCAGGATTTACTCATTGAGTTCTAGTTAAGATGGACTCATTTCTCCTGCCTACTTTCTCATTGGAGCTTTGAGATGATGTACAGTTTGTGCTGACTGACCTTTAAACCTGCAGTTTAGCTACCACAACCCGGTGAACTGGGAAGGCAGCACTGAGGCCTTCACTCTGTACCTTGAACAGAGCTTCCCTAATATAAAATCTTCAAGGCACCTTCTTTGCCTTGCTATTTCTTCCCTCGCTGAAGTGGCAACAACCATAATCCACATGATATGGTGGGGCATGTTTTTGGTCTTGAACACTGTTGATTGAGCTGCTTACAATCTTTCCATTCCATCTTTTATCTTGCTGAGGTGGACATCAGCCCATGGAGGTATAATGTTCATTATTTTGTTCATCACTGTATAGGAACGTACGTTTATGCGAACATCCCATGCACTCCTCTGAAAGAAAAGAGGTTCATGCCAACAGGATGAACCTAATGTTGGACAGTGACTAGGGTACTGTTAGTGAGAAAAAATAGAGTGATATTAAAACCAAGACAATAGGTCGGGTGTTAGTAAAGAATAGCCACAAAGATATAGCTAGGGTGCAAGAAAATCATGTGTAAGCCAATTTCAATTCTAGTTAATTTGCAGCAATGGCAATGAAAATGTAACAAGAGAAGGAATCATGCATGGATGAGCACTGTTAAATGAATGGAATGGGCTATACACAAATTATGCATACACAGATTATGTTAAGTAACATAAATGCTTGAATTAGATGAGGTGCAGGAAGAGCATGATCATAACCTCAACGATAAAATCCGTTCAAAAGGGTTGTATGGTGGAATGACCATAGGGTAGAGAGAGCCAGAACAATGGAGTCATAGAATCCCTACAGTGTGGAAACAGGCCCTTCGGCCCAACAAGTCCACAGTGAGTCTGAGATCATCCCATCCAGGCCCATCCCCATAACCCACCTAATCTACACATCTCTAGATGCTACAGGGCAATTTAGCATGGCCAATCTACCTATCCTGCAGATCTTTGGATTGTAGGAGGCAACCAGAACACCCAGCAGAAACCCACACAGATGCAGCAAGAATGTGCAAACTCCACATATTCACCCAAGGCTCGAATTGAACCCAATCCCTAGCACTATGAGGCAGCAGTGCAAATCACTGAGCCACCATGCCAGCCCTGTGACTGGAAATGAGACATAGTTAACAAATATTGACTAATAATAAGGACATAATTTCAGGAGATGCACTAGGGAAGCAGGTTGAAGATAGCGATTAAACAGCCAGTAGGTGCAGAAGAACCAAACGCAAAGGAAAGAGTAACATTATCATTAAATCATTGAATTTCGTGATGATGTTGTCAAATAAAGTGCACCTAGATAAAAGGCTCAGGAGAGAGATGTAAAAAAGGATGGTAAATCACTCATGAGATAACACAGTGTGGAACTGGATGAACATAGCAGGCCAGGCAGCATCAAAGGAACAAGAAAGCTGATGGTTCTGGTCTGGACCCTTCTTCAGCTTTCCTGCTCCTCTAATGCTGCCTGGCCTGCCATGTTTATCCTGCTGTACACCTTGCTATCTCACATTCTCCAGCACTGGCAGTTCCTACTATCCCTCCTGGAAAATCATTCAGTATTTTTGGCTTCATCAGCTTTGTCCAGTTTCAAAGAGGGTTTCTCTCACTGAGTTCCAGTATATTTTCCTCACCACACCTTACCAAACTGGCCTCATTAAATATTTGGAGTATAATGTGGAAAAATATAAAGTTGTTCATTTAGGAAAGAAGCTCAACAGAACAGAATATTATTTAAATGGAGAAACTCCAGAAAGCTGTAATACAAAGGAATTTGGGGATTATTGCGCAAACACCACAGAAAGCTAGCACATAGCTATAGCAGGTAATCATGAAAGTGAATGGAATGTTAGCTCTTATTTCAAGGAGGGTTGGAGTATCAGAGTGTGGGAGTCTTACAGAAACTGCAAATTGCTGGTGAGATCACATCTGGAGTACTGTGAGTAGTTTTGGAGAGATATTTAATTAGAGACATTCAGAGAAGGTTCACATGGATGATCTCTGATATTGCCTTATGAACAAAGATTACACAAGTTGCAACTGCTCATTGGAGTTTAGAAGAGTGAGAGTGATTTCATTGAAAAATATCAGATTCTTAAGAGACTTGAGACACTGAGATATTTCCCCTCATGAGAAAAGTTTAGGTCCAGAGGGGATAATCTGGGAATAAAGAGGCGCCAATTTAAGGCTGCGTTGAGGAGGAATTTCTTCTCTCAGGACATTGGGAGTCTTTGGAACTCCTTGCCACAGGGAGCTGTGAGGCCATCGTTTTTATGTGTATATAAGGCTGCGAAAGATTCTTGACCAGTCGGGGAATCAAGCATTATAGGACAAGTGTAGGAAAGTAGATGTGAGGAATGTCAGATGAGCCATGATCCTACTGAACGGTGGAGCAGGCTCAAGGGGCTGAACAGCCTACTCCTGGCCTATTTCTTCTGGTCTAGTGGTCTTATCTACCTTTTCCCTATACCAACCCATTTGCTCAATTCTAGCCCCATTCTCTTTGCTCCTGGAAAAACTCACCACTTGTTGGGTTTCTGCTGAAATACCAGTATACCGGCCACATGCACCATTTTAGAAAGACCACTGTGCACTCACCAAGCATTGCCTATTCTGTTTAACCATCAGGCCATGAAGTTTATTCAGGAGCAAAAACGAAAAGCAAGTTAACGTTTCGGGCCTGGTGACCCTTCCTCAGAGATTCTTTTGTTTTTCATAGTGTTTACTTGTCCTTAACTACATCTCATCTAGGCAACCTGTCTAAGCCAGCATTATTTCATCCCAAATGTCCCCTGTAGTCCCGTCTCTTTTCATTGTCCAGGAGGGGAAAATCACAAACAGACAAGCAATTAGACAATTCAAAGCTGTAAACTTTTATTTACAGTTACCAAAAGGGAACACAAATAAAACCACTACAGGCTACATTTCACCTCCACAATGAAAATTAAATGTTATCATAATGACTCATGATTATGTTACATTCCATGATGGTCTGCTGTACCCAGCAGTCATCTACTGGAATCAGGTATTTATCTGGCTGTAGCACTGTACACAGTTGAGCTCTATTGTGGAGAAGAACAGCTTCCTCCTCATTTACCTCATCAGAAAATTGCTTCCTTTCCCCAGCTCTTCAGTATCTATTACATCACCTTGTTGCTTGCTTCACTTGTACAGAACAAAGCATGTCAGAATAATGTGGCATACTCTGTGTGAACTATTTTGAAGAGCTATTCCACCAGACCAATCCAAGCAGTGGAACCATGTCTTTAGCAGCAGCATTGTCTGTTCCTCCGTGGCCCTGGTCAAGCAATAGGCCATATTGTATTTGCATTAGTCAGGGGGTTATAAAATGGTGTTCTGCACCATGGCCACAATGGATAATCCTTATCATCCCCATAACAATCCTTGTGGAGTATCTGGATCCTCAATTGCAACAGATGCTTGATAGTACTCCAGCATGTAGGAGTCACAGTAGTTGTCAGGGTAGCAGCCCCATGCCTTCAGGATGTGGTAACAGTGACCATCGATCACTTTACTATTAATGGAATGAAACTACATCTTGTCAGTGAATTCCACAGTGCTGTGTTACAACCCTCTCAGTGCCACATAGTCAATGGTGCCCTGCACCTCAGGGAAACATCTATATTCTTGAATCCTACTGCCAGGCTGCATCACCGACCCTGTCAAAGAGAATGAAGTGAACTGGTATGACTTTTGCCACTTGGCAGCAGTCACTGTTCTGAAGCATTTTGGGAGCACAGGAGATCCCACACAGATGGGGGAGGAAGCCAGTCATAGATGTTCAGAGTAACATTTACCCTCTCAGTCATTGGGAGAGGATGACCTCCTACTTCTGCAGCCTTCACATCCGAATCCAGCATTTGACAGCGCTGCCATGGTTTTCTAGGAAGTATGCAGCCTGTGGAGAAGCTCTGCTTGCTGATTGCCAGGATATGGAATCAGATATGAAAAACTTAGTCCTCCTTAGGCTTTGATGCATCCTGAGGAACCTACAGCAGTGACCTCTCCCTGACCTGGCTGCTACACATCGTCCATCAAGTATGTAGTTTTGTTGTTGGACTGGTCCTCCTGTACCTATCTTCATGTCCTCAGGAAGGCAGCCACTTCTCAAAGTTAGGTGAATCTTCCAGCCTTGTTTAAATTCTCATAAGCTTTTCCTCTTAAGTCTTTGCTGAAGTTTCCACTGCCTTCTACAGAGTGATTAATAAAGATAACATTTTCGGTGCTTCAGTTGTTGGACTGGTTGCGCTCTCTCTCTTTGCTCTCTCACATATTCTTACAGAGAGATCTATCCATGAGGCTAAGAGTTTTTTTTTAAATTCCTGTGAATTGATACTACAAAAGCTTTCTAGAGAATCTCAAGGTCTTGAAGACCATTCCTGTGGCAACACAAATCATATGGGCCTTGTGTCCCTGTAGATATTCTAAGCAGTTATCTTTTTTGACTTTGAACTTGTCTCAATTTTGCAAATCAAGTCAAGTTTATAATCAGTTTATAATCATTTATTAAACCATTTTCATTTCTAACACTTTTTTGTGAAACCTGGACACTATCAGTTTACCTGTTGCCGACACAGATCTTCTTGCCATTGCCTACTTGTGTGAATATCTTGCACCTTTTTCACAATAAATCAATGCGACCTTTTAACCTTTACAAAACAAGCTTTCTAGGCTTGTTTTTGGACAAAATCCAAAGCAGATTACTTGACCATCTTCATTGCATCATGTTACCCTACACTGAAAAGGCAAGTTCAAAATACAGCAATCTTATTCACTTCGTATTTGTAGTCCCTGTCTTGTAATTTGCGCAATGTCATGAAAGCAAGCATAAATGAAAAGACAGTGCAGCTATTTGATAATAACAAATTTATTTGTAATGTGAAGATACTGCTTTTTTGAGATAAAGATATTTTGGATATCAAGTAGGAGATCATCAGGCTGACATTAATCTTCTTGATGATACTCAGTTTTAGTAAGACATAAAGTTCATTGAATATGTGCATTAAACTTTGATTATTCTTCATATTTAGCATTTAAATTTGCTGTTTATGTGTTTGCTTGGATGTTTTGGCTCATAGATTACTGGATGTCAAACAAATCATGTCACTGAGGCTGTACTGATGTAGCTTCTCTTAAAGATAACTTTCACCAAAAATGAAAAAGGAAATCCTATTTAAAATTGGCTAATAAATGATCATGTAGTGCAACCATTCTCAAAATTAGCTTTGCGTCACAATGCTGATTTCTATGCGCAACTAACACTCAAATATCTAGTGTATTTCAGTGGAAAGATAAAAATCTTTGAATTTCAACAAATTTTGCAATAGGTCAGTTAAAATTTCAATATTTTGCCCGTTTGGTGTCAATGAACAATTAAAAAGACAATGTGGTTTGCAATGTTGTAGGTTTTATTTTGCATGCTTTCAAGCAGGCTCATCCCCAGGGGACTGCTTCCTAAGCTCCCTCACCATCTTTTAAGAAATTGAGAAAAGTCTGAATGTCAGAACAGAACTGACATTTACCTTCTTCCTTCAATCATCCAATGTCCTTTTTTATCAATTTAAGGAGATAACATGCATTATCTGTCCAATATTATTGAAAATTTTTCTGGAGAAAAACCTGTTGAACTGCAAAGTCTAAACCCTGGTAAAAATAAAAAGAACGACCTGTCGATGTTTTTTAAGTAGAAAAATTCAAACGAATCGGGGACAACATGAGCAACAACATGGAACAGGTCCGCTAGAACTGTCGTAACATCCAGACAATCAAGGAAAATAACTATTTCATTGCAAAGCTCACCTCAAACCGCCATATCAATTTGCATTTGATGTCCAGTTTATTTACTGCTAAATGACTAATTCTGTTTTCAATTTCTCTAGGGGAGCATCTGCGAATATGTTCAAAAGGTTTCACATGCTGCACCTCAGAGATGGAGGATAAGCTGAGCCAGCAAAGCAAATTGGAGTTTGAAAACATGGTAGAAGAAACCAGCCACGTTCTGCGTACAACATTTGTTTCCAGGCATAAGAAATTTGATGGTAAGTGTATTGGCACTTTCAAAATTTTGCAGTTTTGTGGTCTTTCATCTGATTTAGCAAAGATCAAGAATCTCAAAAGAGTAATAGTACTGGAAGGAGTCCAGATACATCTCGTGTAAGGAAGCTGCTGCACCCCTTTGTTATCCAATAACACATAATTCTAGGTCTCAAGGTTACACTGAGCATAACATTCTCTTGAAAGATTTTGTTTATTCTTTCAGCTTTAGGTTTGAATTCAGTGTCTGGACCAATGTACCTCACGAAAATGTAACTTTTTTTGATGTAGAAAGAATATCACTCTTTAGCCGACTGTCCTTGTCACAAAGGAGATTAGTAGTTATCAGTGAAATGCCAACAATTAATTCAATTGAAGGTTTTACACAATGTCATTGACTACAAAGAAGAAGCACAGTCACTTTGCTCAGCTTGATTCATATTGGTGTGAAGAATCACAAAATCCCTACAGTTTTAAAAGAGGCAGTTCAGCTCAACAAGTCCACACTGACATTCCAAAGAGCATCCCTGCCCAGATCAAGACAAGACCCTATCCCCATAGCTACACATTTCTCACGGCTGACGCACCTAGTCTGCACATCCCTAGACGCCAACCATCTAACCTGCATATCTTTGGACTATGGAAGGAAACTGGAGCACACAAAGGAAGACCATGTGGACACAGGGAAAAAGTGCAAACACCACACTAACAGTCACCCAAGGCTGGAATTGAACTTTGGTCTCTAGCACTGTGAGGCAGTAGCACTAACCATTGAGCTACTGTGCCACCCAAACTTCACTGACAGACATTTCGCAATAGATCTTGACATTGTCTTGACTTTCAGATTTTTGTTTCTTTTGAAATCACATCTTGATCTAAATGGTTAACTCAAGTTATATAACAGCCAACTAGCACCCAGGAAAGTGGAGAGCAATGCAAGTGTGTTTATAAAATAACAAAGTGTGAAGCTGGATGAACCCAGCAGGCCAAGCAGCATCTGCGATGCTGCTTGGCCTGCTGTATTCATCCAGCTTCACACTTTGTTATCTTGGATTCTCCAGCATCTGCAGTTCCCATTATCACTGTGTTTATAAAATATCTGCTTTCACATTCCGTACAACAGATTTGTCAGCTCACTATTCAAATGGCAATGAGTTTTTAAATCTGCAAGGAGGATTTGTAGTAGTCTGATCCTTGTCAACATTGACATGATTTAAGCATAATGTTTGAGAAATTTCCAAGTATCTGCAACAAGAGGACTACCTACTGATAAAGTACCCAATAAGTATGAAAAGTCTCCTAAACTCCCAAGAGAAACAAAGAAAGAAATACAGGAGGATTTGTGCATCCTTTTCCAGCCATGGCTGTTTACAACAGTGCGAGAGAATTGGAAGATGTATTGATTGTAATGAGGTCAGCTAGGTGGACGTCATAAAACCTAAGTTCCCTGATTGGAGCTGTTAATCTGGTCCAACAGACACAAACAGGAATGCCAGAGGTTCTGTTCACTCTGAGAACTGACTCTGAGGAAACTGGATCAGTGTTAAAGACTATCCACGTGCAGATAAAGCGTGACTATGTGACAGAATACCGGCCTCTGTGAAATTATTTCGGAGGTGATGAGAGAAAAGCATGCTCCTGAAGCAATCATTCTCATCTTCAGAGATGCCCTAGATGCAAGAGGTGAGCTACTGTGCATTACACTCTCCCTGTATTAGTGGCAGAGTTGGAGGGACCTCACCCGATGCTAAAATTCTTCAGGAGGAGCTGCCAATAACAGGCCTATGTCCTTGAATTTAGAGGGGGAGAGATGTAGTGATTGCAATGAGGTCAGTCGGTGAGGTTGGCCTCATAGAATGTGTGTTTCCTGATTGGAGCTGTTAATCTGGTCCAATCAGGGAGCCCCGGTTTACAGATATAAATAGGAGTGTCAGAGGATCTGTTCAGTCTGAGGGTTGGCTCTGAGGAAACTAGATCAGTGTTAAGGACCTGCCACATGTGGGCCAAACAAACAAACAAACAAACAAACAAACAAACAAACAAACAAACGGATGAACGGATGAACGAACGAAGGGACGAAGGGACGGACGGACGAAGGAATGAATGAAGGAATGTAGAAACGAAGGAAGGAATGAACGAACGACGATGAGACACTGATGTCTGTAGGGTTAGTTTGGAAGGCCGCCAACACTGTGTCATTGCCCAAAAAAAGCAGACGTGACAGCTGAGGTTTCGCCAGCCTAAACTCGGTCATGAGCAAATGGAAAGAAGATTAAAATAAAATATTGTTCAGAGGGACTGTGAGAAAGAATTTGTAAAAGGAAGGTCTGGCCTGACTAAATCGATTGTATCAGGAGATGACTGGTGGGATTGATGAGGACAATGGATTTGTTAAAACCCATGTGTACTGGAAAAGTGGCTTGACATGGGCAGAACCTTGTGGATATAAAGGAGGCTTGAGCCACTTGCTGCAGAGCCGGCAAGTGTCCCATATTGCCTCATCACCAGGAGGCACCCTGCCTCTTGTTCCACTCAAACATTTGGCATGTTAGTAGTGGTCCTTCACCACGAATTAGCACAATGTGACATGATCACAATGCTGAATAGGACAGCCATTGAACAAATCTAGGATTCTAGATTAGGCATCCATGAGGCATTAAAGGCCATCAGCAGCAGCAGAATTGCACTCCAGTACAATCTGCAACCTCATGGCCTGGCATGCCCTCCACTCAACCATTACCGTCAAGGTAGAGGATCAACCACAGATTCACTGGAGAGTGCAGAATGGCATGCCCAGAGCAGAACCAGGCATACCTAAAAATGAAGATTCAAACTGGTAAAGCTACCAAACTGGACTGCTTGTATGTCAAACATCATAAGTAGCAAGTGATAGATATAAGTGATCTCACTGCCAACAGATCAGATCTAAACTCTGCAGTCCTGCCACATCCAGTTGTGAATGGTGATGGACAATTAAACAACTCCCTGTAGGAGGACGCTTCACAAATATCACGAACCTTAATGATGGAAGAGCCTCATGTACGAGTACAAAAAGTAAGCCTGAATCATTCACAGCAAGCTTCAACCAGAACTGTTAAGAGGATAGTCCATCTCGGCCTCCTTGGATGGTTCCCAGTAATAGATACCAGTCTTCAGCCAATTCAGCTCACTCCATTTGATATCAAGAAATGGTTGGAGGCACTCTACACAGCAAAGCCTATGGGCCTTTACAAAATTTCAACAATAGTACTGCTCCCCCAACCACGCTGTTCCAGTACAGACTGGCATCTACTCAATCATGTGGCAAATTGCCCATGTATGTCCAGTGCATAAAAGAAGGACAAATCCAACCCAGCCAGTTACCACCCCATTAGTTTACTCTCGATCATCAGTAAAGCGATAGAAGGTGTCATCAACAGTGCTGATACTGTTGCAGCATCTGCTTGGAAATAATCTGCTCAGTGGTGTCCAGTTTAGGTTCTGCCAGGGCCAGTTCGTCCTGACCTCATCACAGCATAGGTTCAAACATTGACAAAAGAGCTGAATTCTAGGGGTGAAATTAGAGTGACAGCCCTTGATATCAAGGCCACATTTGATCAATTGTGGCATTAAAGAGTCCTAGGTATTGTTTACTTCCTGGTTTGTTGTCCGTGTTTGGCTGCTTATCCTGCTTGGTGATATCACTGTTAGTGGAGGCCTGGAGATCCTCTTCATGAGGCACAAGATCAAACAGGTGTTGGGAAATTGCAAACCCACACCACAGAGACTGATAGTCCTTTGTGGGCGGCTTTTTAAAAAAAAAAGCCAGGTAGACCTCTACTCTCAGGTAGACTATGTAAGCCAGCACATTAACATTCAGTTTCTCATAGAAAGTCTATCACATATTGGCAATAGAATATATGTTGGCTAGGCACTACATGGAAAATAAATGTTGTTGGGCTCCTGTTTCACGTTTGAGTCTGTCACTTGCAATTTACCCAATTGTTGTTCCGCATGGAGATTCTTATTCATAGCAGTTACAATATGTTCAGTGATACAGAAACCTGGCATGGTTATGGTGCAGAAAGAGAACAAATTACTTCTATCAATGAACCTTGAAAGACATTTGTGTAATTGAATACATTGTAGTGGATGTTCAGTTCACTGTTGTGTATAAGAATAGTCACTTACAATCCTAACATTTGAAAGGTACAATCTGCCTATATAAGCATACAAAACAATACTTTTCACTGTGTCTCAGAACATGTGACAACAATAAATCAAACTTAACGTCATTGAAGAAAGCAGTACTTTGACAATATCCAGCTAAACTAAACTCTAAAAATAGCCAAGGGACATCTCCAGCAATATTTCCTCTCATCATACACTGAAAGATGATTATTTTTGGTTAAGTTACATGCTCATCATGCATGTACTAGAGCCTATTTAGTTTCAAGATTTGTGCTACGGAGGGAGGCAGTGGTATCAAAGCATTTAGCTATGATGGTGTTCTCCATTGTTGTTGCCAATTATATCTTGTTTAGAGATGAATATAGGAACACAGGAACATGAGTCTGCCATTCAGTACCTTGAGCCTGTTCCACAATTCAATGAAATCATGACTGATCTGTTTCCTAACTCCATAAACCTACCTTTGGCCCACATCCCTTAATATCCCTGTTTAACAAAAAAATTATCAATCTCAGATTTAAAACTAACAACTGATCTAGTACAAACTGCCATTTATGGCAGAGAGTTCCAAACCTAACATCTCTTCTGAGTGGTCTGGCCCTAATTTTTAAATTATACCCCTTGTTCGAGACTCTCCAACCACTAGAAATAGTTTATCTTTATCTACCTTGATTGTTTCCTGTTAATATCTTGAAGATTTTGATCATATCATCCCCTAACCTTCTAAATTCTAGAGAAAACAAGCCTAATTTGTATAATCTGTCTTCATAATCTAATTCCTGAAGCCCAGGTGTCCTTCTTGGATATGTTGTATGTTGTACTCCCCGCAAAGGCAATATGTCTTTCCTAAGATGTGGTGCCCACATCTGCTCACAGTACTGTAAGTGCTTTGTAACCAGGGTTTTATGTAACTGCGGAGCAACTTCTATGACCTTATACTCCAGTTCTCTAGATATCAAGGGCAGCGTTACATTAGCTTTTCTGAACATTTTCTGCATCATTTTTACCCCAAGTCTCTTTTTCCATCCACTATAATTAGCTTTACACAATCTAGAAAGTACCCTGATTTATCCTAGTTTGGTCCAAAATAGATAATGTAACACTTGTTTTCATTGAACTCCATATACCACATATTTGTCCATTCACTTAGGCAATCCATATTCCTTTACAATTTTATGTAATGATGTGCATTGTCAAAAATGCTGCCTAATTTTGTGTTATTAACAAGTTGGGAAATTTGACTTTATATGCCATTATCCAAGTTATTAATAAATAATGTGAATAATTGAGGCCTTCAGATCCTTGTGGCACATCACTAATTACATTCTGCCAATTTGAGTACCTACCCATTATTCTCACTTGCTGTCAACTACCACTGAAACAATTGCCCAGCCATGTCAGTAATTTGACATTAATTCTTTAACACTGTCTTTTGTGGGCCTTTATTAGATGCATTCTAGAAGTCATAGGAACAATGTTTACAGATATGCCCCTGCCCACTAATTTAGTCATCAATTGAAACAAGATCAACGAGGTTTATCAGGTATGACCAACCTGTCATGAATCCATTCTGGCTGTCCCTAGTTAAGGGAAGATAACAAAGTGTGGAGTTAGATGAACCCAGCAGGCCAAGCAGCATCTCAGGAGCACAAAAGCTGATGTTTCGGGCCTAGACCCTTCACCAGGGAGGGGGATGGGGAAAGGGAACTGGAATAAATAGGGAGAGAGGGGGAGGCGGAACGAAGATGGAGAGAAAAGAAGATAGGTAGAGAGGAGAGTATAGGTGAGGAGGTAGGGAGGGGATAGGTCAGTCCAGGGAAGACGGACAGGTCAAGGAGGCAGGATGAGGTGGTAGGTAGGAAATGGAGGTGTGGCTTGAGGTGGGAGGAAGGGATGGGTGAGAGGAAGAACAGGTTAGGGAAGCAGAGACAGGCTGGGCTGGTTTTGGGATACAGTGGGGGGAGGGGATGAGCTGGGCTGGTTTTGGGATGCAGTGGGGGAAGGGGAGATTTTGAAGCTTGTGAAGTCCACATTGATACCATTTGGGCTGCAGGGTTCCTAAGCGGAATATGAGTTGCTGTTCCTGCAACCTTCAGGTGGCATCATTGTGGCACTGTAGGAGGCCCATGATGGACATGACGTCTGAGGAATGGGAGGAGGAGTTGAAGTGGTTCACGACTGAGAGGTGCAGTTGTTTGTTGCGAACCGAGCGGAGGTGTTCTGCAAAGCTGTCACCAAGCCTCCGCTTGGTTTCCCCAATGTAGAGGAGGCCACACCGGGTGCAATGGATACAATATACCACATTGGCAGATGTGCAGGAGAACATCTGCTTGATATGGAAGGTCATCTTGGGGCCTGGGATAGGGGTGACGGAGGAGGTGTGGGGGCAAGTGTAGCACTTCCTGCGGTTGCAGGGGAAAGTGCCAGGTGTGGTGGGGTTGGAGGGGAGTGTGGAGCAGACAAGGGAGTCACAGAGAGAGTGGTCCCTCCGGAAGGCAGACAAGGGTGGGGATGGAAAAATAGCTTGGGTGGTGGAGTTGGATTGTAGATGGCGGAAGCGTCGGAGAAGGATACGTTGAATCTGGAGGTTGGTGGGGTGGTATCTGAGAACAAGGGGGATCCTCTGGCGGCAGTTGTGGCGGGTCGGGGTGTGAGGGATGTGTTGCGGGAAATGCAGGAGACGCGATCAAGGGCGTTCTCGACCACTGCGGGGGGGATGTTGCGGTCTTTGAAGACATCTGGGATGTGCGGAAGTGGAATGCCTCATCCTGGGATCAGATGCGTCGGAGGCGGAGGAATTGGGAATAGGTGATGGAATTTTTGCAGGAGGGTGGATGGGAGGAGCTGTATTCTCAGTAGCTGTGGGAGTCAGTGGGCTTGAAATGGACATCAGTTTCTAGCTGGTTACTTGAGATGGAGACTGAGAGGTCCAGGAAGGTGAGGGATGTGTTGGAGATGGCCCAGGTGAACTTGAGGTTGGGGTGGAAAGTGTTGGTAAAGCGGATGAACTGTTCGAGCTCCTCTGGGGAGCAAGAGGCGGCGCCGATACAGTCATCAATGTAACGGAGGAAGAGGTGGGGTTTGGGGCCTGTGTAGGTGCGGAAGAGGGACTGTGCCTGTGTAGGTGCGGAAGAGGGACTGTTAAGTGAATTTTTTTCCCATGTTCAGTTTCCCCATGCTTGATTAGAAACTTCAACAATTTCTCCATACATGTTAGGTGCCTGTTAGTAATAAAAAATTGTCATCAAAAGGTTGTGGTGCCATGCGGCTTAGTAAGACAACTTACAGGGTTTATGGACTGGGTTGAAGCTTCCAGGAAAAGATCTGAGCATTTTCAGAACACAGTCTTGACTTGCTGCCAGTGATTCTTCCTAATTGCGGTTAGCCCCATTGATCTAATTTGAACATTAACAACGTTAACAGGGGAAAGAGTTGCTTTGAATGGAAGTTTTAACATTATCACCTTAAAGATCATGTCTTGATTCACTTTTACAATTACCTGGTACATTTGCCTCTGAAGTTCCTCTCCCAATGCCTGATTGAAAAATTAGCCTGCAAGAAGTATGAATACACATATAAGTCATAATAGTTGAGAGAGCAATTGCAGATGTACACTTATCTGTTGATACATTGATTTCCTACAACATTACTTGGAGATAAAGTGTGTATTTTTTTTTCTGACTTTCACAACCAACAGATGCCCCAAAACGTTTTACAGTCCACAAAGTACTTTTGAGATGTAGTCACTCTTGTAATGGAGGAAATATGGCACACAATTTGAGAAAAGCAAATTCCCACAACAACCAAAGAACAACTGTATGGCAAAATGAAATATTTTGAGCTTTTCACTGTGTTAACAGGCAGGGAAACTGGCGTTAGAAACATAGAAAACAGGAACAGGAGTGAGCTAAATTGAAAAGAAATTGTTCAGCATTCTGTGATCATGCTGTTAGAAGTTTGGAGAGCTCTGTTTGAGCACAGGGGATTAGTAAGTAACACTGAAATATGGCTTGTTTTTAAGTTGAGTTAGGGCTGCAGCAACACAAAAGTGAGGACATGAATGAAAAGTTTCAACTCAAAGTGCAGCTGTTTATGATCATGTTGACTGAGGAAGTTAGCTTACCCTTTGCCTTTGCAATGTGCAGTGCCTACAGTTTTTCTGACAGTGTTTTTGTAAGCATGGTGAGTGAGCTATCTGAGGAAAGTTGGAAGGGTCAGAAATGGGAATTACTTTTTATGTAAAGGATGTCCTCTTCAGGTCACAGGAGACACGTTTGCACTATCAATTACAGTAACAGAGCCGCAGTTCTGATCTATTTGCAGCTTAGTCTCGTAAGGAGATTTCACTTTGATCTATATTCCAAGTCTCTGGGGCTTCTGTGGGGAGAAGATTAGATCTATCGACAGGCCATAATGGAGCATGTGGGCCAGCTGTCGATCATTGTCATGGAGGGAAAGAGAGACTAATTCTGAAATAGGGCATCTGTCACCTGATTGCTCCTTGTGAGGCTTCATTGAGCCTTATTAATCCAGTTTGTATTCATCTCTCACGTTGTTAATTGATGCTACCTATTCCAAATTGTGCTAACACAGTGATTAATCAATTAATAAGGACAAAATGTGTTGCAAGAAATGTAATTTCCATGAAAAGGACAAACACGGTTCTACTGATGAGAAGCTCACAATTGACACAATATTCTCACTATTCCCACTAAAGTCATTATTTGACCTGCTGAATATTTCTAGCCAGTTTTGTTTTCAGTTTCCATTATCTGCTACATTTTTGCTTATTGTTGCTGCTGTACATTGTCCTTAGTCGTCTCAAAGTGAGAAAAGATGTTAAGTTTTGTGAACCTTGAGGGTCAGACTTTGGATCTCTGACGCTTAAAATGGTGACTAGCATTTTCCGAAGCTTTTTATACTTTGTCAGTTCGGCCTAAACCGTGACTAGACTCAGTGATAAGACTTTTCTTTGAAAGGAAAATTTGAAGACCTTGACAGTAAACAGTTAAATAGAATTGAGTGGAACCAAGCCCTTCTATATAAATGCTGGTAGTCTAAGCAGAATTAGCTGTCCAATGTGTTAGAACAATAAAATGAATATTTCTAAATTTGAAAGAGGATTTTCAGGTCTATTACTGCCCTCAGCATCATGTCAATGTTATGAAGATGCGGCTTTTCTCTAAAATACTGACACAACTTTGAATGCTGTTGCTGAGTGTGTGGAATGCATCAAAACATTATCAGCAAAATAATGAAAACTTGATCTGATTATTAGGGACATGATAAGAGGACACTTAGAAAATCATAATATGAGCTGACTGATATTACATGAGTTCACAAAAGGGAAATGTGTTCAGGTTTTTTCAGGTTGCAATTAGGAGAGGATTAAGGGAAACAGTTGGATGTAGGGTTGCATTTTACAGTCCCACCAATTTTTCAGCAGAGTTTTCGGCCCTTTGTTAATCTTGCTAATTTTAGATCAGACTGATCCGTGTTTGCTGATGGTTTCACGAGCTTGTCTCAATTTGGCCAGGTGATTACAGAAGCCACTTTAGGCCACCATTCATCCATTTCAAAAGCTGCTTTTGCACATGAAGGGCTCGAATATTACAATCAGCTTATGGAAGTTGAGGAGATAGGAAGAACTGCAGATGCTGGAGTCAGAGACAACACAGTGTTGGAGCTGGAGGAACATAGCAGGCCAGGCAACATCAGAAGAGCAGGAAAGCTGACATTTCAGGTCAGAACCTTTCTTCAGAAAGTGTTGAGTTCATGCTTACCATTATCGTAAATTCTTTCTCTAAGGCAGTCCCTTGGAATTGAAGATGATTTTCTATCCTCAAAAATCTGTGAATTCTTAGTGGTTGAGAATGTTCAAGTCAGAGATTATTAGATTTTTATGTACCAAAGCAACCAGGGATATGGAATAAGCATTCACAAGGGCATTGGATGGTCCTTTGAATAGAATTAATCAGCAAGGGCATGAAGAAAGTACACTAAGGTGTAGACACAATGGATCAAATGACCTCCTCTACAGCATAATATCTTTGTGATTGTGAATGGAAAGGTGTAGCTGAGGTAGAAGACCAGTCAAAATGTTATGAATGGCAGAACAGGCTCAAGATCTTTAATATCTTGTCACTTTATAATGCTCTCATATCCTCAGAATGTTTTCACAGCTTATGATATCTTTTTGTATTTTATAAAGGTGTAGCACTGAATAAAAATTGAGAAACAGAGAAATTGTGGCTTAGTTGTTATAGTTACCGCTATAACTTGCGTTAATATAATGCATTAAATTTAATAAAGTATCATGGGGCACTTCACAATTGCATTATTAATATAAACAAAATATAACACTAATCCACGATATTAGGCTAGAGTGTGGCTAATTGACAAATTAGGATATGTGACCAAAAGCTTAGTCAAAGAATTTTAAGGAGTAACATTAGAGGAGAGAGCGAGTTTTGAGAAGATTTGTAGTTCAGGTTGAGGTCCTGGATGTGAAATTGCTCGCTGAGCTGGAAGGTTCATTTTCAGACATTTCGTCACCATTCTAGGTAACATCATCAGTGACCCTCCGACGAAGCTTCGTCGGAGGCTCACTGATGATGTTACCTAGAATGGTGACGAAACATCTGAAAATGAACCTTCCAGCTCAGCGAGCAATCTCACATCCATTAGAGGAAAGAGGTAGAGAGATTTAAGGAAGGAACTTCAAAGCATAGGGCTGAGGCTGCTGAAGGCACAGTTGCAAAATTATAAAGAGATCAAAATTGGGAACCCTCAAGACCTCAGAATTCGAGGAGCTCACATATTTCAGACTACTGAGCTTGAGGAGATTGCAGAGACACCTTGCCAGACTGTGGAGGGAATTTTGAAACAAGTGTTGTTTAAACAAGAACCACTGGATGTCAGCAAACACAGTGTGATGAGCAAATGGGATTTGATTAGAATAAGAAAATTTCCAGGTGTCATCAGATTTGCAGAGTAGAATGTGGAAGGCATGCCAAAACATTAGAGTAGTTAAGAGTGGAGGCATCAGGGAGCTGGAGGAAATTTTCAGCAAAAGAAGATCTGAGGAAGGGCCAGACCTGGGCTATGTTATAAAGAGGGAATTAGGGTAGTATTAGTGAGGCCTTAATGTTGGTTGAAAGCTCATTTCCATATCAAACATGGGTCAAACACAGATAGACTTTTTAGGGCACCCGTGCCTTTTTCATTCCTATGGTCTCCTTTATTAGATGATGCGGTTACATTGTAACATAACCTTCTGTATTTGATATAAGATATTTGGACTCACACAGAAGCAGAATTCAAAGAATTCATCAACAATTATCAATCCATTAGAACTGAAGCCACAACACACAAGGAAATAATTAGTTTTCTAGACACTGCAGTCCTTAAACTGGGAGATAGTAGGAACTGCCGATGCTGGAATCTGAGATAACAAGGTGTAGAGCTGGATGAGCACAACAGGCCAGGCAACATCAGAGGAGTAGGAAAGCTGATGTTTCGGTCTGGACCCTTCTTCAGAAATGGGAGAGGGGAAGGCTCTGAAATAAATAGAGCGGGAGGCAATTATAGGAAGTAAATAGAGGAGCAGATAAGTGGAGAGAAGACAGACAGCTCAAAGAGATGGGGATGAAGCCAGTAAACATGAGTTTAGGTAGGGAGTTGGGGTGGGGGTTGGTCAGTGAGGAGGGAAGGGCGGGTAGATGGGAGGGAAGACGAACAGGCCAAGGAGGTGGGGATGGGTCTAGTAGGTATGAAGTGGGGGTGGGGGTTGGTCAGTGAGGTGGGAGAAGTGGATAGGTGGGAGAAAAGACAGACAGGTCAAGGAGTTGGGTTGAGATGGGCTGGTCTTGGGATGATGTTGGGGGTGGGGACATTTTGAAGCTTGCGGACTACACATTGAGACCACTGGGCTGCAAGATTCCCAAGTGGAATATGAGGTGCTGTTCCTCCCACCTTCGGGTGGCATCATTGTGGCACTGGAGGAGGCCCAGGATGGACATGTCATCTAAGGAGTGGCAGAGCGAGTTGAAGTGGTTCGCGACTGGGAGGTGTTGTCGTTTGTCACGAACGATGCATAGGTGTCCACAAAGCAGTCTCCAAGCTTCCATCTGGCTTCCCTGATGTAGAGGAGGCCACAAAGGGAACAGTGGATACAATATACCACATTAGCAAATGTGGCACAAGCCAACTGGCTTTACCAAAATGACTGACATATACTTCTGCACATTAAAGGCCATCACCCTAAACGTAGCTTCGGCAAACAGGTGACGTCGCAGCAGTTGAATATTTTAAACAATCTATCACCACCCAATTTACTGCTGTCAGATCTCAACCTCAGATTTAAAAATTTAACAATGGCTCAGAGCTCTTAACAATGGAATGCATGATAATCTTACCCATCGAGAAATTTAGTAATCTTAAACTAGTAATAATGATTTGACTTGCTAGTAATTCATTACCTCAGTAATTTCAAATTTTCTTCATTCCTAGTTCCCTAAGTGTTCCTCTGTTGACAGATCTGAAACAGTTTTATTTACAGTCTCTTTCTCTCCCTTGTAGTTCCCTCTGTCTCCTCACCCTTGACTCTTTCCTTTCTTTCTTACCCTGTTGCACCTGTCTTCATCTTTCTCATACTCCCTTGTGAATTATCTCTCTCTCAACCCCCATAAAGCATTCTCCACTTCGCTGCAGCCCCATTGCTGTCCCCACCCACTCTCTGACCCTTTTGTTTCCTCCTTATCTGATACTGCCACCACTATGACCCTCATGTGCCCCTGGCCCACTGTGGCTCCCCATGTGTCGCCAGCCCCATTATGGCCACCACATCCCCTAAAGTCTCTTGGCACCCCATCTACTCATGCCTATCTCCTTTCAGGCCACTTATTAACATCTTGTCACCCTGCATTCTCCTTGTGACACCCTGACTCCTTCTCATCTCTGTTGTTACCTCGCCTCCCTTCTCCCCCACAACTTCTTTGCAGCCAGGCTGTCTCCCCAAACATCACTTACAACATGCTCATAGCTCCCACCCTAATCAGTTCCATCCCATCATCTCACCTCCTCCCATTCCCTTCATAACCTGCCTCTTCAGTACCTGCCACATGACCAAAGCAAAAATGCAGCTGTCCACACATTCCAACATTGACATTATCCTGTGAGTGTTTGAAGGTGTAGTAAGACCTTTTACTCTGTAATTCTTTTACTCTGTACTTCTTATGTACAGCAGAGTCATAGAGTCATAGAGATGTACAGCACAGAAACAGACCCTTAGGTCCAACTTGCCCATACTGACCAGATATCCGATATAAATCTAGTCCCATTGGCCCATATCCCTCTGAACCGTAATCATGTACCCATTTAGAAGCCTTTTAAATGTTGTAATCGTACCAGCGTCCTCCACTACCTCTGGCAGCTCATTCTATACAAGCACCATCCTCTGCATGAAAAAGTTGCCCAATGGGTCCTTTTTTTATCTTTCCCCTCTCACCTTAAACCTATGCCCTCTAGTTTTGGACTCCCCCATCCCCGGGAAAATACCTTGCCAATTTACCCTATCCATTTCCCTCATGATTTTATATAATTCTATAAGGTCACCCCTCAGCCTCTGACTATCCAGGGAAAATAGCCTGAGCCTATTCAGCCTGTCCTTATACCTCAAACCCTCCAACCCTGGCAACATCCTTGTAAATCTTTACTGAGCCCTTTCAAGCTTCACAACATCCTTTCCACAGGAGGGAGCCCAGAACTGCACGCAGTACTGTAAAAGTGGCTGAACCAATGTTCCATACAGTTGCAACATGACCTCCCAACTCCTCTACTCAATGCACATACCAGTAAAGGTAAGTATACCGAATGCCTTCTTCACCATCCTATCTACATATGACTCCACTTTCAAGGAACTACGAAGCAGTACTCCAAGGTCGCTTTCCTCAGCAACATTCCCCAAGACCTTACCATCAAGTGTGTAAGCCCTGCTCTGATTTGCCTTTCCAAAATGCAGCACCTCACAATTACCTAAATTAAACTCCATATGCCACTCCTTGGCCTTTTGGCCCATCTGATCAAGACCCTATTGTACTCTGCAGTGATAATGGAAACTGCAGATGCTGGAGAATCCAAGATAACAAAGTGTGGAGCTGGATGAACACAGCAGGCCAAGCAGCATCTCAGGAGCACAAAAGCTGGCGTTTCGGGCCTAGACCCTTCATCAGAGACTGAACGTAGACTGTAGTCCATTGGGGATGATCCGGTTCAGTAGGCAGGTACTGAGGAAGGTGATGTGACTGTGGTACCTGGTTTGCTTCAGGACATGGCCGAGCAGTTTCAAGGCTGAAGAGATTACAAGAGAGTTGCAGTGGGAGAGAGATTCCCTGAGGTTTGTCCGGAGGGAGGAGGGTAACTTCTTCAGGTTAGGCATCCCTGGAAGAGGCTTTGCAGTGGGGTTGAAATTGTATCAGTGATAATGGGAACTGCAGATGCTGGAGAATCGAAGATAACAAAGTGTGGAGCTGGATGAACACAGCAGGCCAAGCACATCTCAGGAGCACAAAAGCTGACGTTTTGGGCCTAGACCCTCAGAGACATGAAGGGTCTAGGCCCGAAACGTCAGCTTTTCTGCTCCTTGTCCTGCTGTGTTCATCCAGCTCCACACTTTGTACTCTGCAGTAATCATCTTCGCTGTGGACTACACCTTAAATTGTAGTGTCGTCTGCAAACATACTAATCGTAGCTCCAATGTTCAGAAACAAGAGTGATTAACACACAACACTCTTAACCAGAATTATTTGATTCAGAATATGGTATTAGCCAGATAAGTCTGAATCAGTATTCTAATATTACAGTGTAGAGAAACCTTTTACAGCATGCTGGGAGTATTTGTTTGAGGCAGTATAGATAGAGTTGTTTGTATAAAGAATACATTTCTGATCATGCTGTATAAAGATTCCAAAAAATCTTTCTCCATATTTGCATTTCCTGTTTGTCTCATATTGTTAGTCTGTGCTTTTCCTTGCTATACTTTTCTTATAGTTATTTTCTTTAGTGTGCTTCTGTTGTGCCTTTGTCCCTGTTACTTCAATTGGTAATGTACAATTCTCCCATACTGATTACAGTCAACTTAATTGCCACCCCTTGTTTCCCCTCCACCTTCCTCTTTAAAAAGATTGTTATGTCCTTACTCTGGGTTAATTGTGGTACACTGAGCCAGGCCAAACATGATGAGTCACTGTATATATTTTTTTCTGTTCATTAAAAGGTCAACATAAGTCTATAAACATTAGTAAGCGGAGAAAAATTGGATGCACTTTCGAATCAGCATATTATCCTTTTCCTGCAGTTAATTCCTCTACATTTATTTCCATGTTTGATGTTAAAACTCAGTGCACTGGAGATTGAACTGGGATGTGGAGCTTTCTGCAATCCTTCCCCTCCCTGATGCACATGTTGTTGATTTAGAAATTATGCAGAATTAACAACGAAGTGAATTGAGAGTGGTGAGTAGTGGGATATCACAAACTAGTGAAGAAGGGAATGGTTTTTGCTCATGGTTAGAACAAGCTCCATCGTTGTTTCATTGACACAGGGATTAGATATCACACCAGTCGAGAAAAATAATGTTCCTATTTTGTCTACAATGCATAAATGGGATTTTAATGTCTGTTTAATTCATCTGGACAGCAATAATCACAAAAAAATGGAATAGTTGCAGAAATGATAGAACAGACTGTCAGTGCATTCTTACATATGGCAGAGGGAATTATACATAACAGCCAAACAAGAATTGTTTGATTCAGGAGAGGTTGTTAGCCATATCAGACTGAATCAGTGTTCGATTATTACCAATGAGCTTGCTACAATTATTGTTGAGCGATAATAGATTTTCATTAACTGTACGGTGATTCTTTTGAAGCTCCAATTACAATTGAAAGATTGGGGTATAAATTCATGTAGAATTCATTTATAACATGTTGAAAGAATATCACGTTATCAATTGCAGTGTGAAATTTTCCAATGAATATAAAACATGCATATCCTTTCAAATTTCCTGGATTCGTGCTGTTAATAATAACAACAACCTGCTGCAATAACTTAAGCTATATCCTCTCTTACTGTCGATTTAGTGGGGCACCTCTAGGTCTCAGAGAACTGAAATAATTGAATGAATGAATGAATGAATGATTTATATATTGTCACTTGTATTTTACAGTGAATAATCGAATAAAATACAATGAAAATATTCCACACTCCAGCACCATTTTGAATGGTTTAAAAATATAAGGATAAATATATAACTAAAAGACAGTCCTGAGCCCTGAACTGGCTCACCAATGACATCTGCGTTGCCACCCGTATTCCACCATCTTGCGGCCACCAACATAGGAGTCGCTCGTCTTTAGGTGCCATCTCTTCACCACTCGGTGAGCCCACCTCACCGATACAACCACTAATGCCGCTGAACCTACACTGATCTCACAATCAGGAGACCCCAGCTCTACTGCCACCTCGATAATGCCAGAAGTTCCAGCTCTGGGCATACCATGCTGACACTGCTGCCTGTACCACCTGACCAATGCCAGGAGTCCCCACTCTGGGTCTACTGCCCATTCTCTTTAGTGAAATTTCACATCAATGAAACTGTATTGTATCTTCAATTGGTGACCCTTTCCCAAGTGTTAACTCAAGCTTTGCAATTAGACCAAAGCTGATAATTACACTTGTGCTTTGAAAGCTAAACAGCAGATACCATAGATGGACTATTGCTAAGTTGTTTGATTGATGTTGTGCCAAGTGAAAACTCATGCATTTTTACATAACATCATGAGTAAATATTAAAAGAAAATTCAATCTTGAATTAGTCAACTCATATATAAAGTCAAAAATGTTGGGCTTTAGTGCCCAGAGAAGATTACACTTTCAGAAAGTAATGTGTATTGAGGACATCTTGTTGTGCCCTTGCTTTATAGGTTTCTGGCAGATTGTAGTGTGAGTCATGCAGGCAAGCATGAAATTGTGAGGATTTCTCCAAACTGTGGGAACAGATGGGAATGACTGGAAAGTGGTGATACTGGCATTTGAGGAAATAATGATTTGCCCAGTTATGAAGTAGGAATTCAAGGGAATTTTTGTGACAAATACTGCAACAACATTGTCAGTCCATGAGAAGGAATCAGAAAACATGGTCAAGCTACTGCAAAACACAGTTTTGTGTTGAGTCGCTGAAAAGGAGCTTGCAAATCTACGCACACAGAAAAAAACACATTAGTTGCTGATGAATTATGCAGCACACAACATTAGAAGTAGTGTTAATTAGGTATGTAACTTGTAAGTGATGCTTTTCACAGAGGATCAAAATTCTTATCACACCAGAATGTATTAAAAACAATATGTTGGAAGTCCTGACAAGAGTGTATGCACCTAAGCATTAATATGCTTTTTCAAATACTATCCTTCTGATGTTTTGGAAATTATTTCACAGAAGTCAAAGAGATTATGCTTTCTACCACAAAGCAAAAGAATGGATCCTAGCTTGAGTAAATGCAAAGATCCTGCACATTTGCTAAAATAGCCTATATCACTTAATTATTTAAATAAAGAAACAGATAGATAACGTGTTAAGTCAGTGATTATTCAAACTTGCCTAGCAAGGGATGGGACCCTGAACAGTAGTGAGACAAAACAAAAGGTCAGGGTGAGTAGAGAAGTTAAGTTGAGTAAGTTAAATGACAAGAGCATGGCAAAGAATGAGGTAAGACTGATGAGTTAAACTGCATTTACGTCAATGCAAGAGGCTGGATAGGTAAGGCAAATGAACTTAGTGCATGGAAGAGAGTTCAGGGTCAGCATGTTCTTGTTGGTGTTAAGGGCAGGCTTGCAGGATAGAAGAACACTGGATGACTGGAAATATTGAGACAGGGAAAAGAGGGAGGCATATATTGTTATAGACAGCTGAGATCAAGTGAATTCTTTGAGGAGTTTATGGGGTGTAGGAGTGCACTTAAGAGGGAAATCAGGAGGGCAAAGAGATAGTTTGGGCAGATAAGGTAAAAGATAATCCAAAGAGATTCTACAAGTATAATAAGGGCAAACAAATAACTAGGGAGAGAATAGGACCTTTAATGATCAATTAGGCCATTTATATACAGAACCACAGGAGATCAGTGAAATCCTAAAAGAATATTTCTTGTCAATATTTGCTATGGAGAAAGACATTGAAGCTAGGGAACTTGAGGAAGTAAATAGTGCTATCTTGAAAAGAGTCCACATTTCAGAAGAGTAGGTGCGAGAGGTCTTAAAATGCATAAAAGTAGATCAATCCGCAGGAGCTGTTCAAGTGTACCTCAGGAAACTGTTGGATCCTGAGGAAGAAATTTTGAGGCCCCTAGCTGATAAATTTGTATCATGACAGCCATGGAAGGAAGGCTAATGTTGTGCCATTCTTTAAGAAGGTCTGCAAATAAAAAAGCTGGTAACTAGAGACAAGTGAGCCAAATTTCAGTGATGGGTAAGTTGTTGGAGGGAACTCTGAGAGACAGGATTGAGATGCACTTGGAAAGTTAAGGACTGATTAGGTATAGTCTGTATGGCTTTGTGCATGGGAAATCTTTTTCACAAATTTTATTGTGTGTTTTTAAAGAGGTGAGCAAGAAGCTAGATGAAGGCAGAGCAGTAGACTTTGTCTAGATGGACTTTAGCAAGGCCTTTGACAAAGATGGTAGACTGGTTAGTAAGGTTAGATCGCATGGGATCCAGCAATGGCAAATGGCATTTAATTCAGACAAATGTGAGGTGTTGCATTTTGGTAAGTCACGGGCAGGACTTGCACAATTATTGTTAGTCTCGGGAGAGTGTTGTCGAACAGAGAGACCTACGGGAGCGGGTAATGGCATTATCCGTAGACAGGTAATATGGGAGCAGGAAAGTGGCATTACCCGTAGACAGTATGGTGAAGAAGGCATTTGACACATTTGCCTTCATCAGCTAGACCATTGAGTACAAGAGTTGAGACATCATGTCAAAGCTGTACAAGCCATTTGCAAAGCCTCATTTAGAGTACTATGTACAATTCTGATTGCCTCACTAGAGGAAGGATGTTATTAAACTGAAAAGGATGCAAAAAGATTTACAAGGATGTTGCTGAGTCTGGAAGGTTTGTGTTATGGGGAGATGCTGATAGGCTGGAACTGTTTTGTTTTCCCTCGAGCATGAGCATGCTGAGGGCTGACCTGTATAGAGGTTTATAAAATCATGAGAGGTATAGATAAGGTGGATAGCCATGGTCTTTTCTTCAGTGTAGGGGAGTCCAAACGTGGGAAGGATTTAAAAGGGGCCTGGGGGATAACTTTTTCGCACAGAGGGTGGTTTGTGGATGGAACAAGCGACCAGAGGAAGTGATAAAGTTGAGTGCAATTACAACATTTAGAAGATATTTGGACAAATACATGGATAGGAAAAGTTTAGAAGGATATGGTCCAAAAGCAGGCAAATGGGGTCTAGGGCCTGTTTCTGTGCTACATTGACTCTATGACACTTATTGTAAATCAGTGAAGTCACTCTCTTTTAATTCTCTGTCCATTATTGCTTGCTAGTCACTTGTGGATGTCACACTCATTGCAATGGAAATAACCAGCTCCAAGGTCTGGATTTTCGAGTCTCAATTCATATTAGAATAGACTTCAGTGGGTGAAGTGATAGGTTTGTGAAGGAGCCTTAAAATATTGAACAAAACACCATTCTGGATTCCCACTTTCATGTCTTGTTTGTGGACTTTTATGGCTGAGGTAGGAGATGTAGTACACAGTATCTCAGAGAAGCTATGATCCTTGGGGTAAACCTTTGTGGAGATAGACAAGCTTTTTGTAGATAGTTTAAAAGGCAACCACAGCTCAACCAATATAATGAGATGCTGTTCAATCATTTAAATGTTTGATTGTAGTGATTGATCTCAAGGCTCTGTGTTTGAAATGTATGTGACTATTACAATGAAAAGCATTATTTAAGTGTTCAAATACATTTCTGCATTCAATATTATTGAGGATCTAATTTTAATGTGTCATCTGGACATTCTGCATTTATCTTCGGATTGATTGATAGTTCAAGAGTCTGTTGGGTCTTTAAAGTGCTCTCTTAACATCCACTACAGGCAGAAATCGTCAGCCCTATCATAACACTGGAAAGTCTTTGAAATTCTCATGAACTGTCAAGACAAACAATTATCAATGCAAAACCAAATTGAAAGAAATAAAGTTATTTCTGCAGCTCTTAAACCGTCAATAAAATGCAGTCATGTGTCCCTTCATTTTGAAAGAAAATAATCCTAAAATGTCTTAGTCTTGACCAACTTGTGAATTCAAGAATATAATCATGTTGTGAGCCAATGATCCTTCATTCAGCCTTCTTCAAAATATTCAGTGTTAGAGCCTTTGTTGACACAACTATGTTAGAATTCCAGTATGAATGCTTGACCTAGTTCCAAACCAAACAGAATGTTTACACAGCTGTGAAGATAATGTCTAGTTTTGCTCAACTAACTATTTTATGAAATTGTAATAATGTTATCTTTCCTTGAATTGCTTTATCAATGTCAATTCTGTTACTTGGGTTGTGTGAAGAGGATTGAAACTGTTATGAAAATGTAAGTGGCAATTTTAATTTTTAAGTATTTCAAATGCTCATCTTAATAATTTTATGAAAATTCCAAATACATACCAATGCTATTGCAAGGTTTATTCTGTACCTCATGGACACTGAAAAAAATGAGTAATAAGAATGCATGTGTGTGTGTTAAAAAAGGGCTTAGATGTTGTTGAATATGGAGGGGTTTGAGGATCTGTAGAGGAGAATGTATATATTGAGGAGACAGCCTGGAAGGGTTATGGGGTAGTTGGAGAGGACATGCATGGTGTAGGGATGTGGAAGCTATGGTGGATACATAGGGTGTTAATATGTTTGAGAGTTAGATCACCTACCAAACATGGTGAGAAATAGGCCAATGTCTCAGTAAACTGAGTTGGGACTTCATGCCTGCCGGCCTCAACATATGCCTGTTAGTGCCATGAGTAAGTTGGCAGCCTAGACTGCAGCACATACTAACCACCTCAAAATGAAAATATGGTGGATGGGCACAATTGGAAGAGAAACTGAACTATGGAGTTGGGATAATTCTCGAATCCCCCTATACCCACCTCAAGTACAAAAATCAAACCATTAGTTTCCCCAGTCGAGCCTTTGCATTGGCAGATTATGATGCAAGATTAACCTTTACTGCTAGTATTTGGCAAAGATAATGCATGACATATTTGACTGTCCACTTTACCGTTTTGTACGATCATGTGTACTTTTTTTTTACTTGCAGGCAAATTATTCAGTTATGCTTTACTCTTGTAGACATTGCTAAAAATGAAATTTTTTTAAAAGTGTAAAACAGCCAGTGAAACCCAGTAGATGTTTCTATATGCATACCTTTGGTGCATGGCCCAACTCCACACCTCATAAAAATAATCGTCTGTTTGAAGCTTTGCTTCTATTTGCAATATGTAGCAAGTGCTATTTTGCAGCCAGATGCCTTGCGTAAATGTGTTAGGACATGATCTTGGGGCCAGTGTGATCAGGGTGATCAATATCACAGCTTCTACCGAAGGTTTGTGTCATCGATGAGCTATGCTCAGATCCTGTTTAGAATTGATTACCATTTCAAAATATAGAATTGCATTGGTAACTATTTTAAACTGATTATTCATCATTCCTCATTGTCTAACACAGGAAATAGCCTTTTTAAAATTTATCCCATCAAGACACTGATTATTTTTAAATCTTGTGTTAAATCTTCTCACAGTTTTCTTTGCATAACTCTAGCAAGAACACATTGGTGCCCTTGTTGTGGAAAATAGAAAAACACTGCTCCAAAAAAGTGGAAGGGAGAAAAGCTGGGAGCCAGTCCAAAGGGAAAAGTACATTTTGGAAGGAAGGTTGTGTATAAGGAGAATTTGGAATAAGGTGGATTTGAAAAAGTAGAGGTGTTTAGGAAGAGATTTCCAGTGTATTAGACAAGGCCAGCTGATTGTACAGTGGTCAGAATTAGTTAGGGAGATAGAAGAAAAGCATGATTAAATATCAGGCAAATAGAGAGCTGAAGTGTGGTTAAAACACACCATAACAGAAGAATTAGGTGCTTATTAGCTTCATATCTTAATAAAATATTGTAATAAGGATGATCACCTGTTGTTGGCAAACCTATTGCGTTTTGGATTTTCAATGCTTCTAAAGTCTCAATTATAAAACCAAATAATTGGAACGGATTGTCAACATGACAGAACAGCCAGCCTCAACATCTTCAGACAAGTAGGGCTTCTAGTTTTAAAGCTTTTCTGTGCATTTTTTGAAATGCCTTTCAAATAAGTCTCGCTGAAGTAGATTAAAGTTGATTCACAGTATAAAATATTATGTGCAGATGCATATATTAATACACAAATCAGTCTGCACACTCAACAAAGAAAAGACATTTGGAAGAATTCACTAGGCACAGAGGTAGATGCATTCACCAGCCGAAGAGCCAGTGGCAACACTGCTATGCCCATTTTTCAAGTCCCATCAAAGAAGTAGATGGAATTCCCAAGCCCTGTATGGGAAGTTTCAGGTCTCCTGTAGACTCTAACTAAACTGAGGCCAGCAGATATCCAGTATGGACCATGCCATTGAGAAGGATGGCAATCAGCAGAACTGTAGGAGGCGACGAAGGAGGATCTTCACACCACATTCATTTGGCAAAGGAGCAGGTTGGCTTTAAGGTTACCATCTGTTTTCTCAGAGGTGGGTCCTTCCATTGAACACTTGGTACAAAGGATTCACCTACCTCCTCCTCTACCTAGTCCCAGACTTATCCCAACCGCCACTAGTCAGGGGCAGACTAGTCAGTGTTAACCTGGCAATTTTCCCAAAGGCATGGCCTCTACTAGCATTGTTTTAGTACGAGAAGCAGCCGGATGATGACCTTAAAAGGCCCTTCAGTTCCCAATTCAAAATGTTATTTGGTGTCTGAGCAGAAAGCCTGTTGTTGACATTTGCTGCCCTTGACTCAATGTAACTGCAGGGGGAGGAGCAATAGGGTTTCAAGCTCATATGTTCCCACTGCATTATTTTTACCCAGACACTCAAGCCTCAAGCTCACTTCTGTGAGGCAAACAATGTGGTGGGGTGGGGAGGGGGGGGGGAGGGGGGTGGGAAAGATTAGAAGGAATGGGGACGTTAAATTATATCCAAAGCATGAGTTCCAAATTGTCACAAGATATTGGTCAATTTCCTTTGCATATCCCTCAACATTCCCATTATTTTTTAGGATCTTGGACATTAAGCCTTGCTAAAAGGAGACAAGAAGTTGAAGCTTTTTAGTTTGTACTCAACAGGACTCATCATGAAGAACAAACTTGAGAAAATGGACACCAATTCATTTTTTAAAAGATTTTTAGAAATTTAACATCTACTCCTTTGTTTGAATATATAATGGAGTAAACTTATTGGTGCAGAGAACACTTAAAGAGAGAACACTGCAAAACTAAAAAAAAACGAATTATTTTTAAATAATTAACTAAGTAGAGTTGGCAGGCCAGGTGATGTGTTGTACCTGTATCTTGTGGGAGCCATCTGATCCCATTGAGAATGGCAGTGACCACATCTGCAGCAAGTGTTGGCTGCTTGAGGAGCTCTGGCTCAAAATTGATGAGCTGGAATCTGAACTCTAAACACTGCGGCACATCCAGGAGGGATGAAATATCTGGATGCTGTGTTCCAGGAGACAGTCACACCTAGTAGATTAACTAATAGGCAGGAACAGTAGTGTGTGACTGCGAGTGAGGCAGGTAGAGGGACCCTGCAGACAGAAACACAGGAGCCGCAGCCCTTGACATTGTCCAACAGGTATGAGGCACTTGCTCCCTGAGTGGATGAGGAACAGGATTGCAGGAAGGTTGAGTCAACTGACCATGGCATGGTCCAGGAGGCCATACAAGAAGGGGGAGCTAAAAGACAGATTGTAGTTGTCGGGGATTCTATCATCAGGAGGACAGACAGTATCCTTTGCAAGCAGGATAGAGAATCTCACATGGTGTGTTGTCTGCCTGGTGCCAGGGTGCACGACATCTCTGACCAGCTTGAGAGGAAACTAGAGGGTGAGGATCCAGTTGTTGTGGTCCACGTCGGTATGAACAACATAGGCAGGAATAGGAAAAAAGACCTGTTTCGAGATTATGAAAAGGGAGGGACCCTCAAGGAAGGGTCACCGGACCTGAAACATTAACTCTTTTTGCTCCTCCACAGATGCTGTCAGACCTGCTAAGCTTTTCCAGCAACTTTGTTTTTGTTGCAAGGAAAGTTAAGGATGGCCAACATATCCTTGTCTTGTCAATAACAATCAATGAACGGCATGTAATCTCATTTGTTGGACCCAATGTGTACTGATGCTTGTAGATAATGCTTTTTGTTCTCTACATGCTATTATCAGCTCACTTGTCCAGCTGCTTTGAAGGCCAAAATGATTTAATCTTAAGGGCATAGGAAAATATCTAACCAATTTGCACATCCCAGGAGATGCAGTCCTCAAGAAAGACCTGGGCCAGCAGCACACGAATCATCAGCATGTAAAATTGAATGAGCTTCAAAAACTGTAGCTTGCATTGGATACTAACAATTAGCTCAGCTGTCCTGCTGGCTCTAAGTGAGGCAAGATCTCTCTATTCCTGTTTTTAATTTTATTGCTCAGTTATGCATTGTTTTCTGTTTAAAATTGAAAACAAATGTTAAATGTTCAGTTTAATTTTACACGGTTTATGAAAACATAGCTTCTGAGTTAAAGGGCTGTGGGGTAAGCTTTTGAGCATTTACAAAATTCTTCAACCATAACTAAAAGAGTGAGCAGGTGCCTTGTGTGTGGACTGGACATTCTATTTTTGTTTTCATTCAAGGGAAGAAAGGCTGTGGAGGACCTATTTCCAATACAGATTCCCTGATTAAACATCTGACTCGCAAACACTCGTACTTGCAAATGTGACCTCTTACAGGGATGTAAATTTTAAATATCCAACATACGCACATTTTCTGCACGTTTAATAATTGGTTTATATTGTCCTGCACAGAATTCCAATTTGTGTACAAATTGATTTCCAAACAAACTCAAACGAACCCATTCGCAACACAGAGACTGCCTGTATTGTCTCTCAAAGATGCAGAAGTGGTATTTAGAAATGGTGCACCCATCAAGTCACACATTTGTCACCAAAATTTAACTCCTGGAATGGCAGGCTTGCCCTATAAAGGAGTGGCTGAAGAGATTGGGTCTGTATTTTCTGGAGTTAGAAGAAGAGGTGATCTCATTGGAGTATGTAAAAATGTTGCAGGTGCTGATAGGGTCAATGCAACGAGGGTGTACAACCTCAGGATAAGAGAAAGGCCATTTCAGATTGAGATGAGGAAGAATTTCTTCACTCAGAATGTGATGAATCTTTGCAATTTTTTGACCCAAAGGGCTGTGGAAGCTCAGCCATTAAATATATTAAAGAACGATATTGATAGATTTCTACAAATTAAAAATAGGGATAATGCAGGAAATGGTGTTAGGTAGAAGATCTGCCATGATCTTATTGAATCATGGAGCCAGCTTGATGAGCTGAGTGGCCTCCTATTGCTTATCATTAACAATTGAAGAGGGGCTTGCCGAATTCTTTTGTCAGCAACCTAGAAAGCTATCCAAAGCTTGATACAAGCTGACAACTAAAAATGTCAACTAACCTTAATTTGCAACAAAAGTCAAAATAGAAAAAACATACTTGGGAGACATTTCAAAATCAGAAAAGGCAGGGTAAATTTGGAAAGTTGTTTATTAAAAAAAAAGTAGCTTGCAAGACAGAAAATAAGGATTTTTTGTTGCTTTTAACATTTGTAGGTTGAGCATAAAACAATTTTTCACAGAAATGGTCTAAACTTTTAAAGATTAATCAGTAAACAAAAGTACTATGATGACCTGGAAACAGTTTGTGCAGAGTATGCATACATTGATTTTTCCACTATTTTGAATGTGGAGTTACTTAAAGAAACATGAGTTTGCTTCCTTTGTTTACGTAGCATCTTCATTTTTTCTTTCGATTATTATGACTGAGTAAATAATATGCCTTTGAAATACAAAAAACAATGAACTGTAATTAATAAAAATTATAAACTGTTATAGAGATATTATAAACTACAGACATTGCGCTGATGAGCACTTCTTGGGAGCTTGCTTCATCAAAACAGGGTACTTTGCTTGCAGGGCTAATGAAAATTAATTTTTACAAAGGTAAAATTGTTCATGAGAAAGGGTGATTCCACCTGCACATGCAAAGGCAGCACTTGCCAGAAATAACATTTTGACATTCTTTGTATCCACATTGCTGTAATGGTAATAACCAGAAATTCAATGTCATTAAGCGACCATTATCAGTCATTTTGAATATGCACTTTCATCTTGAAGTCAACATACTGACATTTTCGACAGCTGCTGTTACTGTCAGTGGAAAATTGTCAGCTGGTGATGGCTGGCGGGGACCCAGCAGTGTGAGTCCACACCTGATTTTTCTGCTTGAAGTTGGCAGAATGGCAGCAAATGATTCTATCTGGAGCAATCTGTGCCAATAGAATTGAAAGCCAGCCTTTGTATACATCTGGCTATCTCGCTACTGGCCTTCAGAAAGCTGTTAGGCGCAGTCTTGTTTGCATATTTATAACAGGTTACTGGCACAAAGACCCTTCCTCAGAACTTGATTCTGAGGAAGGGCCACCGGACCCGAACTTGTTAACTCTGTTTTTCCTTCACAGATGCTGCCAGACCTGCTGAGCTTTCCCAGCAACTTTATTTTTGTTCCTGATTTACAGCATCCATTCAGTTTTTATTTACTGGCACCATTATTCTCTCACTTCCCAGTAGATTGGGAGGTAGAAAATCATACAGTAGGCCTTGAATAACCAGAGCACTTTTAAGGAACCAGTGGTATCAAAGATTTCAGTGCGCTTGCTGTCATTATTCAAGTGGCAACCTCATTTATGAGAAACTTGTCATTGTCTCTTTGTTAGATTACAGGCATTTCAGTTTAGGAGCCACGTAGTCACAACTAATGAAAAACATGACCATGAAAATTGTTGGTTTGAGAGCTCTCCCCAATTTCCTGTCATTACTTGGAATAATACTGTTGTTGAGCTGATGGTAACATAGAGGTAATCCAGTGTGAACATGGTTTCAAATTCCAGAACAGCACTTGCTGGCATTTCAATTCAATTCAGAAAATCAAGAATTGAGAGCAGAAGTTGTAATCATGAACCTGCACTATTGTCATAAAGACAAATCTGGTTGACTTACGTCCCTTAGGAATTGAAATCTTCTTCAGGAGAGTGATAGGATACTCACCACTTGCCTGGATGAGTGCAGCCCCAACAACAATCAAGAAGCTTGACACCTATCAGGACAAAGCAGCCTGCTTGACTGGCATTACATCCACAAGCATCCACTCCCTCCACCACTGACACTCAATAGCAGCAGTGAGTACTAAGTACAAAATACACTGCAGTAATTCACCAAAGATCCTCAGACAGCTCCTTCCAAACCCACGACCACTTCTATCTAGAAGGACAATGGCAGCAGATATATGGGAACACCATCACCTTCAAGTTCCACTCCAAGCCTCTCACCATCCTGACTTAGAAAAATATCACCATTACTTCACTGTCACTGGGTCAGAATACTGGAATTTTCTTCCTAATGGCATTGTGGGTCAACCCACAGCAGGTGGACTGCAGTGGTTCAAGAAGGCCTTCTGCCACCACCACCTTTCCAAGGGCAACTATGGATGGACAAGAAATTCTTGCCAGCCAGTGAAGCCCACATCTCACAAATGAATAGACTAAAAATAGAAAAACCCATTCCTGGTCCAGTCTACATGTGACTTCAGACCGACAACAATGCAGTTGAGTCTTAACTGCCCTCTGAAATGGCCGAACAAGCAACTTAGTTCAAAGGCAATTAGGAATGAATGATTATTGTCGGCCATGCCTCCAACACCTATATGTGTGAATAACAACTGAACTGGCAGAATAAATAATGCTCAATGTCTATTAAGAAGCTATTGTGCAACAAACTGAATTATTTCTTTACATTAATCTAACTTGCACCCCACATGCACCTCATAAAAAGAAGCCAATTCCAGACTGAATAATGGACAAAAAATGTTTAATCGTCAGTCATGCTGATTTTTAACTGTAAACATGAGACAACTCCAAATGTTGATTGCCTACCTGCAAAGTGACCGATAATGAGATGTGCCTTTGAATTACTTGCCTATTCTCAAGCAAACGGTCATGGCCAAAACACAAACTATAAGGTTATTCTTTTTCATTTTCCTCTTTGTGCCAAGCCACTGATTATAATGATTGGGAACAAAGCAAATATGAAGCAAATAAATAAAAGATTTTTTTTTCTTATGCAGTTTGAGATTGCAGCCTAGATTTATCTGCATGGAGAGTCTCTCCATTCTGGTGAAGACATCAAAGATTCCAGATAATCAGGATGTCTGCCCTCACATGCATCAGTTCTGATTTTCTCCAGAGCAGGTCCATTGGATGCCTCAGGCTTCCTGTATTATGTGGTTCCTGATCAGCTATCTTCTCTTAAGCCAGATTTTGGTATTCAAATTTCATGGAACTCAAGAGTGTGCAGAACAGAACCATAATCATCGGATCAAAATCATGGAATTCCTCTATAATGACATTGTGGGTCTCCCTACAGAACATGGACTGCAGTGGCTCAAAAAGGAAGCTCATAATCACCTTCTCAAGTGCAACCAGAGGTAGGCAATAAATGCTGGTCTGGCCAGTGAATCCCATATTCCATGAAGGAATTGAAAGAAAATGTCTGTTACAGTGAATTTATTTTTAACAGCCAAGGTACTTCTTTGGAAAGGTGAGGTAGACACCTTTGGACATGTTCCCAAGACAACTTTTTGGACAAGGTGGCTTCAGAGGTGCCAGTGCCCTTAGGGATATTTCAGGTGAATTTGGAGTGTAGGTCAAGTATTATTGGGGCTCTGGTACTTTTTGAGAATGTTACAGGTAGGAATGTGCTTAAGAAGTGCATAACTCATTCGAGCAGTCAAGGAACTGGTAAAATAGTCATTGAATCATACAGATATACAGCATGGAAACAGACCCTTAAGTCCAACTCATCCATGCTGACCAGATATACTAAATTAATCTGGTCTCATTGCTAGCATTTGGCCAATATCCCTCTAAGTTATTCCTAGTCATATATTCAACCAGATGTCTTTTAAATGTTGTAAATTGCATCAGACTCCATTACTTTCTCTGACAGTTCATTCCATACATACACCACCCTCTACATGGAAAAGTTGATGCTTAAGTCCCTTTTAAATCTTTACCCTCTCACCTTAAACCATTGCTGTCTAGTTTTGGACTCCTGGACCTTGGGGAAAAGACCTTGACTATTCGCCTTATTCATGCCCATTATTTTATAAACTTCTGTAAGGTCATCAGTAAGCCTCCGATGCTCAGTAAAAATAGCCCCTACTATTCAGCCTCTCCCTATTGGCTGAAACCCTCCAACCCTGGCAACATTGTTGTAAATCTTTTCTGAACTTTTTTCAAGTTTCACAACATCTTTCCCATGGCAGGAAGACTAGAATTAAAAGCAGTATTCCGAATTGGTGTAACCAATGTCCTGTACAGTGCAACGTGACCTCCTAACTCCTATACTCAATGCACCAATCAATAAAGGTAAGCATAGCAGACACCTTCCTCACTACCCTTTCTACCTGTGATTCCGCTTTCAAGGATCTATGAACCTACATTGCAAGATCTCTTTGCTTGATAACACTCCCCAGGACCTTACCCTTAAGTGTATAAGTCCTGCCATGATTTGCTTTACCAAAGTGTAGCACCTCACATTTTTCTAGGTTAAAATCCATCTGCTACTCCTCAGTCCATCTAATCAAAGTTCCATTGTATTCTGAGGTAATCATCTTTACTATCTACTACACCAACAATTTTCTGTAAACTTACTAACCATACAACTTATATCCACATACAAACCATTTATATAACTGACAAAAAGCTGTGGACCCAGCACCAATCCTGTGGTCCACCATTGGTCACAGGCTTCCAGTATGAAAAGCACCCCTCCACCACCACTCTCTGTGTCCTATCTTTGATCCAATTTTGTATCCAAATGGTTAGTTCTCCCTGTATTTCATGTGATCTAATCTTGCTAACAAACGTACCATGCAGAACCTTGTTGAACATCTTACTGAAGTCAATATAGAAAGCATTCACTACTTTGCCTTCATCAATCATCTTCATCACTTCTTAAAAATACTTAAATTGTTAGTGAGTCATATGAGCTCTCAAAAATGTTGACTAACTTAGTACACAAATGTTTGTTTTCATAAGCATTTTTTTGAAAGAAATTCAATTAATTGAATGGATTGGTTTTAAAATATTGAGTTTTTCTTCATAACAGTGACCTCATCAAGTATCCCCACAACATGGAAAGAAGCCTTTCGAGTCTGCATCAAACATTTGAAGAGCATCTCCCCCCTGACCCTGACCCTATCCCCATAACCCCACATTTGCCATGGCTAACCTACCTGGCCTGCACATCCCAGCACACTATGGGACAATTTTAGCATTGCCAATCCACCTGATGTGCATGTTTTTGGACTGTGGAAACTAAAGCACCCACCAGAAACTCACGCAGACACAGACAGAACATGCAAATTACATGCAGCCAGTCACCAAAGGTTAGAATTGAACCCAGGTCCCTGATGCTGTGGGGCAACAATGATAAATACTGAGCCACTGTGCTGTCCCTATCAATATAAATAGATGTATAATTTCCTATTAAGCTTCACATGTAACTTCATATTATGTCACCATGGCTCCTGAGTTTTGCTCACGATGGGTACAAGGTAAGTTTAATATGGAGGGATAAAGTTAAAGTGTGTTAGGTGGCGCCATGGGTTAGTATGGCAGGTATGAAGGACCACAAGGGATAGATAGAGGGTTATAAAGCGTCATGGAAATATGAGGGGCCAGGGGCATGGTCTGGCATAGAAGGAAGCTGATATGAGCTTGCATGATTGGGGCAGGATATGGTGTCGGGTTGAAGACTTCAAGGATTCCTTTGGTCTTATTCCGTTTTCAGTTAAACTTCAGCCCAGTGTTCAAAAGTGCGCATCCAGCACACTTCAGCAGCTGGCAACTTTCACTCTCATTCCGGGATCAATAGCCCCCTTTTTAGGGAGCCCTGTGCCCCCTGAAATGAAAATCCTACCATCAAAGGCACTTTTCCGAAATTGGGGCAGAAAAACTGGGAATGATCCTACCCTCATCAGGCATGGACCTCAGGGTCTATTGTGACATGCCTACTCCATGGAAAAGCTAGAGTAGTTTTCTCCTGATCAAAAATAAATGCTGCAAAGATAAACATTCCTGCTCTAAAAATATGAAGTATAAAAGATCTGCAATCGACAGTTGGGGTGGCATGGTGGCACAGTGGCTGGCACTACTGCCTCATAACACAAGGGTTCAATTCCAACCATTGGGCAACTATCTGTTTGGAGTTAGTGCATTCTTCCTGTGTAGCCTGGGTTCCCCCCTGGTGCCCCCAGGTTTCCTCCCACTGACCAAAGATGTGCAGTGTTGGTTCACCGACCATGCTAAATTTCCCATGGTGTTCAGAGATGTGCAGGCCAGGTGGATTATCTATGAGAATGCAGGGTTAAAGGGATAGGGAGGGAAGTGGGTCTCGATGAGATGCTCGTTGAAGGGGCAGTGTGGACACAATGGACCAAATGGCCTGTTTCCACACTCTGGGATTCTATGATAAATCTGTGCTGACCATGTTCAACTACATTATGATTTCAAGATGGCATGTTGTCACGTTCCTTGTAATAGATCCCCATACTTTTTTTTCTGCTAATGATGTCTGGATAACTAGCCTGTAGTACCCTATTGCTTTACGCTCCTTTTCTTGAATAATCGTGTCATGAATGCCACCTGCTAATCCACACAATGATTCTAGGAAATGCTGGAAGATCAAATCTGATGCTTGATCTGCACCTCCATTTAAAAATCACAAAATATAGACCATTGGATCGAGAAGGTTGGCCAGGAATTAATTTCTGTTTTCGAGTATTGCTTTTCATCACAAGAAATATCAATAAAAGGAAAGACATCATTTATATTCAATAAAAGAACAGTAATGATTGATTGCCAAGTGGACTGTTAGAAGCATTGCTCTGGAAAATGTATAAGTCAATGATGATTGACAGTTAATTTTACTTTATTGTTTAATTTTTTTCCCATAACTATTATTTTTATGTCACCAGCTTTATTCATGCCTATCAATGTTTCTTCGACCCTTCGTCCCCATTAATTCTGCAATGTCTTTTGTGTCTTTTATGCAACAAGAGATACAATGTACTCGGTTTATGTCATTGTTATAACCCTATTCGCCAATATATTTTAGCTGTGCCCTGAAGAGATCAACATTTATTTTTGCCAAACTCTTCATCTTTACATATCTATAGGAGCTTTTACAATCTGTTTCTATGTCTTGATGATTTACTCCCATATCCTATTTTTGGTTTTTGCTAACAATGTTTAAATAGCCCTTTGTATAGTTCTAAAGTCCCTTTTTGGCAACATTAGAAGTGTCTTCCTTCAAACTAAGATTATGGTTAATTTACCTAGTTAGCCACATTTGGGCCACTGTCTCCAAGGGGTTTTTATATCCTATTGTGATATTTTATCTGCCTTGTCTAGCTAATTTAACAAACTGATCTTTAGGACTAACAATATTTGCATTGTTCTCTAGTTTTGGACCTAACTAAATCTTTTTCCAACTCACATGGTAATTGTTTCTTAGAAGTGCCATAATTACAATGTTAATAATTATCCCTGACTGTTTGGAATTTATTGGACCGAAAATAATCCTTCCCTCATTAGTTCACAGATGTACTTACCTGGAAGACTACTCTGTGTATCTTCAATAAACATGTCCACCGCTTTATTATTGTACATTTGGTTTGCTCTGCATACATGAAGGTTAAAGTTCTCCACAGTTACTGTATTACGTATGTTGCATGCACAACTATTTTCCCAATTTGTACACTGCCTGACATGATAACTACTATTAATGGCTGATAAATTAATCCCACCAGTGTTTTTAGCTCCTTGTTATTCCTGAGCCCTACCCTGACTGAATACTCAGCTGTATTTTCCAAGCTGATTATCATTTTTTTTGACTCGTGTTCCTGAATTTTATTAACATATTATCTATTTTCCATTTCCATTGTGCTTATCTCTTCTAAAAATTCAGTGGCTTGAAGAATTTCAGTCCTAATCTCAGCTAAATCCATTTATTTTCTATCTTTGTAATGAGTTAATTTATTTTGTGAGAACATTTTACTGATTCATAGAATCCCCACAGTGTGAAAAGAGGCCATTCAGCCTATCAAGTTCTCTTTAAAGAGAATCCCAGTCAGACTCAATCCTACCCTCTATCCCTGCAACCCCACATATTACCATGGCTAATCCACACCCGGGACACTAAGGACAATTTAGCATGGCCATTTCACCTAACCTGAACATCTTTGGACTATGAGGGGAAACTGGAGCACCAGGTGGAAACCCACACCAACACAGGGAGAATGTGCAAACTCCACACAGACAGTGACCCAAGGCTGGATTTGAGCCCAGGTACCTAGCACTGTGAGGCATCAGGGCTAACTACTGAGCCACTGTGCCACCCCTAGTGCCTTTAGCTTTAACCTTAGACAAAATTAGCCATTCTCATTGTTAAAATTCCAGTCCACTTCTGACTCGTTCTCCTTATTTTTACCTTTATTCTGCGTACTTATTCCATGGCTTCCCTAAGGCTACCAGTAAATGTTGTACTTTACCACATTGGTGGATGTCACCGGAAGAGTGGGAGGCTTTGTTGTGGACATTTAATTAGGACTCATCCTTGATTTGGAGGAAATATGGGAGAAGGACATGAGACCAGAGGAATAGCATCTATAGGAGAGATGGGGAAGGTGTGGAAATACCTTCCACCCAGCAGTTACAAGATCACTGCTTCACTGGACCTCCTGTACTGAGCCCAACAAACTGTGTATTCTGTGTCTTATGGAGTCCCTTACTGTCCTGAAACTTGCTGCTCTGTGTCAGGTAGCAGAATCTACACCTTCAGCATTAAGCAGGTCAATGGAGTACGCGTGAAAATTGCCTGTTATTTGTGCTTTAGTGTTTAATTTGCAGGTGTTCCTTTTTCAGCATCACCAGGCAAGATCAAAATATGGTAATGAATCAGGACTAAACTTGCTGCTGAAACCAGACCATCATAGTTACGTGCTTAAGTGGCACATTCAACAAAATCACCCCCTAACATGCTGGGCCACTCTGAAAATATAAGCAACTCAACTTGATAGGCAAGGAAGAATATAGCAAAATCTGTCACTTTATTCATGGTTTAGGTTTAAAATTTCAGAAGGCTACAATATTAAAGCTGAAAACAGCCTCATTGGATAATATTACGAATGAGGACAGAAATAGTTAATGCAGGATATGTGATATCCTCCCCTTGTGTTTTCAGGAATGTGATTCGCATCAGAAAGTTTCACCAAGTTTGCATTATGCTGTGGTCTGTTTGGTAGTGCTTGGTAGCTGTGGTCTGTTTGGGAGGGTTTGAAATTTTTAGATGCTCCCATATGGGTGGGCATATTCAATCAGAATCATTGTTGTTCACTATAAAAAAGTATTTTCAGGTACATGACAGTTATAATCTGAAGTGTGAATTATCCAAATGGTGCTGTTTTGGAGAAAAGAAAGCAAACCTTGAATTAACTAATAATCATACCGATGATAACTTTCCTCAGTAACATTTGAGAGTGAACTTCTATCTCATAAAACACAAGGAAGGAGGCACTGTCGAAAGTTTAACACTTGTTGAATAGTTACAAAGTAATTGTTTGAGACAGATTTCAAAGTGCAAGTATGCAATCTGGTTTCCCTTTGTATGCAGTGCCTGTAATTTATGTCTGTTATCTACCATTGCATTATCACATAATTGAAAGAAGCAGAATCATTGATGGATTGAGAACATGATTATTCTGCTACTTTTGTATTAATACAATTTTCAGTATACACAAGCAAAGTACAATTTGACTCCCAATCTAGGGAGTTAATACATGATAAAATATCAAATGTTGGTGACACTGTGCATAGGAGATAATGATCAGATCTGAGGCTGCTCCAATGGTAATAAAAAGGATCTTGTTTTCAAACAGTGGACCTTGAGGTTAGGAAGGAAATAACACTGATAAACATTTCAGAGAACATTGAAAACATTCAGTCTTGCTTGAGGACTTGTTACCCAGTTATAGAAAGCAAGTTTAGAAATTGTTTCTGGATTGTGATAAGTGGTGCTCAGCTTTCTCATGCCAAAACAAGCTCTGACTTCAAAGTCACATCCGTTATTATAGATTAAAACCCCTGCAGAGTGGGAAGAGGCTATTTGGTCTGTCAGGCCCACAAGACTCATACACTTAATGATAAGATCCTGGGGGAGTGTTGCTGAACAAAGAGACTTTGGTGTGCAGGTTCATAATTCCTTGAAAGTGGAGCCACAGATAGATAGGATAGAGAAGAAGTCATTTGGTATGCTTGCCTTTATTGACGGTGCATTGAGTACGGGAGTTGGAAGGTCATGTTGTAACTGTACAGGGCATTGATTAGAGATAATGGGAACTGCAGATGCTGGAGATTCCAAGATAATAAAATGTGAGGCTGGATGAACACAGCAGGCCAAGCAGCATCTCAGGAGCACAAAAGCTGACGTTTCGGGCCTAGACCCTTCATCAGAGAGGGGGATGGGGGGAGGGAACTGGAATAAATGGGGAGAGAGGGGGAGGGCATTGATTAGACCATTTTTGGAATACTGCGTGCACCTTTGGCCTCCCTGCTATAGGAAGGATGTTGTGAAACTTGAAAATGTTCAGAATAGATTTACAAGGATGTTACAATGGCTGTAGGGTTTGAGCAATAAGGAGATGCTGAATAGTCTGGGGCTATTTTCCCTGGAACGTCAGAAGCTGAGGGGTGACCTCATTGAGGTTTATAAAATGATGAGCTGCATGGATGGGGTAAATAGACAAGGCCTTCTCCCTGGAATGGGGGAGTCCAAAGCTAGAGGGCATAGATTTAAGATGAGAAGGGAAAGGTTTAAAAGGGACCTAAGGGGCAACTTTCTCATGCAGAAGTTGGTGCATGTATGGAATGAGCTACCAGAGGACATGGTGAAGGCTGGTAAAATTACAACATTTAAAAGGCATCTGGATGGGTGTATGAATGGGAAGGGTTTAGAGGGATATGAACCAAATGCTGACAAATGGCACTAGATTAATTTAGGATATCTGATTGGCATGGATGATTTGGACCGCAAGGTCTGTTTCCATGCTGTACATCTCTATGACTCTATAACTTGTGACTCATAAAATCCTCATTTCCCCAGGTTACCATATTTCTACCTTCCATGAATATTATACAGTTCTACTTAACAGAAATGCAACAAAATTTTAAGATTAAAAAATTTCCTTATTAACTGCAGGCATTTGTTTGCCATATTAGAGTGACTGACATTACTTGTTATCTTTGTGCCTTCAGTTTGTAGTGAGTAGCAAATTTAAGAAAAACATCAAGTGAATTTTGTATGAAAATATAATGCATTTTGTTTGAGCGCACAATACTGTAAAACTAATCTACATTTAATTAACAGAAATTACCCTGTGCGAAGTATAAATACCACTATTTCGTGTGTTTCCATAAATGCAATATTATTTGACAAATTTTTTAATGAAAGTACACGTAGAATTTGTAAAATGTCAAATGAACCAATTTTCAACTCATTTATTATATATTAAGTTTCTTACTTGAGATATATGATTCACTAAGTGCTTTCATTGTGGAGCCTGCTTCATTGCCTCTAGTACCTTCACCCATAATACACATTTTCAATTTTAAGAGTTAGCATAACTGGCTGTTCCTTCATTCACGTGTTTCTGCCATGGGTTTTCATTTGACAGAGCACACCAGTTCCCGACCTGTGGATCTTTGGGCAAAAGATCAATGCCATTCTATGAAAGAGTGCAATCTGCAGTATGGGGTTTTCTAACTCCTCCTTTATTCTAGGTCACCATTCTGATTTGTCTGTAAAATGTTAGGATTCAGAGATGGTTCAGCTTGTCAGGTAAGTTTGAATGATTGGTGGCAAGATTCCTCAAACCTTTAGGGTCAATTCCACTAATTGAAGAGAAATTCAGAATGTATTTAAAGCATTTTCTTAGTTCTCCCTTAGAACATTCAATCTCTGACAATTAAAAGAACATGACCTATTTGAGAGAGACAGGTTTCAGCCACCAGGGCTCATGAGTCAAACCAGCTAAGTTATTTTTGCAGGTCTTTTGCCAATTTTTGTTCAATAACTGTATGTGAGCATTGCTGGCAAGACCAGTAATTATTGTCCATTCATAATTGCCCAGAGGGCATTTGAGAGTCAACCATATTACTGTGAGCCACATGTAGCCAAGGTGAGAATTCTCTAAAGGATATTAGTGAAGCAGATAGGTGTCAGATGGTCCGAATGCTCAGAGACTTGGCTTCAGCAAAGACATGCCCTATTCAATCTGCAGATACAGCAAAGGCACAGCTGAGGGAATTCCTCTATTACAGCTATGTCTCAATGATGTGCAGTCCAGGTGTCCCTGGAATATATAAATATGCTGATGACAACTGCCCTGTACACTCAGATTTAGAATCATAGAGATACACAGCACAGAAACAGACCCTTAGGTCCAAATCATTCATGCCGACCGGATATCCTAAATAAATCTAATCCCATTTGCCAGCAATTAGCTTATATCCCTCTAAACCTTTCCTGTACCTATTCAAAGGCCTTTTAAAATGTTGTAATTGTACCATCCTCCACCACTTCCTCTGGCAGCACATTCTAAACATGCACCACCCTGTGTGTGAAAAAGTTACCCTTAAGTCCTTTTTAAATCTTTGCCCTCCTACCTTAAACTTATACTCTCCAGTTTTGGACTCATCCCCCCCCCCCCCCACCCCCTCCCCAGTGAAAAGACCTTGTCTATTTACCGTATCCATGCTCCCCATGGTTTTATAAACCCACATGAGGTTAGCCCTCAGCCTTCGACAATCCAGGGAAAATAGCCCCAGTCTATGCAACCACTCCGCCGTAGCTCAAACCCTCCAACCCCGCAACATCCTTGTAAATCTTTAATGAATCCTTTCAAGTTTCACAACATTCTTCCTATTGCAAAGGGACCAGAATTACACACAGTATTCTGAAAGTGGAGTAATTAATATCCTGTACAGTCACAACCATGACCTCCCAAATCATATACTCAATGCACTGATCAGTTAAGACAAGCATACCAAATGCTTTCTTCACTATACTATCTACCTGAGCCCCCACTTTCAAGGAACTATGAACTTGCACTTCAAGGTCTCTTTGTTTAGCAACACACCCCAGGGACTTACTACAGAGTGTTTAAGTCCTGCCCTGATTTGTCTTTCCAAATTGCAGCAACTCATATTTATCTAAATTAAACTCCATCTGCCACTCCTCAGCCCATTGGTCCATTTGACCTAGATCCCATTGTACTCTCAGGTAACCTTCTTTGCTGTCCACTACACCTCCAATTTTGGAATCATCTTCAAACTTACTAACCATACTCGTATTTTCATGCTGTTGACTTGCTGAGATTGCCAAATGCTCATTGATTGTAGTTTGTAGTAGACTGAGTTGTTACAGCTGTTGGATCTCCTCCTCAGTGGTGACCTTTTAAGACAGATGGTTGCCAAGGTCTGGAAAGTGCTTAACACTCCAGAAGAGAAAGCTTTTTTTTATTAAAGGTTTGCATTGAAATGTTCTCAGAAGTGATCACCATCCATTTGACATCATTTCAAATCAAAACATGTAACTTGGATTCAGTTTTTTTTGACAGTCACTGGAACTCAGTGCATTATTTTGACACAAATTTGATAAAATTGATTGAAGCATTATCATTAAACATCCCCCCCCAACATATTCACCCATGTCTTCCATCCTTTTACATTATGCCGTCACTCACTCACACATACCATCCCTCCTTCCATACTGAGTTCTCCTTGAGGACAGCTATTTATTCATAAGAGTTCAGAAAAATGATCTTATTGAACCATATAAACTTCTGAGGGGATTCACATGGTTGATATTGACAAGATGTTTCCACTAATGGAGTGAATCTTGAACTAGGTGTTTTTCGTTACAGAATAAGTGACATTTGCTTATAACTGAGATGCAAAGAAGTTTATTCTTCCAGTAATCATCTGGAATTCTCTACCTTAGAAAGTTGTAGAGCTGGAATACTTTAAGTATTTAAAGAGGAGGTGGATATTGGAAATATCAAGGAGTTGAGGGCTATGAGAAGCTGGCATGAAACAGGAGTTGAAGCCTGAGGAAGTTCAGCCATGATCTTTCAGAATGGTGGGGCAGGTTTGAGGGGCCTGAATGTTATATTCCTATTCTGATTAATTATGTTCTTATGTCAACACTCATCCCCATCTACATCCTCCATTTCTTCTCCCTCAGCCCCCACTCACTGAGGCATCAGAAAATCATGACTCTCTTGTAATATTGCACCCTTGTCTGATTAACAGCTTTGGATCTGACCACATCTATCCGTTTCACAATCTTCAGCGTTTCATGCGCTTTTCATTTTCAGCTATTGAAACTTTAAATTGATACTTATAGTAAGTAATCTTATTCTTCAATATAATGGACAGTTATTAATGAATGACTTTAGTTACACAATCAGTTGTCAATAAAACTTTCGTTGCTTCCAGATAGCGTATGATTGAATGTATAAGTAGCATGGGAACATGAGGAGGTTCCTGTCAACTGAGCTGTCAAAAGGTTTCCTCAAGCAGACTTTGGTTGAAGACTTCAGTGATGCTGTGTAAAAGCCTGGTCCGATCCTGTGAAAATTGCAAAGGAGTAGTCATTGTCGATCTCCACAAGGAAGCTGGCCCAATGAGGCATTTCAAATGCAAGATCACAATGTGAAGCAGCCTGCACCCTTAAAAGGCTGTTCTGAAAATTGGAAACCCTGGGAATGGGGTCGGGAATCCTAGAATTGAGACCTGCTGCCATTTTAAAGGGATCCCAAATCATCCCAACCTGATGAAAATCCAGGCTAGTGCCAAACAACAGACTTTCGAGAAAGGTTATACTTCATGGATAATTGGACAGCCACAACATGATTACAGAAGTGTATGAATGACAGGAAACAGAGATTAGTGGGTAATAGATAACAAAGTGTGGGGCTGGGTGAACAGAACAGGCCAAGCAGCATTTTAGGAGCACAAAAGCTGATGATTCGGGCCTAGACTGGATGAGTGTTTGTAGGTGGAGCTTTTCAGTAGTCAGTTTGAGACCCTTGCTTGTTTTTATTTGTATTAATGACTTTGTTGTTGGCGTACAAGGTACAATTTCAAAATTTGTAAATGGTATGAAATTTATTGCATTCGGGAAATGAGAGTTGGAGAGTGTAGAATTTCATTTGGACATACAAATAGTGAAAGAATGGCCAACAGGCTGAACCAGTTGGCTTCTTCTCAAGCCGCATAAGTTGTTGCTTTCTTTGAAATTTAGTGTTCTTGCGTATGTTCTGATGAGCGTAAGCCAAAAGGCTTAATCAGAAAGCTTTACATTTCCTCAGCAATAAAAGTTGTATTTTAGTCTCTTACTTCAATCTCCATCTGTTCAAAATTCTCCACCCTAACCCTTGCCCACCTTCCTCAGCCTCTTCTATTCTGTTATTATCAATTTTGCTTCCCAATCACCTTTCAGCTGTTTGCCGTCATTTTACCAACTGTACTTTCAACAAAGAACAAAGAAAATTACAGCACAGGAACAGGCCCTTTGGCCCTCCAAACCTGCGCTGATCAAGAAAAACCTGTCATCTATTTTCTAAGGGTCTGTATCCATTTGCTCCTGCCCATCTATGTACCTGTCCAGGTACATCTTAAAAGACACTATCGTGCCTGTGTCTACCACCTCCACTGGCAATGCGTTCCAGGCACCCACCACCCTCTGCATAAAGAACTTTCCACGCATATCTCCCATAAACTTTTCTCCTCTCACTTTGAACTCATGACCCCTAGTAATTGAGTCCGCCACTCTGGGACAAAGCTTCTTGCTATCCACCTTGTCTATACACCTCGTGATTTTATAGACCTCAATCAGGTCCCCCCTCAACCTCTGTCTTTCTAATGAAAATAATCCTAATCTACTCAACCTTCCTTCATAGCTAGCACCCTCCATACCAGGCAATATCCTGGTGAACCTCCTCTGCACCCTATCCAAAGCATCCACATCCTTTTGGTAATGTGGTGACCAGAACTGTATGCAGTACTCTAGATGTGGCCGAACCAAAATCTGATACAACTGTAACATGACCTGCCAACTCTTATACTCAGTACCCCGTCCAATGAAGGAAAGCATGCCATATGCCTTCTTGGCCACTCTATTGAGCTGCATTGCCACCTTCAGGGAACAAAGGACCTGAACACCCAGATCTCTGTGTACATCAATTTTCCCCAGGACTTTTCCATTTGCTGTATAGTTCGCTCTTGAATTAGATCTTCCAAAATGCATCACCTCGCATTTGCCCTGATTGAACTCCATCTGCCATTTAGCTGCCCAATTCTCCAATCTATCTATATTCTGCTGTAATCTCTGACAGTCCCCTATACTATCTGCTATTCCACCAATCTTTATGTCATCTGCAAACTTGCTAATCAGACCACCTACCTTCCTCCAAATCATTTATGTATATCATAAGCAACAGTGTTCCCAGCACAGACCCATGTGGAACACCATTGGTCACAGGTCTCTACTTTGAGATACCCCCTTCCACCACTACTCTCTGTCTCCTGTTGCCTAGCCAGCTTTTTAACCATCTAACTAGCATGCCCTGGACCCCATAGTTTCTCTCTCCACTTTCATGTTCTGCCTTGTTCTATGTTCCCTTTCTTCTCCTTCCTGATCCTCTTCACACCCATTCTCATATCTTCCTTCTCTTTTCCCTATTGTTCTCTTCTTACCACTCATTTCTTACCATTCATTCATTTTTTCTTCATTTCCACCACCACCCTCTCTATCCCATTTTTCTGTCACCCCTGCATATAGCTAACAATTAATTACATTTCAACTGATTCTATTGATAGTCAATTTAATGTACCTCACATTAAAATATAGTAGAACTTTTGTTGTGTCAACAATATTCTATGTCTAACTAAGTGCCAAACAAATTATATGTAACTAGTTTATTCTTTACACTGATTATAATTAACTCTAACTATGAAGTGCATGTATGTAAACTATGTCACCAAAACTGCGAATTTGAAATTGGGGTAGGGTGCTGATAAAGATGGATGACTGGTTGGTAGATTGGAAATAAAAAGCACAAATCGATGGGTGTTTTTCTGAGTGGCAGGTGGTGACTAGTGGTTTACTGTGCAGGCCAGTGTTTTGACCCACACTATTTACATATATGTTAGTGTTTTAGATTAAGTAACAAAAAATACTTGCACATGACACTAAACTATTTAGGAGGATGAACTGTCTGGAAGATGTAGAGATACTTCAGTGTGATTTGAGGTGGCACGGTTGACCAGTAGTTAGCACTGGTGCTGCATAGCACCAGGGACCGGATTTGATCCCACCTACAGGCTGTGTGGAGTTTGTGCATTCTCCCCATGTCTGCATGGATATCCTCTGGGACTCTAGTTTTCTCCCAGAATCCAAAGATGTGCACATTAGGTGGAATGGCCATGCTAAATTGCTGATAGTGTCCAGGAATGAGCAGGCTAGGTGGATTAGCCATGGGACATACAGGGTTACAGGGATGTTGTAGGTTTGGATGGGATCCTCTTTGTAGGCTCGGTGTGAACTTGATGGATGAATGGCCTGCTTCCCCACTGTAGGGATTCTATGACTTATACAAGTTGATTGATTGGGCAAAGGCATATAGATAAAGAATAAAGGTGCAACTTTCCACTTTGGTAGCAAAAAAGAAGTCAGGTTATTATTTGAATGAAGATAGATTGGGAAAGTGAGTGACACAATGAGACCCGGGTGTCCTTATACACTATCACTGAAAGTTAGCATGGAGTTGCAGCAGGTGTTGAAGAAAGCAAATGGCATCAAAAACAGAAATTGATAAGAAAACTCAGCATCTGTGCAGTGAAAGCAGAGTTAACTTCTTGACCAGTTCTGAAGAACAGACTCTGGACTTGAAATGTTAACCATATTTTCTTTCTACAGGTGCTGCCAAACTTGCTGGGTTTCTCCAGAAATTTCTGCATTTATTTCAGATTTCCAACATCTACAGTTCTTTGTGTTTTTAAATGGCAAATGGTATGTTGGCCTTTTTGTGAGAGGATTTGGGTATTGGAGCAGGAACATCTTACTGCAATTGTACGTGTCATTGGTGAAACTACATCTAGATAATTTTTGCAGTTTGGTCTCCTTATCTGAGAAAGATATTTTGGCTATGGAGGGAGAACAATGATTGGACTGATGTCTGGGATAGCAGGACTGATGAATGAAAACAGACTGGATTGGTTGGGACTATGTTCACTGAGATTTAGAAGAACGAGGGAAGATCTCATATTAACCTAGAAAACTCTAATAGGACTTGACAGGGTCAATGCAGTAAATATGTTCCCAATCACTGGAGAATTCAGGACCAGGGATCACAGTTCAAGTTTGGCCATGTAGAACTGAATTGAGGAGAAATTTCTTCATTGCTGAGCCTGTGGAATTCTCTGCCAAGGAAAGTGATTGAGGCTGTAACAGTGAATGTTTTTAGGAAGAAGTTAGATATGGTTCTTAGGGCTAAAAGGATCAAAGAATGTGGGGAGAAAGCAGGAACAGGGTGCTGAACAGGATGATCATTTGCAGTGATATAGAATGGCAGAGCAGCTGAAAGGACTGCGTGGCCTACTCCTGTTCCTATTTCTTTGTTTCTACGTTATCTTCCATGTCCCACCACCCCACTTCAAACACAGCTTCTTGAAGGACAGATCATCCAAATTTATGCCAGCTGTATTCAGTCAGCATTCAGTCTTGCCCAGAATTGGTCCCTTTCTTTGTTTTATTTGGAGTTCACTTCTATGAATCACGTACGTAGGCACTTAAGATAAAGAAAACCTCATGGAACTTTGGGAAATTAGTAGCTTTAAGAATGAATGAGTGAGTTTCAGCTCTACTCAGCTGAAACAAATTTTGGTCACCTTCTGCTTAATAGAGATATTGTCACAGTAGTAATGTTAAACATTTAATCGGGGTTATTCAAGCAATATTTTGCTACAAAGGGAGAACCATTGTGCGCTTAGCATTGTCTATGGGGAAATCAGTGGTGAAGTTGTTCAGCCACAGTACAATCAAATTCTAGCAGTTTTCTCAGCATCAGATTACTTCAATTTCCAGATACATTGAGAGTGCTCCAGTTGCTAACTGCGGCCTAACAACAATTTTGAAGTTAATTGAAAGCATCTTTCAAACAGAATGAGACTACAGTTAGTTTGCATGTTTTCTTTTGAGAATCTTCTCCTGAGATGGTATGCGGATGGCTGAGAGGACACATCTTTCTATGGGAATGAAATGAATTGTGTATTACTGAGCCTCAAAAGGAAATGAGTTGATATGTTTCAAGTTATGGTTAGAGTTTAAATTGGACCTATGATCAGAATATTGAGATAATGCTGAACAGAGCCAACATTAATTGTGATTGCAAGTATTGAACCTCTAGGTTTGGACACAGAATGATTGAAGAAGAGGTAAGAGCTGTTGTTTTAGAGAAAAGCTGACTCGCAATCCAGCAGTTTTATCAGTGTTGTCTCACTATGAATCAAATTCATCCATCCTTTCACATTGTTTTGGAGGTAGTGTTTAAATTTTTATAACTAATTACACATCACTTCCAACTTCTCGTTGTGATATAGCACACTTTCTCACCAATTAGTGTGATTGAAAGATTGATATGTTGAGCATCTTCTGCCAGCAGTAATGATTAACATGGAAATGCATTCTGTCGACAAACAGAAAGCTATGGGCAGATATGCCTGATGAGAAATATGGAACTTTATTTGCAAATTCGAATAGAATCATTGTTCCATTCATTGGCTTAATTTCACTTCATTGCACATCATGCCTGTGTGAACAGAAAAATAAATTGCAAATTTTACTGTGCCAGGAGGGTTTTAGCATCCTTGCATTGTGTGTACATTGGTACTACAAAACCCATACCAGAGATTTGGAGATGTTGTGTGGCGCCCGTGAATGTACTTCTGTGCGCATTGAAACATTTCTGTTAATGAAATACTTTTCTGTTACAATTTTGGTTTGATATCTTTTTAAATCCACATGTGTCTAAAATTTCTGTGAAGGTTTTCACAATCACCTACTTCAACCTCAGCAGGAAATCAGCAACAATCCAGGGAAACCATATGAAGGATCATAAGTCTGGTAGAACTCTCTGAAAGTTGTATCCAAAAGAGTTGAGCAGCAAACTGTATAGCACTTACAGTACATCTCACCTGATACAAGTTTTGTTTTTGGCTCATGTACTGGAAGGAATGATTAAATAATTCTGTAATTTAAATTTAAGCAGAGTTTGGCAGTTAACTGTCAATCATCATCTAATCTGGTAATATCTCTATGAATAAGAATCCACTTGATAACCAATCAGCATTCTATCAAAATATGAAAAGTGTCTTCTCTTATTATTGTTATTTCTTATAAATTATCCTGATTAGCCAATGTTTAAGAGGCATCTTATATAAATATATAAAGACATATAAATAGGCAGGGAATAGAGGAATACAGACCAGGTAAAGCAAAAGGTTTTTAGTTTAGAAAAACATCATGTGTCGGCACAGTCTTGGTGGACCAAAGACTTGTTGCTGTGTTGTAGCCATTCCTTCCTGGTGAGTGTATGACAAAAAGATTCAATAAATCCTGTCTTTTTTCAGTATTCTTCAAGTTTAGTTCTACAGAACAATTACTTGAATCTTGATCAGAGATAATGGGAACTGCAGATGCTGGAGAATCCAAGATAACAACGTGTGAAGCTGGATGAACTCAGCAGGCCAAGCAGCATCTCAGGAGCACAAAAGCTGATGTTTCGGGCCTAGACCCTTCATTAGAGAGGGGGATGGGGTGAGGGTTCTGAGAGAGGGGGAGGCGGACCGAAGATGGATAGAGGAGAAGATAGGTGGAGAGGAAAGTACAGGTGGGGAGGTGGAGAGGGGATAGGTCAGTCCGGGGAGGACAGACAGGTCAAGGAGGCGGGATGAGGTTAGTAGGTGGTAAATGGAGGTGTGGCTTGAGGTGGGAGGAGGGGATAGGTGAGAGGAAGAACAAGTTAGGGAGGCGGGGACGAGCTGGGCTGGTTTTGGGATGCAGTGGGGGGAGGGGGAGATTTTAAAGCTTCTGCTTTGCGGAACACCTCCGCTCGGTTCGCAATAAACAACTGCGCCTCCCAGTCGCAAACCATTTTAACTCCCCCTCCCATTCCTTAGATGACATGTCCATCATGGGCCTCCTGCAGTGCCACAATGATGCCACCCAAAGGTTGCAGGAACAGCAACTCATATTCCACTTTGGAACCCTGCAAGCCAATGGTATCAATGTGGACTTCACAAGCTTTAAAATCTCCCCCTCCCCCACTGCATCCCAAAACTAGCCCAGCTCGTCCCCTTCCCCCACTGCATCCCAAAACCAGCCCAGCTCATCGCTGCCTCCCTAACCTGTTCTTCCTCTCACCTATCCCCTCCTCCCACCTCAAGCCACACCTCCATTTACCACTTACTAACCTCATCCCACCTCCTTGACCTGTCAGTCCTCCCCGGACTGACCTATCCCCTCCCCACCTCTCCACCTGTACTTTCCTCTCCACCTATCTTCTCCTTTATCCATCTTCAGTCCGCCTCCCCCTCTCTCCCTATTCAGAACCCTCTCCCCATCACCCTCTCTGATGAAGGTTCTCGGCCCGAAACATCAGCTTTTGTGCTCCTGAAATGCTGCTTGGCCTGCTGTGTTCATCCAGCTTCACTTTGTTCCTTGAACCTTGAAACTTATATAAGTCTGTGTGATTGCTTTTGTTTCTGCACCAAATTTTTAAATCTGTTATTCAAAATCTAAGATATTCTGATGATTCCTTTCTTGTATTTAAAAGGTGTTCTGTGCTAAGAAAAGCAAGAATTTGCAAGAACAATTACTTGAAAATTTTGAGAGGGCAATCAGTTTGAGCTACCAAGGTACAGCTTAGATTAATTAGGTTCCTATACTGTCTGAAATTATATGATGAATGATAGTAAATATTGGTAAGTAATTTATGATTTATTAGTTTAGCTGTAAAGTCTGCAAACTTTGATTCATCCATTTGAGGTGATAAGTAGAAAGATGTCTGCTGTCAATATGTAACTGTTACAATCATATTAATATGTTTTTGTTTGTCTTTTTGCAAAATAAATTCATTTCATATTTTAAAACAAGATCCAATTTGAAAATAGCCACAACTGCACTTTGCTTAAGATGAGTTGAATAGTTAAAATGAATTAGTAGATATGGTTTATTATTTATTTCCAATTCACTTTTTAATAGATTCCAACCCATCTCTCCCTCATGAAAGTGACATGTGTTGAGTATGTGAACTCTCAGAAACATTACTTAGGTGTTTTACTGTTTACCATTTGACTGTAAAATCATAATACTTCCAAAATTTCAACTGACACTTTGAAAGAAAGATCTTGCATTGAATTGTTTTCTTAAATTCTACCAGTTGTGACAAATGTAATCTAAATCTTCCAAAGCATTTATTTGCACTAATCTGCAGCATCTACTTTTTAGTTGATATCATGTTTACATAGTTGGACAGTTTTCATGCATAAAATGACCAGACTGTGTTTCTTGGAACAAATATCTTAGCTATGTCAGCGCACTGATTTGTTTAGTTCCTGATTATCCATGATGTCTTTGATTAATTCCTGATGTGCTTGAGAACATCGTTCCTCATTGCCATGGGCCAAATATAAGGACTTCTATTTTTCAATGAGTTTGAACAGAAAGCATTTCAAGAACAAAAGTTCTGATTTGCATGCTACAAATGAGGTTAACTTTTAATGTGATCAGTTTTTATTAATTAGGTAAATATTCATGCCACACGGATTGCAGACAAAAATCCTCTCCAACAAAAGTAAGGTTTAAAAACCTCCATTTGTTATACCACTGTATTATCACCACTGACCTTCTACTATTAACACTATAGGTGTTGCTATTGACCTGAAACCTAATAAGGCCCTCAGAAGTAGGAACAGGACTAGGCCATTTGACCCCTCAAGCCTGCTCTGCCATTCAATAGGATCATGGCTAATCTGACATTCTTCATATCCACTTTCCTGCCTTTTCCTTGAAACTCTTAATTCCCATACTGATCAAGAATCTACCTATCTCAGCCTTAAATAAAGAACTTTGCCCCCACAACTCTGTGTGGCAAGGAGGCCCAAAGACTCAGAACCCTCTGAGAGAAGAAATTCTTCTCTTTTTAGTTTTAAATTAGGGCTGCTCGTTGGCTCAGTGGTTAACACTGCTGCCTCACAGTGCCAGGGACCCAGGTTTGATTCCAGCCTCAGGTGACTAACTTTGCTTGCACTTTCTTCATGTGTCTGCATGGGTTTTCTCCTGGTGCTCTGGTTTCCTGCCACAGTCCAAAGATATATGGGTTAGATGGATTGGCTGCATTAAATTACCTATAGTGTCAAGGGACAAGCAGGCTAGGATCAGCCATGGTAAACGCATGGTTACAGGGATAGGGTAGGAGATGTGGATCTGGGTGGGATGCTCTTTGGAGGGTCAGTGTGGACCTGATGGGCTGACTGGGATCCCCAAAAGGATTCTGTGATTCTGTAAATTTGTGCTCCTTTCCTAGACTCTCCTATGAAGGGAGACATCCTCTCACCATTTACCCTGTAAAGCCCCTGAAATGTCCTGTATGTTTCAACAATACCACCTCTCATTCTTCTAAGTTCCAGTAAGGTGAGTCTGAATCTGTTTAACCTTTGCTTATTGGACAATTTCTCCATACTGGGGATCATTCTAGTGAATCTTCTCTGAAATATTTTCAATGAAACAATATGTTTCCTTAAATATGAGGACCAAAACTGTTCACAGAGCTCCAAAGGTAGCCTCACCAGAACCTTGTACAGTTGCAGAAAGACTTCCCTATGCCTATCTTCCAAAACCCTTGAATAAGAGCCAATATTTCATTAGCGGGGAGGCAATGGCCTAGTGGTATTTATTGCTGGACTGTTAATCCAGAGACCAAGATAGAATTCTCAGTTCAAATCCCACCATTCCAGATGATGGAAATTGAATATCTGGAATAAGAATCAAGTGATAACCATGTATCTGTTGCCGATTGTCAGGAAAAAAAAGCCCTCTGGTTCACTAATGTCCGTTAGGGAAGGAAACTGCCATCCTCACCTGGTCTGGCTCGCATGTGACTCTAGACCCACGATCATGTGGTTGACTCTCAATTGCCCTTTGGCCAATTATGGATGGGCAATAAATGCTGCCTAAAAGTGATTCCCTCATCCTGTGAATGAATGAAAAGAAAAAAGTTGGCTTTCAAAGTCCCCTTGTGTTGGAGCTTTTTGAATGTTCCCTCCATTTAAATAATATTCTGGTATGAGCCACACAAATACTGTGGCAACAAGAGCAAATCATACAAGATATTTTCTAATCAGAAATATGGTGCAATACTCTGTACACCAACATGACTCAAAAGGTCCACTGCATCCAAAATAAAGCCACCTGTTTGATAGTAGGTGGAATGACAAACTTCAACATTCACTTCTTTCCCCACTGGCACGTATTGATAGCAATGATTCACAGCAGTAAGGAGCACAGCAATTTACTAAAGATTCTTCAATAACACCTTCCAGACCCAGCGATTTTTACCATCAAGAGTGTAAAAAGCACAAGGGAGCACCATATAACTGTTTATTCACTGTAACAGGGTGAAAGTCCTGGAAATCCCTTTCTAAAAACGCTTTTGCATATCTTCATATAAGAACAATGTTACTCCATCGCTGGCAGATGAAATGAGCAAATATTTTGCTTCTGTGTTTCCCAAATAAAACTTCTTTGTTGGTATTTTCCATTTTAAAGAAAAAACAAAATATAGTTTCAACTGCTAATCTTCTGTAATTCTTCCCTCCATATCAAATCTTCACTTCCAAAATGTGGAATGACAGCTGATCTCTAGTTCTCATGCATCAGTGAGTATTAGTCAAATGGGAGATACAAAAGATGGGCCTGGTTTCACTCAACCTCTAGTTTTCATGCCCCCATGCTAGTTCCTTGGTTTACAGTAATCCATTAATCCATATTACATGAAGTAACTTGCTCAATCTTTCCATTGAGGAATGTATAAAAATTAGTTTAATTGACCCTTAAAATAATTACTGCAAAACCAACAATATATTTTTAAAATCATAATACTTGTTTGTGATTGTATTTGGAGAAGGGTGGTGGTGGCCTAATAGTATTAAAGAATCCCTACATTAGGCCCACCAAGTCTTAACTGACCCTCTGAAGGGCATCCAACCCAGACTCAACCCCTACCCTATCCCTGATACCCCACATTTTAATATGGTTAATCCACCTAACTTGCACAGCCCTAGTCATGAGTCACTATGGCCAATTTAGCATGACTGATACACCTAACGTGCACATTTTTGGACTGTGGAAGCAAACCAAACACTGAGTGGAAGCCCACGCAGACATGGAAAGAACATGAAAACTCCAGCAGACAGTCTTTCAAGGGTGGAATCAAATACAGTCCCTGGCACTAAGAGGCAGCAGTGCTAACCACTGTATCACCATGATGCTCACAAGACTGCAGACCTCCCCTCCCAATCTGCCTCACTGCAACCGAGGCTGCAGAATGTTCCTCCAGGTTTAGATTATCAATTCAGAGACCCAAAATAATGTTTTGGGGACTTGGGATCTGAAACAGTTCTACAAAAGCCAGTTTCCTGTTACCGAGTCATCCTTTATTTGCATGAGGAGAGTTATTGACACTGACCCAGCTCCCTCAGAGCCAGCTCTCAGAGTGAGCACCACCACTGATGCTCCTGTTTATACCTGTGAGCCCAAGCTCCCTGATTGGACCAGATTAACAGCCCCAACCGGGAAACTCATATTCTAAAAGGTCCACCTGGCTGACCTCATTTACTATAGGCTTGAATCTTGTCATGGTGTAATTTAAATTCAATAAATAAAGCCTGTAATTAAGAGTCTAACGATGAGCATGAAACGTAGGAAAGATCCATCTAGTTGAGTAGCATTCTTAAGGAGGGAACTATGCTGGCTGTAATCACTTGGTGTGGGCAATATATGACTCCAGACCCATAACAATGTGGTTAACTCTTAACTGCCCTCTGGGTATTTATGGTTGAATGAAACCTACATCCTGTAAATGAATCACAGAAAATGTTGCTTCTGTTCTGTTTTGTTGCATATATAATTAATGATATAATAATTGTTTGAGGTAATGAGTCATTTAACTGCAAGAATCGTGTTCACATTCTAAAATTATTGAACTTAATATCAACACCGATGTCCAGGACTCACTTTCAAGCTCAATAATTTTAGAACCTGAACACCTTCTTCTGTACCCTTTCCCTGCCCCCACAGCCCAAGCCCTGTCATGGCCTGGGTGGCTTTCTACACAATCCACCCATTTTCTCCTCCTTCCAATTTCCATTATCAGATTTCATTTCTCCTTGGCGTACTATCATCCATCCCTTTATCAGTATATTTGTTGTTCTGTCTCTCCCTGGGCCCCATCTCTGCCTATCCACTCACTCACACACCCACTGTCTTATGCATACATACCACCTTTTCATACAGAACTGTTGATGACACCCTCAATGACTTTACTGGTGAGCAAGAGTAGACTATTAGGGTGATAATTGGGTGGTTTGGACTTAGCTAGTTTTTTTTTGTGACAAGATCTACTGGGGACAACAAATACATTGCCACAGATGCGGCAGTGATGTAGCTGTACTGGAACAACTGAGCTGGGGCATGGTGAATTATATTCTGGAGCACATCTATTTATTGCTATTACTGCAATGTTATCAGGGTCCATAGCCTTTAGAGTATCCAACTCTCCCATCAATTCTTGATATCACATGGAGTGAGTTGAATTGGATGCAGACTAGCATCTGCGAAGCTCGGGACCACAGGAAGAGTCCAAGGTGGATCATACATTAGCTAAAAAATGGTTGCAAATGTTTCAACCTTATTGTTTGCACTAATTTACTTGGTTCTTCCATGAATGAGGAAGGGGACATATGAGAACATACCCCTCCCTTAGTGTGTTGTTTGATATTCCACCACTTGACTGCATGTGGCAGGACTGCAGACCTTAGATCTGATCCATTGGTTGTGGAATTGTTTAGCTCTGTCACTTGTTGCTTCCTTTGTTTGTGATGCAAGCCATTCTGTGTTGTACGTTCACTCAGTTGGCACCTTGCATTTTTAGGTACAGTTGGTGCTCCTCCTGACATTTTCTCCTTCATTGAAGACGTGACTACAGAATTATGAAACGTAGCCAAAACCATGCTCCTCATCTGTTTAACATTCATAGCTGTTTGTTATTGTTCTACTGCTGTTTTTTTCACACATTAGGTTATTTTGCACTTCATTGATGTTGTATTGAGGTATATTTGTCGAATCTTTTCATGTTCATCTAAGGCAACTGGAAAACACTGACTCCTGAACCAGTTTTTTGTGTCAAATCAGTTCTTCAGAAGTGTGACTCTGTGTTTACATAATGTGAGTATATGAAGACTTTGTGGTTTTAGCTGCCTGTGCAGTAAATCCAAAGAAATGTTCATGTAGTATTTGCAGTTATAATTCAACTTGTTTCAATGAGACACCTATGCTTAAAGAAGAGTTAAGACTGGTGTTCTTCTGCTTTTTGCATGACATATTTCTGTGAGGATTTCTAAATTGCTAGTGGTGTGGTGGAGCACGCAAGTGGTTGGACCTTGTTGCTTTTTTGCCTTCCTCCATGCTCTGGTGCTGAAAAGAGAGGAGTGCTGTAAAGGGACAGTTACGGCCATCCTTCTTCAGCAGAGGATGAGTCACTCCCTCCCAGCCATCTTCGCAACCAGTAGCCTCATCCACTCTTCCCATGTGCCCCATCCTGATTCCCAATCCAGCCCACCGCCCCTTTGCTGACCAACAGGGAAGTTCAGAAGGCCATTTTGAAAGGCCACCGTCCCCTAGTTGGGATTTCTCTTGCTTTCATTCTAGCCTAAAATCAGTGCCTGTATTGATAATATCTTTGCACCCTCAGTGGAGGGTGAGGTTCAGGACTCAAGCAAGGATATGAAAGTTCATTTCTTAGTTTCAAAGTTCTGAACATTACAACAATCTCCTTTCATGCATCTAACAAGCCACTTCCTTTTTTTACTGGATCCCGTACCATAACCTGAGAAGACGTTCTCTTTTAATTCAGTTATAACTGTCTCTTGGATTTTATGGCAACAAGACATTTTGGTCAGTGACGCCTCAGAAAAACATAAAATCACAGAGATTTTGCTTGAATAGATATCTGTAGGTAACCACATTGTGTTCTGAATCTCTTGTTATGTTACCTTACAGTGAAAGGGTATTGAATAAAAGAAACACTTCCCTTAGTCTTTAAGGCATACCAGATTGCAGAATTGTATCGCTACAGAGTTACTGAAGTGTGTAATCTGGAAAAGTCAACATTGTGCAAGTTCTGTATTCTACACCTACCTAACAAAAGCTATCTTTTGATAACACCTTGTAGCTTTTTTTTGTACCACCTTTTGTAAGGATTGATATCTTGTCACTGTTCAAGAAAGAGTGTTATGTGGTCTTGTTGTAGGATTTTTACTGATATGTCATTTACAGTCTTATTTTGATTGAACACACAGGTTTTCATGTTCTAAACTAAAAGATACTCTCTTGAGTTAGCATCTGCAGTAAAATCAAAGGTCATGAACTGCACAGTCTGTATGGGCAGACATTAGAACCTAGAAGTTGAGCTAGGGCATTAACTTACTGCATTCTAACAGGCTGTGTCATTTGGTCAATTGCAAATTGGGTTTCCTGAGTTTTTGAAGTCTGCTGTGAGCCCTTGGAGATGGACTGTACTATATCAGCCTCTTATGATCACTCAGCCGTTTTTAATCATGGCAGGAAATAAAGCATCAAACATTCTCCGCTGTATCAAATCATACAACAAGAAAAACCTCAGTGGCATGGGAGATCAATGGAGAATGTGATATTGAAAGATGATATGCGCTGCATTTCTCACAAACTAATGTCAATAATGAATGCTACAATTTGAAAGAGTACCTTATCTTTTATTCCTGAGTCTATAATTCCACTGCACTTATAAACAAGTGAGACATATACTTGATCATGCAACTCTGTTTTACTTACTTGTAATTTATTTATCCACCTTGTACCCATGTTTTGGAAGTTTTGAGGACCATGGTGAAAGGTAATTAAGTTGCTCATGGAGCAGGCCTTGAAATGATATCTTCAAAGATTCTTGGAGTTATATAAAGCTCTGATTCGATCTCATGTTGTGTGCTGCATTCTGCCCTTGGCAAAAGATACATTGGCCTTGGAAAGGGTATATTGAGGATACTGGGAATCTGAAATAAAAACAGAATATGCCGGAGAAGCTGAGCAGGGCTAACAGCATCTTTGGAGAGAGAAATAGAGTTAACATTTCCAGTTTGATATGACTTCTTCAGGACACAGTTCAGAGTTCGAAAGAAGAGTCATTAGAACATTGGAATATGGGGTCCAAATCTGAAACAGTTATTCAGTCCCTTGTATATGCATCCTATCTGAAGCCTCCCAGTTCAAGATTAGTTTGTCTTGAGCCAGTTCCTGCTACATTGTGGAAAATCAGGGATGGAATTTTCTCATCAGAAATGGATGGATTTTTGTCAGGTCTGAGATAGTAGTGTTAACAATCTGACTCCTGTCCCCTACCTGCCACTAAGTACCCACCTCCAGTTTTGTTGGAGGCTGGACATAGGACAGATGTCAACAGAGAGGGTTGTATGGCCCTCATTTTATGCATCATTTTAAAATCAATTCTGATGGGTGTTTTTTGTTACTTTTACAGTGGCAGTAGGAACTTTTTCTCAGAAGGTAAGTTCCACATCCTCCGGCATGACTAGAAACCTTTTAGAACTTATTGATCTCACTGCAGCATTTAACACCACCATCATGCCACCCTCCACTGGCCCCTCACCACACACACCCACCAAGCCTCCACCACCACCAGCTAAGGTCTCTGATCTTCCACACATCCCGACATGGATTGGAAAACAACCCGTACCCTTAGCTGGGATTAGAAGTTACCCTCACTTCACACTATTTGGGCTTTGAACTTACCTATAGCCATAAGAGTCATTTTGGGCACAGAATGAAGCCATATAGTCCATGGGATCTGTATTGCCTCTCCATAGAGCAATCTATTCAGTCCTACTCCTCTTTGCTCGATCACCATGCCCAACCTTTTGAAATCAATGATCATTCCTGCTTTCATCGATTTTGTAAGCAGTATGTTATGGCTTATTAATACGCACTGTGTCCTTTCCTTCTCCAATAGTCTGCATCCCTTCATCATTGTGTCATCAAATTGTGAGAACAGCTTTTCTTTATCTAACTTGTCTAAGGTTGTCATGATCTTTCAAATACCCAGATAATTTCATCTCCATCCCCTTCGTTTCAAGAGAGAAATTTCATTTTCTCCAACCTAGCCTTGCAACTAATACATCCTACCCATGAGCATTTTCAGTAAATTTCCTTTGTACCCTCTCATGGACACTCCCATTTTCCCTGAATTGTGGTGACCAGAATTGGATGCAATACTCTAGCTTTATAGAAGCCCAGTATATTAGTGCATCGAGCAAAGAGGAGTAGGACTGAATAGATTGCTCTATGGAGAGGCAGTACAGATCCCATGGACTGAATGGCTTCATTCTGTGCCCAAAATGACTCTTATGGCTATAGGTAAGTTCGAAGCCACTCCTTCAACATCACTGTCAAGCCTGTTACTTATGTCAACTTCTGCAGGTAGGAAACCCAAGAATCAACATTCAAGGAGCTCAAAGTCATGGCCAGGCACCAGAGTTATATATGGACTAATTTGTCTCCTTTAAAAGGACCCCAACAACTGATTTAGCATCCTAAAATAGATAGGGTTTCACCTCCTAACACTACACTTAAGAAATCAGAAAGATGCTGCCTGCCACTTAAACCTCTAATCAACCCAACAACCACTTTATCTACATCGCTTCCCTCAAACCAATCATACTACCAACTCATCTAAGTCTCACCGCACCCCAGCCCCACCACCCTCAACTTCCCACAAGGCCCACTGCTGTCTCCTGTTCCCAGTTACCTTCTTTTTCACTTACTTGATGGTCATTGTTAGAGTCCCATCAGGTCCAGTCTTCAATTCTGCTTTGCTGACCAAGTTGTTATTGTCTACAGCTCAACTGCTATAGTAAAGCAATCTGAAGGCCAGTATGGGTGTGACTCAGAGCCTGCCAATTTGATGAGGGTAAAGGAGAGTAAAGGCGCCAAAACTGGCAAAACCGTTTGCTTTCCCCAGCACCATGTAAAAATATCCTCTTTATTAGTTTTGTATTGTTACGTGGAGACAAATTAGACTTCGAGTTTCATTTCTTTACGGTTTTTGTCGGGGCGGCACAGTGGCTCAGTGGATAGCACTGCAGCCTCACAGCACCAAGTACCCAGGTTCAATTCCAGCCTCAGGTAACTGTCTGTGTGGAGCTTGCACATTGTCCTCGTGTCTGTGTGGGTTTCCTCCGGGTGCTCCGGTTTCCTCCCACAGTCCAAAGATGTGCTGACTAGGTGGATTGGCCATGCTAAATTGCCCAGTGTTCAGGGGTGTGTGTGTGGGTTTTAGGGGAATGGGTCTGGGTGGGATGCTGCAAGGGGCGGTGTGGACTTGTTGGGCTGAAGGGCCTGTTTCCACACTATAGGGAGTCTAATCTAATCTAATCTTATATCTGCCCTTCACAAATTTGCTTATCCACTCCAAACCTACTGTGCACCTTCTCCCCCATTGTGAGCCCAATCTTTGCTTGTCCGCAGTTTTAGAGTCAAAAAACAGAGAAAAAAAAACTTCCTGGAGTTGTGAGCTGTGCATAGTCAGTACACTATTTCCAACCTGTTTGTAAAGGTATTGTTTCCCTTCCTAAACAGTTGGAGTTTACTAGATGTACTGGATTTGTTTTCTCTGTGTAACAACGACCTTAACCCATACCTTATTGCAGTTGCTTTCACAACTGTACATGCTACATGTACACAAGCAGAATATGATTAATTTGAATAACATACTATTCTTGAAAATGTTTTCAAAAGATGGGTGAGGAGGGATTTTGAGTAAATTGACCCCTTTATAGTTTAATTGGTTAACTTTCTCAGAAGGTATTACCTTGACACCTGGCATTTGGTAGATTTATTTTGTTGTGATTGTTTTTTGATCAAATAAATACTCCTAGACATGTATCTCGAGACAACCTAAACAGTTTTCCCAACACATCCAACTGCACTGGTGGAGAAACAAGATACAGTTGAACTTAGCATTCCACTGGAGCAGCGCCAACATGCGAACTTGTTCAAATAAAATCAACACTGAGGAAATGCTTAAAGGAGCTTCCCAACTTTAAGAAACTGCAAACTAAATTTGTAGATCATAGTTAATGAGGAAGAGCAAAGTGAAAGGATGGGAAGTAAAGTTCAAATGCTACAATTTCTTCATTCAAACTTATCCAGGCAAATGTACGTGATTCAACTGTTGGCTAGAAAGGGTTTTAGGTGAAATGTGTTTGACCAACAGCCTGCTCCCGACTGCACATTAGTACATATAACAAAATATCCAACCTACTTAACATCTTTGGCACAGTTTGGGGAACTTCCATCAGGGAGTCTATTGTAATGGTGAGAAAATATAAATGTTACAATGGTGCATTAAGGTGTTGCTGCTCAGCTGGAAGTTAGAGGTGGCTCTTGGAAGAATTTGAAAGACCCCTGAACTGTATTTTTCCCATTCTAAGTTTCTGGCCTGAAATTGGTTATTAGCTGCAAACTGGAAGAGAAAGTACGGGTGAAATCTTGTACGGGCTTGAGTGATATGTCTTATGAAGCGATTTGTAGCAGAGTTGTGTGATAAATCCAATAAATCTTACCTCCGACGTTGGGAGCAAATTACTGCATCTTCCACACATTTGCGAGGCAGCGAGGTGATTTTCTCACTAGACAGCTGTGAGTCTTCAGCTAAGACGAATTATAGCTTGTTAAATGCCTCATAATGGCACGACTCACCTCACTAATGTTCAGGTTCCTCTCTTATCCTACATACCAAGCAACTAGACATTGAGAATTCTCGACATGGAAGTCAGAATGAGTACCCTTTAGCTCACCGCTGGCTGTGAAGAACCTTCATGTTGGTCGGCACCAAACAGCATCTCAGAGCATGATCCATGGACAGCAGTTGCACATACCTCTTGTCCACAGTCATTGACAACTGATAACTGCCAACCTCCCAGAATCCTCAGGCACTTCACTGATTCATTTGCAGGATGCTGAAGAAACACAGGCCTGCATTATAGGGCATGTTGTCTTCTAACATTGAAAATCTCCTGTCACAATATATTGCACACAGGGACAAAATCCAACTCATGACTGGACCAGACTACAACTCATGGCTGCTCACTTGCTTCCTTGGCATCCGTGCGTATGCTTTTCCTTGCTGTTAGAGCCTTGGCAATTCAAACAGAGTCAAAAGCGATCAGTACTGCTGTATTGATGTGCTCTATTCCACAGACATGTAGGCAGCATGTGCCGTGAGCAGTATCATTTTGTGGCTATTGTTCCAGCTCATTGCACTTACGGGACAATGCCAGATTGCCAACACTTGTCCAGGAGCATTGCAGCCTTTTACAGATGCAACAAATGCAAGGGATACTGACCTTTCAGTGGCTATTCAGTGAGTGGCGAGAATGGGGCTAGAATCAGGTAAGAAAGTTGCCATGGGGTGGGTAGGAAATTATTGAGGCGAGCTTAATAACATATGGCAGGAATTCTCATCGAGTCTTATGTGGGTCTGCTGGCAAAATCACTCTTCAAAAAACTTGTCAAAACTGATACTTAGCCAAAAAAACTAACATTCTGCTTTATGCTTCGTTCTGTAGAGTTGTCATCCCACATTCACCTTGTCTATCCTGAGATACATTTCCCATTGCTGTTCACCATTTAGATAGCACGTAATATAGCTGTGTACAGGCTTGAAGCTATTATTGGAGGAGGTGGCTAGAATTCATGTATGCAAGCTAGTGAGGGAGAAGGAGTCAGATTGAGATGACAATCATCCACATAATGGGACAAGTTTCCTTTGAAAACTCGTGCATTGTTGTTTCTGGAAAATAGAACAGATCAAACTGAAGCCATAAATGACATCCATGTGCCTTGGTGCATCAGCAATCATTGATTCTTGATCTTAATTGAAGCTATCAACATTGAGACCACACTATCCCAATCTATCACCTCCCCTTCAATGGTAATTTTGCCTCTGTATTGTTTTGCTCTGTATTGCTGTACAATTTGCTTGAACTGTTTTTCTGCCATTGTGTATTTTGACTCGTGCAATGTAAACTTAGTAAAGATGCAAATAACAATTATGTGACCCAAAGTTCGACACCAGGTCAAATTATAAAATCATCTGGTAATTTCTCAAATCAAAATTTCTTTGTATGGATATGACATTCCCTGTGGGACTATTGAATAACTATTTCAATAAATTTATCATGTTATGGCCTGTCAAGCTGTCTGAGCCCAGTGTTTTCCAGTTTTATTAGTAGAAATCTATGTGTTGTCTCCAGTCCCACATATTTCACTGTGCACTTGACTAGTCTCTTTCTACAAGGTACACATCTTTAGAATACTGCTGTTCCTTCCCCATCCGCACCAAATACCATTCATCCATCACTCCCATACTTGCTGATCCACATGCATTTAAAATAAAATAAAAGATATTTAAGCATGCTTACAAATTGGCCAATCATCTTACTGTTTGGAACTTTGTTTTCCAACCATCTCGGGGAACACTATAGTTCGAATACTATAGATGGATCAATTTTTGTCCAGTATGTGCAGGAGGGCTTCCTGACACAGTATGTAGATAGGCCAACAAGGGGCGAAGCTACATTAGATTTGGTACTGGGTAATGAGCCTGGCCAGGTGTTAGATTTGGAAGTAGGTGAGCACTTTGGTGATAGCAATCACAATTGTGTTATGTTTACTTTAGTGATGGAAACCACTGGGCAAGAGTTATAGCTGGGGGAAAAGCAATTACGATGAGATTAGGCAAGATTTAGGGAGCATAGGATGGGGAAGGAAGCTGCAGAGGATGGACACATTAGATATGTGGAGCTTATTCAAGGAAAAACTCCTGTGTGTCCTAGATAAGTATGTACCTGTCAGGCAGGGAGGAAGCTGTAGAGTGCGGGAGCCGTGGTTTACGAAGGAGGTGGAATCTCTGGTCAAGAGGAAAAAGAAGGCTTATGTTAGGATGAGATGTGAAGGCTCAGTTAGGGCACTTGAGGGCTACGAGGTAGCCAGGAAAGACCTAAAGAGAGAGCTCAGAAGAGCCAGGAGGAGACATGAGAAGTTGTTGGCGGATAGGATCAGGGTAAACCCTAAGGCTTTCTATAGGTATGTAAGGAATAAAAGAATGACGAAAGTAAGATAAGGCCCAATCAAGGATAGTAGGGGTAAGTTGTGTGTGGAGTCAGATGAGATAGTGGAAGCGCTAAATGAATATTTTTCAACAGTATTCACTCTAGAAAATGACAATATTGTCGAGGAGAATACTGAGATACAGGCTACTAGACTAGGTGGGATTGAGGTTCACAAGGAAGAGGTATTAGAAATCCTTCAGATGGTGAAGATAGATAAGTCTCCTGGGCCAGATGGGATTTATCCTAGGATCCTCTGGGAAGCCAGGGAGGAGATTGCCGAGCCTTTGGCATTGATCTTTAACTCGTCATTGTCTACAGCAATAGTGCCAGATGACTGGAGGATAGCAAATGTAGTTCCCCTGTTCAAGAAGGGGAGTAGAGACAACCCTGGTAATTATAGACCAGTGAGCCTTACCTCAGTTGTTAGTAAAGTGTTGGAAAAGGTTATAAGGGATAGGATTTATAATCATCCAGAAAAGAATAAATTGATTAGGGATAGTCAGCATGGTTTTGTGAAGGGAAGGTCGTGCCTCACAAACCTTATTGAGTTCTTTGAGAAGGTGACCAAACAATTAGATGAGATTAAACCGGTTGATGTGGTGTATATGGATTTCAGCAAGGCGTTCGATAAGGTTCCCCACAATAGGCTATTGCACAAAATGCAGAGGAATGGAATTGTGGGAGATATAGCAGTTTGGATTGGAAATTGGCTTGCTGAAAGAAGACAGAGGGTGGTAGTTGATGGGAAATGTTCATCCTGGAGACCAGTTACTAGTGGTGTACCACAAGGGTCGGTGTTGGGTCCACTGCTGTTTATCATTTTAATAACTGACCTGGATGCGGGCGTAGAAGGATGGGTTAGTGCATTTGCAGACAACACGAAGGTCGGTGGAGTTGTGGATAGTGACGAAGGATGGTGTAGGTTGCAGAGAGACATAGATAAGCTGCAGAGCTGGGCTGAGAGGTGGCAAATGGAGTTTAATGCAGACAAGTGTGCGGTGATGCACTTTGGTAGGAGTAACCAGAAGGCAAAGTACGGGGTTAATGGTAAGATTCTTAGTAGTGTAGATGAGCAGAGAGATCTCGGTGTCCATGTACACAGATCCTTGAAAGTTGCCACCCAGGTTGACAGGGCTATTAAAAAGGCCTACAGTGTTTTAGCTTTTATTAATAGAGGGATCAAGTTCCGGAACTAAGAGGTTATGGTGAAGCTGTACAAAACTCTGGTGTGTCCGCACTTGGAGTATTGTGTACAGTTCTGGTCACCGCATTATAAGAAGGACGTGGAAACTTTGGAAAGGGTGCAGAGGAGATTTACTAGGATGTTGCCTGGTATGGAGGGAAGGTCTTACGAGGAAAGGCTGAGGGACTTGAGGCTGTTTTCATTAGAGAGAAGAAGGTTGAGAGGTGACTTAACTGAAACATATAAAATAATCAGAGGGTTAGATAGGGTGGATAGGGAGAGCCTTTTTCCTAGGATGGTGACGGCGAGCACGAGGGGGCATAGCTTTAAATTGAGGAGTGAAAGATATAGGACAGATGTCAGAGGTAGTTTCTTTACTCAGAGAGTAGTAAGGGAATGGAACGCTTTGCCTGCAATGGTAGTAGATTCGCCAACTCTAGGTACATTTAAGCCGTCATTGGATAAGCATATGGACGTACATGGAATAGTGTAGGTTAGATGGGCTTGAGATCGGTATGACAGGTCGGCACAACATCGAGGGCCGAAGGGCCTGTACTGTGCTGTTATGTTCTATGTGAATGTCAGCTACGATAGTAGCAGTGAGTACCATCTGTAAGAAACATTGCTGAAATTCTCCAAGGCTTCTTAGACAGTATCTTCCATGTAGATACATGGGTACAGGTATTCGGAGGTTTCCTCCCAAATTGCTCACCAGACTTGGAAATATATCACTGTTCCTTCATTGATCGTTGTCATGATCAAAATCATCAAAAATCCTCCCTAACAGTATTGTGGGTGTGCCTACACCAAACAGCTATAAAAGTTTAAAAAGCTCACTACTACCTTCTCAACGACAACTAGTGAAAGGCAGTAAATACAGCCAGTAATGCCAACATGTCACAAATGAGCAAGAAAAAAACTCCTCCCTTCAATTCCCTCCTCAAAGCTAAACTGTTGGTTGCCATTATATCAATCTTTCCCACCATGCTTTAGCTTGGAGCTCTTTCCAGGTAAGGTTTACTGTACAAATTAACATTTTTGCGGCACCCTCTCAAACTGAGAACAGCCTTTACAATTGACAGTTGTATCTTGCATACAAAACTGCTGAATAAAGCCACAAATTTTAAAGCTCTGTAGCCTTTTCCCATTTTCTTAAATGAAATCAAAAACAGATGCCTGAAAGCAGCGGATGGAAACTTCAACTTTGAGATAGAAAAGGGAAGAGACCCAAGTGCAATAACATGCAAACAGCGAAAGAGCCAGGAAGAAATTGAGGGTTAGAATATTTCTCATGAAACATTAGTGTCAGAGAGAATCGGAGTTTGAGATGCAGAGACAAGCTGAAAGATCCTAAGGCAGATATGCTCTAAATCTGAAAAAAATTAAGCAATTGTGTACTAGTCCCACAGGATAGTGCACACCCACACTTTGGAATTTTAATTCAAGGAAACAAAAGAAGATATTCTGTCTTGATCTGGTGTTGAAATTGGGGATGCAAAATCACCTACCATTACAAAGCCTATCTTGCATGGTTCAAAAAACATAGGACCCCTTCATGCCTTCACAGTGTTGCCAAGTTCCCTGTAAGAAAGTAGAGACAGGGCAACCAATTCATGAAAAGCCACATTGCCTTTCATTTGCAGTTCACTTTGAACCTCCAATTTCTCCTTTGTTGTTGTCCACATCCTGTAATCTTGAGTTCTGTCGCTCCCATTTAATAAATATAATTAACTGTGGATACTGTAAATTTGAAACAAATGCATACATGGCTGGAGAAACTCAGCAGGTATGGCAGCATTGATGGAGAAGCAGAGTTAACATTTTGAGACCAGTGCTCCTTCGACAAAACTCTTTCCCTGCGTGCATTTAGCAAAGGAGGCCAACCTATCATTGAGTTCTGTAAAATTCTGCCAGTGAATTTAGGTTGAATCCAAAGCCCTTTGTGTTCTAAAAATATATAATACCTGCCAAATACTAAATAAAAACCAAAATAACTGCAGATGCTGTAAATCAGGAACAAAAACAGAAGTTTCTGGAAAAGCTCAGCCAATCTGGCAGCAGCTGTGAAGAAAAGATCAGAGTTAACTGCATTTTGAGGAAGGATCACCGGACCCGAGATTTTCTACTGTCACACATGCTGCCAGACCTGTTGAGCTTTTGCAGCAACATCTGTTTTTGTGGCCATTGTCAAATCTGGGCAATTCCACAGCATCTGTGATGTAAATAGCATTCTGTTTGTTCATTCTTTTAGAGGACCATCAGGACATTGCTGATGAGTAGGGGATGGTGGGGATTTTGTCTGATTGTTTGTTGTATGATATTCTCCATTCAGTCAATTTACAGGGCTCACAGTAACTGTCAATATAGTTAACTCAGCCACATTAGGGGCAGTTAAACAGTCCTTGGATAAGCATATGGATGATGATGGGATAGTGTAGGGGGAGGGGCTTAGATTAGTTCAGAGGTCAGCGCAACATCGAGGGCCGAAGGGCCTGTTCTGCTCTGTATTGTTCTATGTTCTATGTCATGGTTAGTTTCGAATTTGGGTTGTGTGCCACTGCATTGGAATCTGACTCGTAACATTGCCCTAGTGTATTCTGATGCACACCATTGTAACTATTGTGCTTTTGCTTAGAACAGTATGATTTACATGAAAAGATATCAGCTCTATCTGATCTGTTGTCTGAGGGTGATGAACAGGATTACTGTTAACATTATCCCTTTCTAATCCCTTAGAAACAATTTCCTCTCAGCTTTAATGGAGAATGGCTTTGTTGCCGGAGCTACAAAACCAATGAATTAAGCAAAAACTGTAGCTCCTCCCTCTGATGTGTCATTGAGTTTAGGAGTGAATAGCAGAATTGTGCCAACCAGGGAGTTCCAGGTTTAGCGCTTGATCTGCAATAAATTATTCAAACTAAGCAGTATTGGGAGTAAAATTGATTTCATTGTTCCAGAATTAGGAATAGACCAGGTTTCATGTGATCGATGATGCAAATAGACCAGGTTTCTTTCTTTCTGTTATGCAGTAACTCATTCTGATTAATATATTGGTGTGAAGTCTTCTGACTGTATAACTGAGTTTGAATGCTCCACTAATTGTGCAGTCACCTGCTGTTGTCCTTTTAATAAATAATGTTCACTTTGTGCCATCAACACTAGACTCACACCACAGTTAAGAGATAAAATCTTCAAGAGGGGAAGAGAGAAAATGAATGAGGAAATAGATCTTGTCTAGGTCTTGCTGCATTTGAACATGGACTGCTTCAGTATCTGAGGAGTCACGAATGGTGCTAAAACTTGTGCAATTATCTGTGAACGTCCCCATTTCTGACTTTATGATGGGGGGAAGGTCATTGATGAAACAGCTGCAGAGATTTCCTACAGCTGATCCCAGCCAACTTCCCCCCAGTGGAAAGTTTGGTCAGTGATTCCTACTGACTCCAATTTTGTGAGGGCTCTGTGATAACCTGTCTTGGTTCCATACTGTCCAGATGTCAAGGGCAGTCACATCTCAGAGTTTTTGAGGAAATGGAAGCTGGAGACAACTATTGAATGGAATGTTCTTTCTGATAATCTTTTCCTGAAAGCAATAAAGAACTTGAAATCAAATTGGACCCTTTATAAACTCCCAAATTCTTTATAATTTCAAATGCTGTTGTTCAACAGTGTGTTTTTACAATCTTTTACAATATCCGGATAAGAACCCAGATCATCCACTTTCTGGACAGTTAGAGGCTACATATACCATGCAAAAAAAAAACTAAGATGATGACCATGTGGTAATTTCCCAGAGTTTAAAACTCTAATTGGGAATTACCTGATGTCTAGAACCCTCTGAAAATTTTCCAAACTGTGAGGAAGGGTTGGGGACTTACAACTGAGTGTTTGAAGCTGGCTAACTGTGACACCAAATATCCCTCTCATACTCACACACTCACTGAACACAACCCCACTTTTTTTTTTACCCAACGAAGTTACTTGCTCCTGCCCTGCCCTGCCCTCAAATACCCCTGTCCTAGCCACCCATCTTCCTCCTGCTCAGACTCTTAGCCGAGCATCACCCTCATCTGCTCACCTGCCACATAAATAACTTACTTACCTTGCTCCCTCACCCAATTACCCACCACCCACACCCACACTCATTCATCTACTACCTTATACCCTCACTCCACATAAGTGGCATTCTTCAGCCTCAAACCCACATACCTACCGTCATCTCTCATCCAATTGACCCCCTCACCAACCTACCATCCAGCCACATACTCACACACTTGCCACCTTATCCCTTAAACAAATTACCTGGTGAAATCACACCTCAAACATACAACTGGTACCTTACTCCCCCCCCCCCCCGGCCTTTCCAACTGGCACCCCAACCTCTTATCTGTCTACATACCATCCTCTCCCCTTACTCACCTACAATATAGACCCACCTTCCTCCAATAGCTTTCAAGTTTGATTTGGAGTTTTTAAACCGTGTTTAAACTTGCCAGAATATGACAGCTAGTGCTGTGAAAATGTGGCATAGGTTGCTTTACAAAGATGGCAAGCAAAGTTTTCTGGACAGCACCTGTTAGCTATATCCTGCTTTGGAACAGTGGCTGGAAAAACACTGGGAAGATACATAGGCAACCTCTTGCCTGATTTGTGTCAGAAATTGGAATTCCAAAGTGATTTGGAAGAGTCAGGCCAAAGATTCTAGTAATCCTGAAAAGAATATCAACAATGCCTTTTGACTTAGCAAAGACTAGCGGCTTAAATCCAAAATCCCAACCACCTTCACGAGTAAGAATGATTCTTCAAAGGTACAAAGATGACTGCTGGCTTGGCCCATTCCATTAACCAAAGGATTAGTGTCAAATGGAAGTGATTTCACTTAGGAGATGAATCAAACATTCAACACTGGGAATAAAAGCTTTACAACTTCACAGGAAAACGGTTTCAAGTAACAAAACAGGGTTTTGTCAACATAATAATCCTAAAATAAAGCCTTATACACTGTAGAAGACAATCCTACTGGAACGTGGAAGGATAAACCTAAAGTTGAATGTATGGGTGGCCTGTTACAGTTTGGAACATAAGTCCAATTTGTGCAAAACCTCGTCATAGGCTTTTGTGAAGTCAAAGAATGCCATATTTTGACATTGCCGCTTTTCTCTTTTTTTTCTTAGATATGTCTTGCTGTGGAGTTCATGTCCACTGTGCTTCTTGATGGGTGGAACCTGTATTGTGACTCTGGAAGGAGCTTTAAATTTAAGTTAATAATGTCATCAGACTTTAATTTTGCTGTAGACAAATGGGAGGATGGAAGAACACAGCAAGCCAGGCAGCATCTGGAGGAAAGGAGCAATCAACGTTCTGGGTATTACCCTTCTTCAGGATTGGAGGTGGGGGTAGGAGGAGCTGCAGATAAAGAGAGTGGTGTGGGGTCCCCCATCCCCATGTTCAGTCCTGAGAAAGGGTAATTTTGCCATGTTAATTTGATTTCTATTTTTTATATGACCATTGGCCTCTTATTTCTGCACATAGGAAAGCAGCAATTAGATGGTTTGAGTTTGGTCACCCAATCATTCATTTTAATAGGGAGGCCTATTTTCTGCATATAAACCAAGGTTTTCCTAGGTGCCATCGGTTCTGAGGAAGGGTCACCAGACCTGAAACATTAACTCTGATTTTTTTCTTCACAGATGCTGCCAGACATGCTGAGCTTTTACAGCAACATCTGTTTTCGTTCCTGATTTGCAGCATCTGCAGTTCTTTCAGTTTTTACTTGTCATTTTAACCTCTAGCATTCTGTGGGAAAGAGCAGTGGATGAGATAACAAACTTGGTTAACATACGCCACCATTGAATTATTGTATGCATCATCATCCACTTTTAGCAATCACATTGTCTAGTATAGAAGTATTCACTCTCTTGAATTGTTTTGTGACAAACATCAGTTGACAACCATATATTGAATAAAGCTCTGAATTTGAGTGAAAACTGAGACTTCCTCAGTGGCAATCATTGTGTGAGCTAAAATGTGCAATTTGTCAAATAAGTAAATATTGATTTAAGGAATTGAAAACAAAAACCATTTCATCTATATATAGCATTTATTTAGACATACAGTTGAATAAGTTATATTTATTTTTGGCCTTCCCACAAAAATCTAATCTGTGGATGGTTTTAAAACTTATTCCATGTACAGTCATGCTGTCAGGAAGACACAACATCTAAATTCCAGGTTAAATCTAAGAATTCCATTGACCAGGACATTTTTACAGCTGGTCAGCAATAAATTAAAAGCCATTTTCCAAATCTCTATTGAAAATGTTCTTCTCAAGAGTCCTTCTGCTGTCTGCGACACAGTGTGCTTCATTTATTTAACTTTCTGAGAACGAAATCAAAGTAAAGTCCTCATTCTACTGTCTTCCCAATTACACTATCAGCTGTGTAAGATTTCTCAATAAAAGATGAACTATTTTGGTTTAATTTGCTTCATAATTTAATATGAGAGCTATTTTAAACAATTGATTTCATATACTTTCATCTAAAAATCTCAAATCAATCCAAACCTACTCAGCTAAATAATCCACTTGAAAAAGAGACCTTGGAATAAGTTGTGCATTCCCATTGTTAGGCTAACTGAACAGGAACTTGTGGTATAAAAATGAACCCAAAAAGGACACTTTGCTGTAATACAAAATAGGGTTGAGAAGTCAGGTGACCTTTATAACACCTGGAAGTGTCAGAACACTGAGCTAATTTTTATGTTTGGCCAAGTCTTGGCAAAGTCAATAAAATACAAATGAGAGTTCCCGTGATAGTTGGAGTATTCCCCTAATTGACGAAGACAACCAGTCTCAATACTGCTGCAGTTTTCGAGACTCAAACCTTGAAATCCAGAAATATGAACTGTGAAAATGGAATAGAAATTGAATTAAATTGAATAGAATTTTTTGTCCCATGTACTTTTACATGCAAAATACTGAGAAGTTCTGTAAGTTTCCACACCACAGGTGCCTATAAAGCTTTGTTTCATTAAGCTAGTGCACAGAAGAGCAATAACCAGACCCCACTGTCTGACAATGGCTTAACCATCAGAAATTTTTTTTTTTGGAGGCGATGGGGAGAGATCATTTAGCCATAGGATAAAGCCAAGATTGCTGATAAGAGTGTTAGTGAGGAATATTCTAGTCTGAAAGTATCTGTATCAATGATGGGAAAGCACCTTGTTCAAGAATATCCATTCTGAAACCATGTGGACAGAAAATTAAATTGGACTTGAAACCTGTTGCTGAGGAAGCAAAATATCAGTCTACTACTATACCTTGACTGTAGCAACACTGGACCTCTGCAGCCACTTCTCTCAAAAGTTTATCAGTCTCCTAAGAAACACGATAGTGTGGGCTTGACAACAACGACCTCCATAATTCACCAAAGTCTGAATGTACAGAGCCTTATCACTACATTTCTGACTTCAGTGAGACTTGGCCTGTGTATCAGCGATACACAACAACTGTACAGAAATTCCACCAGCAATTCCCCCACCATATCCTGAGAACTGAATGGCAGGACCATCAAATAATTCCCATCATCCTTCTTGAAGCCAGCTCCAAAAGCATTCAGGTAAAACTGCTGTATCAACTACAATGCACTGGACACCATGTCCCAAAGACCGTAAAGCATATTTCACACTAGGCCCTGTTCTCCAAACTCTCAAATGGTCAGAATTCCAGAAGACGTCAAAGATAATGATACAAAGACATTGAATCTCCTCTGAAGCATGGCAGCAACAGCATTGATATTAATGACTGGGGATGGCTTTCCAGCAATCGTTCAATATCATCATGATTTGAGACAGTGTCTGAATGATAATACAGAGCTTTAACAGAGAAAGAAAGCAAAGGATGCAAGTCCCGCATCTGGGTTCCAATATCTCATTCCCTCAGCATCCAAAGGATCGACCTGTTTAATCACATGAAGGCCCACATAAAAACTCACAACCCTGAACAGAAACGCACAATTCTGAATAGAGATCATCAAATCATTTGTGAAAATGTGTTTGATAATTCGGTAAATGGGAAATAAATTTGATAGAATTGTACGTTACGTATTTCAACGCTACTAGCCACCTTGTTTTGTTACAAATTTCAGTTTATAGCTGCTATTTAACACACCTGATGATTAGTGCTTTTCTGGAATACAGAGAAAATCGTTTCAAATACCAATTTTCTTTGAAGAAATCATTTGACAATTGTGGTAAATTGTCTTCAAATTACAATGAAAGGGCCAGAAGTCAGGAGCAGTAGTAGGCATTCAGCCCACCAAGTTGGCTCCATCATTCAATGAGATCATGGCTGATCTAATTATTCCCCCACTCAATGATTTTTTTTAAAATTTATTTGTGTTGCTGCAAGTACTCAAATCTCTCTGATAGTATTTATGTTACAACCTTTCCAATATAGTGAAAATGTTAAAACAATTTAGTGTCTCATTCTCCAGTTTCACTTTTAGAACCACTGTTAGAAAGAAATACATTATTTCATTGATGTGTGGTGTTGATCAAGTGTTTGATAGAACCTGCAATACAGACTGTCACCTTTATGGAATACATTACAATTCTATTTATTTTTGATATTTTATTGATACGAACAGTTCAGATCCCTGAATTAATTTTGAGTGGAATTGCTGCTATTCAGAACTTTATTACAAATCTTGATTTATTTTCTCACTGTGAATGTGATATTGCCAGTACGTTCTATGATGTTGTGACCTGGACAATTCGGATTTAGGAACTCAGATAATAGGAGCAACTGTAAATACTTAGTTGGACAGGAGACTGTACTTTCTTTCAAGGATATACTTTGATTTAAGAGAATAAATTTATGAAGAGGTTGTTCTGGAAGCTTTCATGAATCCTTTCAATTGATAATATTTGAAGTGTGATGTGAGAAGGTTATTGCATGATCCTTATATAAACTATTCAAAAACAATTGAAATGATTTTTCCACAGAGGTCACCACAGCACCTTACTTCTGGAGTTTCAATAGAAAATAAATTAAAGTGGCCTGTCATGGAAGGTAGTGACGTGAAACCTGTAGTGTCTCAGCTGAAAACCAATTAAGTTTTAGGGCAAATAGAAGTCAAGTCAGTCGTAAAATTTAAGAAAGTAATTGAACTATTCGACTTAGCATGCTCTAATGGTTTTCATAATGCTCTTAATTGATATTAGAAGTGACAACAATTAAATGTCTACCAAGTAAATGTCAGAAAAACACTAGTTCAACTAAGAAACTAATCCAGTCCAAAACTCAAATGAAAACTGGATTTATTAAAACGGATTTTATTGGAATGAAAAGACTTGACTAAGTTATAGAAAAAGTTTATGGTAGGGAATCAAGGATTAAGACAAAATAGCTGGAAAGTGAAGTTGAGGTTTGTTACATCAGCCATGATCTCCTTGAACAGTGGAGCGGATTTGATGGGCTGAATGGCCTACTTCTGCTTTTACGCCTAATGATCTTATGATCTGTTGGTCAAAGATCTGTGTAATTTCTTCCATAAACAATACACTTACATAGGTCAAGGTCCCTGTGGTGCCAGTACCGCTCACTCTGAGCCAGGATACCTGGGTTTAAACCCTAGGTGTATAATAACTTCTCTGAACAGTTGGTAGGAAAATATCTGCACTCACATTGGCCAAGATCTTCCAGTTATCACATAGTTGAATGCTGGACTTAACCTGTCAAGTTGGCTATATGATCCTTTGGAAATCTGACTACACAGGAATTGCCCAAGAAGCTTAAATTCCTGATGCGCAATTACCCAGCCCTGAACTTTCTGAAAATATCCCCAAATTTGAACTGGAGTCAGGGACAGAAATTTCTAACTGACTTACTTAGATCATTGTCACAGAAACATTAGTGAATTAAAATCTGCCGCAAATCCTGAGAAAGTGTAAAACAGACTTACAAACAATGCACATTGGCATCAACCACTACAGACATCTGGCCCCACCACCTACTCTGAGCCCAAACTGACAACCCCAATTCACCATCAGGCACCTGGCTTCCTCCTCATTACACACCTCAATACCTGACACCCAACCCTGTCCCAATGCATGGTACCTGACCACTCCCCCAAATCCAGCTCCAACCAACACCTGACCATTCTACCCTTTCTCACTTACCTATACCTCTCCACCTACCTGCCACACTAATCCACCAATTCTACTCATTTATCCCCTAGCCCCATTTTCCGACCAAGTGGTGAACAGTGAGACAAGATTTTCAACAGTGGTGGTGAGACACCTATTAGCAGGTTTTCACATCCTATCATTACATCATCTCATCCCGTTCATGTGTAATTTCCTACTCTGCCACCCACCACATAGAAACTAGACAACAACAATTCCCAACACAAAAGCCAGAGCAGCAACCGGAGTCTCCAGCTCACAGCTTGCTGCTCTGGCGTTCCTTCTTCAACACCAGTCACCTCCTTCTCTGAGCATGCTCCATGGGCAGTGACCACGCATACACCCCATTCACTCAGACCTCCAGATCTCTGTTGGCAAAATGGGATGTTAATTGGCCTCATTCCTTCCCCACATTTTTAACAAACTTCCTTTCCCTTGAAATGCTTTTTTAGATAGCTGTTGATAAATAAATCTGAGGTAACAGTTAAAAGAAAATATATCTGGAAATTGTTACCATTCAGACTGTTCGATTATGCAATCACAGCTGTATTTGATATTGGAATAATGATTTGACATTCCATATTCCACTCTGAATTTCCCCTTTTCCTTACGTTGCACAGAACCATATTTTTCCTCAATGCAGAAAAATGCCTCCTGCCAACCTTAAAAATCAGTTGGCAGGAGGCTAAGTATATATTCCTGCCATGTCATTAATACACGCTTTGTATGACCAGTGCTAGTCAGAAATGCAAACCAAATGCTCCCAGATGAATCAAAGAAAGTGTGTGAAACGATTGCATGCGGCTTTTCGAAGCCAACTGACAGAGCCCTGCTTCATTCAGTGAATGTGTACAATTTTAACTCCAGCATCAGTGTCTGAAGTTAGGAACCCCCTAGTTCTGTCCTGTCAGCCTCCGCTGCAGCCTTCACACCCAGAGTGGACTGCAATGTGACAAAGCCAGCTTTTGGTGTTTTTGGATGCAATTAACAAACTCCCTCACATTTTGTGATTCTTCCCACCATACCTGAATATATATTTCTGTATTCTTCAAATAGCTTTTAAACACAGACTCCATGACATCTTGGTAAGGAGTCTCTTTGATCAATGACAGCTCTGGTCAGCAACAATTTTCTTATATTCTGTGACCTCGGCTCTCTTTTTAAGAGCAATTGAGTCACCTTTTAGTAACCAAGGTAAAATGTTTGTGCATTGCTTAGGCTGTGGTTTACAATGTCAGAATAAAAAGGAAGACAGGTTATTTCATGCAATGTCAAAAAGATCAAAAGCAGAAAGATTGGTTTATTGAACTCACATATTAAAAACAAATGCAAATTGGTTTGGAATATTATTTGGTCAACATGATGCAGGATTGCCTCATGCACTCATATCTGAAACTTATCAGAGGCACTGTTCATAAAAGTATGTGACCCAGATAGTTTTGTCAAGGTGTAAATGTTTTTATCTTCAGCAGACAGTGATAACAAAAGAATCAATAGAAGCTGGGAAAAGTGTAAATACTTTGGCAGTAATTCAGAGGAGGTTTATTCGACTGATCCCTGAAATGAGCACATTCTTTTATGAGGAAAGTCTAAGTTTGGACCTGCTACAGTTTAGATGAGTAAGAGGTGACTAGATTGAAACACATAAATTCCAGACCAACTTTAAAGTGTAGATTTTGTTGAGTATAACTGTCAGGAACTAGAGGGTTACCTTATCAAAATAGGTGGTTGCCTGTTTGTGATAGAAACTAGTAGAGATTCTTTTTCTCATAGTGGTTTATAAGTCTTTGGAACTCTTCCTCAAAGGTAGTGGAAGCAGAGTCTTTGAATATTTTTAAAGAAGAGGTAGGTAGATTAGTTATAAGCAATGGGTGAACGGTTATTTGATGTAGCCAGGAGTGTGGAGTTGATGTTGCAAACAGATTAGTCATGATCTCATTGAATGGCAGAGCAATCTCAAAGGGCCAAGTGGCCTACTCTTGGATCCTACACATACGTTCATTTGTTTGAATGCTGAAAAAGCCAATGAATTGGAACAACAATTTGAAATAGAGATAAGAAATACAGTTTGAGCATTTTGTTTGGGAATGAAGTGAGTTGTTCAGCAAAGGACAAGCCGAGGACAACTAAAGCACGTATTTAAACAGTCAGGGCTCAGCAGGCATGATAAATAGGTACAGGGATTAGCAAATAGAGGATAAACAAATATTACTGTAAATGGATTCACAAACTAATCAGTAGCAACATAAAGCAGTAACACCTTCTATTTGAGCGCTTTAAGAGGAAAGGTGAGAAGATTCACTGGGATTCATATAACAACATGTACATATATTTAAAAGGGCAAAGAATGATTTGAAAAATGACAAGGATACAAGTTGAAGTCAGGAATTCCTTCATGTTTAACAGGAGGGTCTCCGAGAGATTCAAACGTAACCTAACAATTTAACAAATGTCCTACTACATTATCGTGTTCTTCAAGTACTTAACAGCAAAGGCATAAGTAACGTGCTTTCCTGATTTTTTGACAACCCAAATAGAACAAAACGCCCACATGGGCTGAAAGGGCTCAAAACAAATAAATTCCCCAGCCAGGATGTTTAGCGTTTATCACAGGATCAGCTGGTTTTGTTACTACAAAACTATTAAAGAGGCATTTAAATTGCTGTCTATGAAAAAATTGTTTAACATAGAACATAGAACAGTACAGCACAGAACAGGCCCTTCAGCCCACAATGTAGTGCCGACCATTGATCCTCATGTATGCACCGTCAAATTTCTCTGACCATATGCATGTCCAGCAGTCTCTTAAATGACCCCAATGACCTTGCTTCCACAACTGCTGCTGGCAACGCATTCCATGCTCTCACAACTCTCTGCGTAAAGAACCCGCCTCTGACATCCCTTCTATATTTTCCTCCAACCAGCTTAAAACTATGACCCCTCGTGCTAGCCATTTCTGCCCTGGGAAATAGTCTCTGGCTATCAACTCTATCTATGCCTCTCATTATCTTGTAAACCTCAATTAGGTCCCCTCTCCTCCTCCTTTTCTCCAATGAGAAGAGACCGAGCTCAGTCAACCTCTCTTCATAAGATAAGCCCTCCAGTCCAGGCAGCATCCTGGTAAACCTTTAACATAATGAAGACAAATCATCAAAATGACTAAACATTCAAAGTAGTGTGCTCATGGATAATTTGAATAAGGCAGGGGTGTGCTTTCATAAAAATTTTGTGACCTATTTGGATGACAATTCTATATGACCAATCATGGCCTGATGACTTAACGTCAAAACGAAAGGATTAATAATGCTTGTCTGAGCAGCCAGAAGAGGTATCCCAAATGTTTTCTTTACCAAGTTGGATGTGTCTTTGAAGTTTGCAGCCAACAATGCCAAGCAATAAATCTGAGAATGGAGATCCGCAGAGCAAAGCACAGAGATTGATAAACTCCCCAGTATGATCGAACGTATAGCTGATGTTAATGCAAAGAACACTATCTAAGCATCAGTAGCACCCAACATGCAGACTGTTGACATGGCATAGTGTTAATATCATTGGACAAGTAATCCACAGACATAACTAATTTTCTGAGGAGCCATGCTTGTATCCCACCATGGCAGATAATGAAATTTGCATTTTGAAAACCTAGAATAAACAGTCTAATGATGATGCTGTAAATGTGTCAATTATCATAAAACCCATCTGGTTCACTAATTCCCTTTAGGAAGAGAATTTGCCATCCTTATCTGGTCTGGCCTACATGTGACTCCAGGCTCACAGCACATGGTTGATTCCTAAATGCCCTCTTGTATGAAATTGCTAAAATGTTTCAAAAAGGAATGAAACGAAATTGGCACTTCAAATGATATAGTAAACTCAGCCTTGTCGAACCTGCAATATCTTCTCATTAATGTCTGGGAGTTAATGCCAAAACTGGGGGAGTGGTTTCATAAACTAGCCAAACAACAGCCTGACAAAATCATATACATGGAATCAGATTCTACAAACAATGTTCAGCACAACACCACCAGTATCCCTCTTTGCGAATATGGCTATATTTAGTGTTCTAGGAAGAAAAGGATGAAGGGATGCTGTGTAAGTGAGAGAATCTTGGAGGAGAACACATCAAACACTATTCTTTCCAGTGAACTCACAGGCCCTACTGAACATTTTTACACATTACCGATGCGCAACATGACAATTTGGTGACATTTTTCCTGTGAGGTAATAAGACTTGCCTCATCTCTTCCAACCAATTTTCAGTAACTGAGTTTAGTAAGATAAATAGGAATATAAAGACCTGCTGAGTGTCTCCAGCAATTTCTTCTTTTGTATCAAGGCAACAGAAATGTAAAATGGTTATCGAGAGATGCCACGAAAGGTTCATTCTTTGGCAGAGAATGCAGCTTTCAATGTCACTGGTGTGGTTTAATTAAAAAGCATTGATGTATTCAAGAGCAGACATGATATATACATGAGGGAGAAAGAAATGAATATGAATGAGAGGTTGGGAAGTGTTAGTGGCAAGATGTTTTGTACTACATTTGCATAGAAGATTATTTTGCCCATATTTGGAGTGCAGTTAACTGTTCCATGTTAGAAAGTGACATGCAAACAGTGGGCAATGTGCAAAAGGCTTTACTAAAACAGGACTTACCAGACTGTGGGACATGACAGTTAAGTTGGTGAATTAACCCTCCTGTATAACAGCAACAATCACCATGCATTGAGCCTCTTTGATGGAAAAACAACTCCCTAATGTGGTTCGTAGCATGACTCCAGCTGGTATCAAGTTGCTATCATGTGTACGAACCAGTGGTATTCATTTTTGATATTTTTAAGTCAATGTGACCCCTGAGCTGAGAGAGGGAGACACTGAGTGTGGGGATGGAGGCTGAAATCTCTTGACTTAGCCCAAATTAATCCCCAACTCATAAGAAGTCATTACTCCTTTCTGCCTGTGATATCAAAGCTCCCTGTCTCCTGATCTTTCTTGTTGACATTCCAGTTATCTCCTCTCTGCCATTTGTTGCATCTCTCTCCATAACCCTGACATTTACTACAGTCCCTCGGGGCTATTGGTCTTTCCTACCTACAGCCAACTCACCAACTCCCTCAATGTTTCTCTCTGACTTGCTGCCTCTCCCTCCCTCAATTCTTCTTCTTTTCAAGTCTGAGTCTATGTTCACAGTGAGGGTTTGGGAGAGGGGTGTAGTGAGTTGGGAAAAACACTTGGAGGACGAAGGGCTGTAGTAAATGTCAGGGTTATGGAGAGAGATGCAACAAATGGCAGAGAGGAGGTGACTGGAAGAGTCAACAAGCAAGATCAGGAGACAGGGAGCTTTGATATCACAGGCAGAAAGGAGTAATTACTTCTTATGAGTTGGGGATTAATTTGGGCTAAGTCAAGAGTTTTCAGCCTCTATCCCCACACTCAGTGTCTCCCTCTCTAAACTCAGGGGTCACATTGACTTAAAAATATCAAAAAGATGCTAAAATTGGATAATGCTTGTTAAGCACTGTATGAGAAAGAGAAAAATATTTACTGAAAGAATGGCTCAGAAAATAGAACTCCCCATCTGAAGGAGTAATTGTGGTAGTGAGCTTAGATCTGAAGCTCAGGAAACATATGAGGGATTAAAGACTATAAGTATACTAAAATTGGGTGACGTAAAGAAAGGTGGATAGAGATTCTTGTGGCCATGAAACAACTAAGCTGAATAGCCAGCTTCTGTGTTTTAAGTCCCATACAATGCTGTCTTGTTTTATAGTGATAATGGGAACTGCAGATGCTGGAGAATCCAAAATAATAAAATGTGAGGCTGGATGAACACAGCAGGCCCAGCAGCATCTCAGGAGCACAAAAGCTGACGTTTCGGGCAGAGACCCTTCATCAGAGAGGGGGATGGGGTGAGGGTTCTGGAATAAATAGGGAGAGAGGGGGAGGCAGACCGAAGGTGGAGGGAAAAGAAGATAGGTGGAGAGGAGAGTATAGGTGGGGAGGTAGGGAGGGGATAGGTCAGTCCAGGGAAGACGGACAGGCGAAGGAGGTGGGATGAGGTTAGTAGGTAGGAGATGGAGGTGCAGCTTGGGGTGGGAGGAAGGGATGGGTGAGAGGAAGAACAGGTTAGGGAGGCAGAGACAGGCTGGACTGGTTTTGGGATGCAGTGGGGGGAGGGGAAGAGCTGTGCTGGTTGTGTGGTGCAGTGGGGGGAGGAGACGAACTGGGCTTGTTTAGGGAACGGTGGGGGAAGGGGAGATTTTGAAGCTGGTGAAGTCCACATTGATACCATTAGGCTGCAGGGTTCCCAAGCGGAATATGAGTTGCTGTTCCTGCAACCTTCGGGTGGCATCATTGTGGCACTGCAGGAGGCCCATGATGAACATGTCATCTGAGGAATGGGAGGGGGAGTGGAAATGGTTTGCGACTGGGAGGTGCAGTTGTTTATTGTGAACCGAGCGGAGGTATTCTGCAAAGCGGTCCCCATATATTCAGTTTTCTTGTATCAGCTAGCTCTTGCAGAAAATGAGCACCAATGAACCAAATGGCTGATTCTGTTTGAAAGGTGGCAAACAGAAAAGTCAACTGAGAGTTTTTATAGCATAGTGACAATGTCAATAGCCACCTTGAATGGCTTTGCATAATTCGGTGTGGCTAACACTGGACCAGTGGTTAGCTTAGCTTTCAGGCTGTGAAATCCCTTCTGACAGTCTGCCATCCACTGGAATTTTCTGCACTTTTAAATAATTCAGTCAACGGAGCTACCGCACTGCTAAAATTTAGTACGAACTTCTGATAAAACCCACTCAATCCTAGGAATCATAGCACAGCCCTCTTCAATGGCAGTAGGGGAAATTCCCCAATAACCTTTGTTTTCACGATCCATGGGTCATCTCTCCCTTGTCCAACAACATAGCTCAGGAATGTGACTTGGGGATTTTGCAAACTCATTCTTAGCCAGGTTGATAAAAGTCAATAGAAAATTCTAATAGATGCTGCTAATATTCCTTCCATGTGTGATTAAAAATCACGAGATCAACGACGTACACCACACAGTTGGGTAATCCCAAAGTGTCTTTATTGGTTAGTCTTTCAAATGTAACTTTTCATAACAAATGACAGAACTTTAAATTGTTATAGTCCAGTCAGTGTCATGAAAGTTGAAATTGTCTTTGCTCTTTCATATAAAGGTACTTGCCAGCATCCTCTGAGTAAGTCCAACTTAGAAATATACATTGCTTGTCTCATGTTCCCAAACATGGAATAGGATATGAATCGGACTTTGCAACTACACTGACTTTTCAACAGTCCACACATAATCATTAGGCACCATCCAATTTTGTCATCACTACTATGGATGAGCTCCAGTGGCTGCAACTCAGTTTGATTATGTTGTCTCTAAATATAAGTTCAATCTCTTTTTTAACCTGTGCCAACTTTAAAAGATTAATCTATAAAGATGTTGCTTAACTGGAACAGCATCCCCTAAATCTACATCATATGTAATTAGATTATTACTTACCAGTTTACAGAACATAGAACATAGAAAATACAGCACAGAACAGGCCCTTTGGTCCTCGATGTTTTCCCAACCTGTAAATTAATCTAAGCCCATCCCCCTACACTATCCCATCATCATCCATATGCTTATCCAAGGACTGTTTAACTGCCTCAAATGTGGCTGAGTGAACTACGTTGGCAGGCAGGACATTCCATGCCCTTACCACTCTCTGAGTAAAGAACCTGCCTCTGACATCTGTCTTAAATCTATCACCCCTCAATTATAGCTATGCCCCCTCGTACAAGCTGACGTCATCATCCTCGGAAGACTCTCACTGTCCACCCTATCTAATCCTCTGATCATCTTGTATGTCTCCATTAAATCCCTTCTTAGCCTTCTTCTCTCCAATGAGAACAGACCCAAGTCCCTCAGCCTTTCTTCATAAGGCCTTCGCTCCAGACCAGGCAACATCCTGGTAACTCTCCTCTGCACCTTTTTCAATGCTTGCACATCCTTCCTGTAATGGGGCGACCAGAACTGCACTCAATATTCCAGGTGAGGCCACACTAGCATTTTGCACAGTTGCAGCATGACATCACAGCTCCAGAACTCAATTCCTCTACCAAGAAAACTTAATACACCATAAGCCTTCTTAACAGCACTATCAACCTGGGTGGCAACTTTCAGGGATCTACGTACATGGACACCAAGATCTCTCTGCACATCCATACTGCCAAGAATCTTTCCATTGACCCAGTATTCTGCCTTCCTATTATTCCTCCCAAAGTGAATCACCTCACATTTATCCGCATTGAACTCCATTTGCAACCTTTCAGCCCAATTCTGCAATTTATCTGAGTCTCCCTGAAACCTGCAACATTCTTCTTCCACACTGTCCACCACTCCACCGACATTAGTGTCATCCTCAAACTTACTAACCCATCCACCTATGCCTGCGTCCAAGTCATTTCTAAAAATAACAAACAGCAGTGGTCCCAAAGCAGATCCTTGAGGCACACCACTAGTAACTGGACTCTAAGCTGAATTTTTTCCATCAACGACCACTCGTTGCCTTCTTACAGAAAGCCAGTTTCTAATCCAAACTGCTAAATCTCCCTCAATCCTGTGCCTCTTTATTTTCTCCAATAGCCTACCATGTGAACCTTATCAAAAGCTTTACTGAAGTCCATGTACACCGCGTCAACTGCCCTACCTTCATCCACATGCTATTATAGCATGGCCCCCTCGTACAAGCTGATGTCGTCATCCTCGGAAGACTCTCACTGTCCACCCTATCTAATCCTCCCTACCTTCATTCACCTTCTCAAAAAACTCAGTGAGGTTTGTGAGACACAACCTGCCCTTGACCAATCCATGTTGACTATCTCCAATCAAATTATTGCTTGCTAGGTTATTATAAATTCTATCTTTTATAATCCTTTCCAAAACGTTTCCTACAACAGATGTAAGGTTCACAGGTCTATAATTATCTGAGTCATCTCTACTGCCCTTCTTGAACAAGGGTACAACATTTGCAATCCTCCAGTCCTCTGGTACTAAACCTGTAGACAATGAGGACTCAAAGATCAAGGTCAAGGGCTCCGCCACCTCCTCCCTAGCTTCCCAGAGAACCCTCGGAAAAATCCCATCCAACCCAGGGGATTTATCTACCTTCATTCCTTCTAGAACTGATAACACCTCCTCCTTACTAACCTCAATCCTTTCAATTCTAGTAGCCCGTAACTCAGTCTTCTCCTCTACAATATTCTCCTTTCCCTGAGTGAAAACAGATGAGAAATATTCGTTTAGCACCTCGCTGATCTCCACAGGGTCCACACACAACTTCCCACTTCTGTCTTTGACTGGCCCTACTCCTACCCTAGTCATCCTTTTATTCCTCACATACCTATAGAAAGCTTTAAGGTTCTCCTTTATTCTACCTGCCAATGTCTGCTCATGTCCCCTCCTTGCTCTTCTTAACTCTCTCTTTAAATCCTTCCTAGCTAATCTGTAACTCTCCATCGCCTCATCTGAACCATCTTGTCTCTTCGTCCATCTTCAGCTTACCAAGAGATACAATTTCTTTAGTAAACCACAGTTCCCTTACCTTATCACTCCCTCCCTGCCTGGCAGGGACATACCTGTCAAGGACACGCAATATCTGTTCCTTAAACCAGCTCCACACTTCGATTGTGCTACCTCATTCTATGCCTCCCAAGTCTTACCTGATCGCATTATAATTGTCCTTTCCCCATCTATAAGTCTTGCCCTGTGGCATGTTCCTCTCCCTTTTCATCGCTAAACTAAACGTAATCGAATTATGGTCACTCTCTCCAAAGTGCTCACCTACCACTAAATCAAACGCCTGGCCTGGTTCATTACCAAGTACCAGATCCAGTGTGGCCTCCCCTCTTGTCGGCCCTTCGAAATACTGTGTCAGGAAACCCTCCTGCTCACATTGGACAAAAACTGATCCATCGGACGTACTAGAGTTATAACCATCCCAGTCAATGTTAGGGAAGTTAAAGGCCACCCATAATGACCACCCTGTTCCTTTCACTCCTGCCCTGAATTGTTTTGCCAGTCCTCTCCTCCACATCCCTGGAACTTTGCAGAGGCCGATAAAATTCTCTCAGCAGTGTGACCTCTCCTCTCCTGTTTCTGACTTCAGCCCATACCACCTCAGTAGACGAGTCCTCATCAAAGTTCTTTCAGCCACCGTTATACTGTCCTTGACTAACAAAGCCACACCTCCCCCTCTTTTACCACCTTCCCTGATCTTAACGAAAGATCTAAACCCTGGAACTTGCAGCATCCATTCCTGACCCTGCTCTATCCAAGTCTCCGAAATGGCCACAACATTGAAGTCCCAGGTACCTATCCATGCTGCATGCTCACCTACCTTATTCCGGATACTCCTGGCGTTGAAGTAGACACAGTTCAAACCAGCTTGCTGTCTGCCAGCACACTCCTCTGACAGTGAGATCCTGCCCACGTCCCCCCTACTCTCTTCCTCCTGTATACTGGAACTACACCTCAGTTTCCCATCCCCCTGCTAAGCTAGTTTAAATCCACCCAAATAGCACTAGCAAATTTCCCACCCAGGATGTTAGTACCCCTCTGGTTGAAGTGCAGACCATCCTGTTTATAGAGGTCCCACCTTCCCCAGAATGAGCCCCAATTATCCATGTACCTGAACCCCTCCCTCCTGCACCATCCCTGCAGCCATGTGATCAGCTGAAATCTCTCCCTGTTCTTTGCCTTGCTATCACGTGGCATGGGTAACAAACCAGAGATAACCACTCTGTTTGTTCTAGCTCTCAGCCTCCATCCTAGCTCCCTGAAATCCTGCCTGACATCCCTATCCCTCTTTCTACCTATGTCGTTGGTACCTTTGTGGACCATGACTTGGGACTGGTCACTGTCTCCTTTCAGGTCCCTAAAGACACGATCCAAGACATCACAGACCCTGGCACCTGGGAGGCAACACACCAACCGTGAGTCTTGTTCGTTCCCGACAAATCTTCTAACTGTCCCTCTAACTATTGAGTCCCCAATGACTAACACTCTCTTCCTATTCCCCCCTTCCCTTCTGTGCAAGAGGGACAGACTCTGTGCCAGAGAGCTGCACCCCAGTGCATGCCCCTGGTAAGCTCCCCCCCCGGCCCCCGCCAACAGTATCCAAAATGGTATACTTGTTTTTCAGGGGAACGACCACAGGGGATCCCTGCGCTGACTGCTTTTTCCCCCTTCTAGCAGTTACCCAGCTTCCTTCAGGCTTAGGAATAACTAGTTCCCTGGAACTCTTGTCTATCACGGACTCTGCCTCCCAAATGATCTGAAGTTCATCCAGCTCCTGCTCCAGTTCCCTAACACGGTCTTGGAGGAGCGAGAGTTGGGTGCACTTCCTGCAGATGTACTTGGATAGAACACTAATGGCGTCCCTCACCTCAAACATCATGCAGGAGGTACATTCCTGTACCTGCACTGCCATCCCTGCTAGTCCCAAATTATTCCCACCTACTTCCCTATGTGATTGTAATAACTCTTTCAGGTCATTTTAATTTTCCTCTGGAAAGTAACTTATGAATTTATCCCAATTTTTGAGAACTTCCACATTGACCAACTTAATTGGAGGCATGTCCAATTCAGAGTCCTCTGAACTTGGTTCTTCACTCTGTGTTGTAACTAGTAACACATTCTCCTTTTTCTTTCCTTCCCTATCAAAATTCCTTTTGAGCACATTTACATGCCACACACTGAGATTTCTTTCTCAATGGTGTTCTTGTCAAATAATTCACTTCATTCAATCCCATTTTCAATTTGATAAGGTCCACTAAACCTTGCTTTAAAAGGTTCACCTACCACTGGTAGTAACACTAACATTTACTTTAACTCCACTCGCAAAATTCTGAATTTTTGATTTCTTGTCTACTTCCTGTATCATCACATGCTCTGCTACTTTTAAATGCTATCTAGCCAAATCACCCACTCAATTTCATCTTTCTCTAAAATTGGACACATAGTCCAAATATGTGATCTCTGAACTCTGACTCAACATTTTCTGCTGAATTAATTTCACTGGTTGTCTCATCTCATGCCTAAAAACTAATTCAAATTGACTGAGTTTGCTAGATTGATTTGGTTCATCCCTAATTGTAAAAAGTACAAATGGAATTCCTTTATCCTAATTCTCTGATAGTCAAGACTATCAGCCCATAACATGGTCTTTAAACTTTGATGCAACTGTTCTAATGCTCCCTGAGATTGTGGATGTTACACAGTTCAAGAAATCTTAGAATCCCTACAGTGTGGAAACATTGCCGTGTTCATGATAGTGACATTCTGGGATACATTCAGATTTTTCTTCTGTGTGTGCTTTTTAATACGTCTGCTTCACCTTTTCATCTTTCAGTTTTAAGTGGGTTAGTATTTCTGAACTAAAAATATTCACTTGGGCCTCCACCTGTTCTTGGTTTTTTTTTCAACATTTAATCAAATGTAGTCTCTGATAATTGAACTTCAATTTCTCTGATGAAGGGTCTAAGCCCGAAACGTCAGCTTTTGTGCTCCTGAGATGATGCTTGGCCTGCTGTGTTCATCCAGCCTCACATTTTATTATCTTCAATTTCTTTGTCTTTATTCTTTGATTTCTCTTCCTGTGGCTTTTTATCACACAGTCAGGAATAATCCTGGGATATACTTCCTGTATCACCTCGAATGCCTGATTCTCCACTGGCCTTTCAACCACAGTAGGCAGCAATCCCACAGTATATCATTACCAAAAACGAGTTGTATTCCTGGAGCTGTGTGTTCCTCCAGTGCTCCGACTACACTGCAAGATGGAGCAACAACATCTCATCTTCAGACAAGGCACTTTGTAACATTCTGGACTTGATACTGAGTTCAAAACCTTTAGATTATGAATTCGCTCCCATTTCTCCTCTTTCTTTTAGCTTTACTTGGAGCATTTTCTGCTATCATGGCCTCTCTCCCCATCCCCAGTCCAGTGGGACTATCTGTTCTTTCCAGTTTGACAGTTAGGCACATCATTGTTCTGCCATTCTCACATTCCAATCACTTAATCTGAACTATCAACATACTTTCTGCTCCAGTAGTTTACTTCACCCCCACTAATGCATAAATACTGTCCCCTCCACGCTTCACATTAGCTCTGATGAAAAGTCACCTCGACTCGAAATGTTAGCTTGCTCTCTCTCAACAGATGCTGCCTGATCTGCTGTGATTTCCAGCACTTTTGTTGTTGTTTTCAATACACTTTACACAGCAAGGCGTTCGATAAGGTTCTCCACAGTAGGCTATTGTACAAAATGCGGAGGAATGGAATTGTGGGAGATATAGCAGTTTGGATCGGAAATTGGCTTGCTGAATGAAGACAGAAGGTGGTAGTTGATGGGGAATGTTCATCCTGGAGACCAGTTACTAGTGGCGTCCCGCAAGGGTCGGTGTTGGGTCCACAGCTGTTTGTCATTTTTATAAATGACCTAGATGAGAGCGTAGAAGGATGGGTTAGTAAATTTGCAGACGACACTAAGGTCGGTGGAGTTGTGGATAGTGATGAAGGATGCTGTAGGTTGCAGAGAGACATAGATAAGCTGCAGAGCTGGGCTGAGAGGTGGCAAATGGAATTTAATGCAGACAAGTGTGAGGTGATGCACTTTGGTGGGAGTAACCAGAAGGCAAAGTACAGGGCTAATGGTAAGATTCTTAGCAGTGTAGATGAGCAGAGAGATCTCGGTATCCATGTACACAGATCCTTGAAAGTTGCCACCCAGGTTGACAGGGCTGTTAAGAAGGCATACAGTGTTTTAGCTTTTATTAATAGAGGGATCGAGTTCCGGAACGAAGAGGTTATGGTGAAGCTGTACAAAACTCTGGTGCGGCCGCACTTGGAGTATTGCGTACAGTCACTGCATTATAAGAAGGATGTGAAAGCTTTGGAAAAGGTGCAGAGGAGATTTACTAGAATGTTGCCTGGTATGGAGGGAAGGTCTTACGAGGAAAGGCTGAGGGACTTGAGGCTGTTTTCATTAGAGAGAAGAAGGTTGAGAGGTGACTTAATTGAAACATATAAAATAATCAGAGGGTTTGATAGGGTGGATAGGGAGAATCTTTTTCTGAGGATGGTGACGGCGAGCACGAGGGGGCATAGCTTTAAATTGAGGAGTGAAAGATATAGGACAGATGTCAGAGGTAGTTTCTTTACTCAGAGAGTAGTAAGGGAATGGAACGCTTTGCCTGCAACGGTAGTAGATTTGCCAACTTTAGGTACATTTAAGTTGTCATTGGATAAGCATACGGACGTACATGGAATAGTGTAGGTTAGATGGGCTTGAGATCGATGTGACAGGTCGGCACAACATCGAGGGCCGAAGAGCCTGTACTGTGCTGTAATGTTCTATGTTCTATGTTTATTTGTTAAATACAAGTGACAATAAATCATTCAATTCAATTCAATATGATACAGCTAAATCTCTCATTATCATTTACACAATTCATTTTCTCTACCAAATAGAATTGGAAAGACGTTCTGAGTAATAAATGACTGAGATATCAAGTGATCCTGAACCTCTGGCTGAGAGTTGCTCTGGAAATAACCATCAGCTCCTTAGTAACACCACTGAGTGAAAGAGCAGCTGGTCACTATTTGGCTGTCAGTTCTAAGTGGGTGGACTCCCTGCCCCTTTCCCATGGCTGTTGATCCTGTGGATGACCCCAATCGCTAACTTTCCAACTGCCTTAGTAGCTTGTGAGTTAGCAAGCGTTCCAAAGAGAGTTTGTGGGGGCTTCTGACCATGTCTCCAGGCCAACTGGTCCGTGAGATTTCCTCCACAAGATTACGCCAAAAGAGTCAATAGAAATCAGGAAGTGTATCTCAAATGCAGGAGAGAGTTTAAGGCAAGAATAGAACAGGACAAAATCGTACTTTATTGTCACATGTGTTCAGAAAAGTACAGTGAAAAATGTTTCAGTTGCCATACTCCGGTGCCGTTTTAATTACAGAGAATATGAAAAAGTAATAATTAGGACACAGTTCATCTTTTGTTCCCATCACATCTCCTGGGTTTCTGATGGGGCTCTGGAATGCTGCCTCTGAACAAAGAACAAAGAAAATTACAATTCAGGAACAGGCCCTTCGGCCCTCCCAGCCTACCCTACATGCTGCCCATCACAACTAAAATCCCCTACCCTTCTGGGGACCATATCCCTCCCTTCCCATCCTACTCATGTATTTGTCAAAACACCCTTTAAAAGTCACAATAGTGTCTGCTTCCATGACCTCCCCGGCAGTGAGTTTCAGGTGATCACCACCCTCTGTGTAAAAAAAAACTTGCCTTGTACATCACCTTTAAACTTTGCCCCTTTCACCTTAAACCCATGGCCCCTGGTAACTGACTCTTCCACCCTTGGTAAAAGCTTCTGACTGTCCAGCCTATCTATGCCCTTCATAATCTTGTAGACCTCTATCAGGTTGCCCCTCAGATTCTATCGTTCCAGTGAGGACAACCCATGATTCTCCAATGTCTCTTCATGGCTAATGCCCTTCATACCAGGCAACATCTTGGTAAATCTTTTCTGTACTCTCTCCAAAGCCTCCACATCCTTCTGGAAGTGTGATGACCAGAATTGAACAAAGTATTCCAAATGTAGCCTAACTCTGTTTCTAAGCCATACAACATTACCTGCCAAATTTTATACTCAAATGCTCCGACCGATGAAGGCAAGCATGCCATATGCCTTGTTGACTCCCTTTTCCAACTGCATTGACCCTTTCAGTGACCTGTACACCTACACACCCAGATCCCTCTGCCTACCAGCACGGTGGCTCAGTGGTGAGCACTGCTGCCTCACAGCACCAGTGTCCCAGATTTGATTCCACTCTCAGGTGACTGGCTGTGTGGAGTTTGCATGTTCTCCTCGTGTATGTGTGAGTTTCCTCTGGGTGTGCTTGTTTCCTCCCACAGTCCAAAATGTGCAGGCTAGGTGAATTGATCATACTAAATTGCCCATAGTGTTCAGGCATGTATGGATTAGGTCGGTTATAGGTGGATGGGTCTAGGTAGGATGCTCTCGGTCAATGTGGACTTGTTGTGCCAAATAGCCTGTTTCCACACTGCATTACCTCACATTTTTCAAGATTAAACTCCATCTGTCATCTCTCTGCCCAAGTCACCAACCAATCTATATCCAGCTGTATCCTTATCACTATCTCCAATTTCACCAACCTTTGTATCATTGGCAAACTTACTAATCAGATCAGCTACATTCTCCTCCAAATCATTAAATATATTACAAACAGCAAAGATCCCAATACTGATCCCTGAGGAACACCACTTGTCACAGTCCTCTATTCAGAAACACACCCTTCCACTGCTATCCTCTGTCCTCTATGACCGAGCCAGTTTTTTATCCATCTTGCAAGCTCACCTCTGACCCAGTGTGACTTTATCTTCTGTATCAGTCTGCCATAAGGGACCAAAATCCTTACTGAAGTCCATGTAGACAACATCCACGGCCTTACCCTCATTGAACAACTTCATCACTTCCTCAAAAAACTCAACCAAGTTAGTAAGACACGACCTCCTCTTCATGTTGCTTCTCACTAGTATGCCTGCTGATATCCAGGTGGGAGCTCACCAGCCTATAATTAGCTGGATTATACTTGCCACCCTTCTTAAACAAAGGAACAACATTGGCCACTCTCCAGTCCTCTGGGACCTTCCCTGTACCCAGTGAGGATACAAAGATCTCCCTCGAGGCTCCAGCAATTTCCTCCCTTGTCTCTCTCAGTATTCTGGGGTATATCCCATCAGGTCCTGGGGGCTTGACTACCTTAAAGTTTTTCAAAGCCACCACTAAGGCTGCCATAGCAAGGAAGAATAAACCAGACCCACAACACCTGCATCACTGTAGCAGCCATGCCTCGACACCACAAAGATTCCCAGGCCAGGCCCCCCTACGTTACCATCACCAGAGCTGCCACTGAAGCTGCCATATCACTGCCAGTACAGAGAGGAATGAACTGGACCCACCACATGTAACCACTGCTGAAGCCTCCACATTGCTGCCATAACCAGAATGAACAAACCAGCCAACTCACCATGCCTCGCTGCTGTAACCTCCATTGCAGCTGCCACATCACTGCCATGACCAAGAGGAATGAACTTGATTCACCGTGCCACCGCTGCTGCAATGGTCCCTCGCAATTGCCTTCATCCACCATAGCTGTAGAAAAAAGATAAACTGAAGTTTGAAATGAAAGATAAATGAAGAAATAAAAAAAAATACAGATGGGCTCAGAAGCCCGAATATTCCCTATCTGCCACTGCTGATACCTTTTTGAAGAAGTTATGCTTAGGGAAAGCATGAGGAAAGAATGGCAGGCTGCGCCAACACAAATAGTAAAATGTTCTCCAAACATATTAATAGGAAATGATCAGTGAAATGTAAAGTGTTGTCCATAATGAAGAAGCAGGGTAAGCTGCTCATTGAAACAAAGGATATGGCAAAGGTACTCAATGAATATTTTGCTTCTCTCTTTACTAAATTAGGTAAAGGTGACAATGGCCTTGTTAACAATGTGGGTAAAAACCAAAAGAACTGCAGATGCAGCAAATCAAAAACAAAAAACAGAATTTGTTGGGCAAGCTCAGCAGGTCTGGCAGCATCTGTGAAGAAAACAAAAAATCAGATTTAGTGTTTTGGGTCCAGTGACCCTTCCTCAGAAACGTTCTGAAGGAGGGTCACCAGAACGAAAACATTAACTCTGATTTCTCTTCATAGATGCTGCCAGACCTGCTGATCTTTACCAACAACTTCTGTTTTTTTGTAAAATTGTGGATGTTGAGCAGTTGAGCAGTATAATGTTAGATTTAAAAAGAAAGGTGTTGAAATGGCTAGCAGCACTCTAGGTAGAGAGATCGCCAGGCTGAGATTGGATGCATTCTAGATTGCAGAGAGACATAAGGGAGCAAATTGTGGAGCCATTGACAAAAATTTTCCAGGCCTTTCTGAATTGGTCTGATGGACTGGAGGATTTCAATTGTGACTCCAATAAAGAAGGTCGCAATGGACAATATAGGAAACTTCAGACCTGTCAGCTTGACATCAATAATGGGTAAACAGATGAAGGCCATAATACTGATGGAGGATGAGGTTAATATACATTTAGTGAATAATAAGTTAAACTAGTCAGTCAACATTGGCAGGTCATGCAGTAGCTGATGGCAGCGCTTTGGATATTATGTATTTGGACATTCAGAAAATATTTGATACAGTGCCACATGGCAGTTTAGCAAATTAGAAATGTTAGGGATTGATGGGTCTTTGGCATGGATTAGAAGTTGGCCAAAGAGTCGAAAGGAGAGCATTGTTATCGATGGTTATTTCTAGACTGGAGATGAGTTGAAAGCGGTGCTCCCCTGGAATTGGTGGTGTGACCATTGTTTTTTTTCTGACTTATATAAATGATTTAGAGATGGGTGTTGAGGGTAAAATCTCTAAATTTGCAGATGACGCTAAGCCAGGAAAAATAGTGAATTGTGAGGATGATGCTGAGTGAACTCAGAGAGACATTGACAAGTTGTCTAAGTGGGCAGACACCTGGCAGATGAATTTCAATATGAGGTAATGCACTTTGCAGAAGGAACACAAGGAGATAATACAGGAGCAATAGTACAACTTTGAGAGCAGTCTACAAGCAGACACACCTTGGGGTTCATGCACATGATTCTTTGAAGGTGGCCAGGCAAGTTCAAACAGTTGTCAAGAAGGCTTATAGGTTTCTTCACTTGATAACTAGAGGCACAGAGTATAAAAGCAGGGAGAGAGTTCAAAGTAGATTGACTAGAATTATACCACAGTGACGTAGTGGTTAACAATGCTACCTCACTGCGCCAGGGAACCGGGTTCAATTCCACCCTCAGGCGACTATCCGTGTGGAGTTTACACATTCTCCCTGTGTCTGCGTGGGTTTCCTTCAGGTGCTCCGATTTCCTTCCACAGTCCAAAGACGTGCAGGCTAGGTGGATTGGCCATGCTAAATTGCCCATAGTGTTCAGGGATTTATAGATTAGATGGATTATAGGGGGATGGGTTTGAGTGGGTGGTCTGAGGGTCAGTGTGGACATGTTGGGCCAAAGGGTCTGTTTCCACGCTGTAGGGATTCTATGATATCGTAAATGAGGTATATTAAAGAATAGGAAAAAGTTAGAGAAATTGGTCTTACTCTCTTTGGAGCAGAGAAGGTTCAGAGGTGACCTTACTGAGGTGTTCAAGATTATGAACAATTTTGACAACTAGTTGTTATGTTAGTACCTTGGGTTCACAATTTCAAAATTACCAGCAAGAGAGAAGTAAGATGAAGAGAAATTGCTTTATTCAGACAGTCATTAAGATTTGGAATGCGCTGCCGAGAAAAGATTGTAGGAGGTTTCAAAAGCGAGTTGGATATACATCTGGAAGTGGTGAATTTAGAGGGCTATGAAGATAGATCCAGAGAATGGAACTTGCTGGTTAGCTCTTTCAGGAGGGGGTACAATTACAATGCATTGAATGGCCTCCTTCTTACAGTAAAAAAACTCTGGTTCTGTAAAGGGTAATTTTCTGAAACTACCCTGCTGGAGGGAAGCCTGGGTTATAAGCAGCACATAAAGCCAAAGACATTCACAGCTTAAAAGGAGACCATTCCATATTGAACTAGATTTTCATAAGAGTTGTGGCAAGTTGGGGAATCTTCCAAAGTGGCAAGTTTTTTCACAAATATGTACATACAGACCAATTTCTGATGTCCTATTTTAGCCAGAGGATGAACAGGAGGTGGGACATGGCTCCCCTCTTTGGGAATCTCAAGTTCAGGACCATCTAAAATCAATATTGAAGTCAAATAGACTTCATTTTAGCTGCAGCAGTGGTCTTATCACACAGAGTAGGAGTTATGAATCTTAGATCATAAATACTCATAAAGTTTGATCTTGTTGGTTCCATTGCAGAGGGAAACAGGTGCCATTCTTCCACAATTTTCATGGAGTCCATCCCGGTTTTTATAGGGTCTTGGTTCACAGCCCCTTATAGATCATAGATCATGGATCATAAACTTGTATCAAGGAACCTTTTGAGAGGTAAATTCAAATTACCCCACCCATGCATGCCTCCAAAGCAGGCTTCATAATCATTCACACCCGCCAGATAAATATATAGCCAATATAAATAGTCCTCATGCCTTGTTCGCCAGGTTCTGTCAATTCTCTACCCACTCACCAACTACATGCTGTTTAGAAGCAATGAGTCCTATAGTTGCAGTTACATGTGCAAGAAAAAACACTTTCTGGTTGCCTGGATTTGGAGTTTCGTACTTTGCAGAAGTAGGCCATTTGGCCCATTAAATCTGCACCAAGCCCAACCTGACCCAGCATTTCCTGTTCAATCTACTTAACCTCCACCATCTATCCCTCGACATTACAGGCAATTTAGCACAGCCAATCCACCTAACCTCCAAGTCTTTAGACTGTGGGAGAAAGTCAGAGCACCCAGAGTAAACCCGAACAAACTCAGAGAGAACACACAAATTTCATTGAGTCGCCTGAGGGTGGAATCAAACCCAAGTCCCTGGCTCTCTGAGACAGTAATGCGAACTATTGAGCCACCATGCCACTGACAGCTTAAAGGGTGATGGTGGGGACTGAGAGGAGTGAGAGCTGTTGTGTAAAACTGAGCAATCTTTAAATTTAGACCACGTACCAGCAACTGGTGTAATGCAGGTCGATGGAACCAAACTGACGTACAGAACTAAAAATTCAGGTTTTCTATTTTGTGCCACACTACACCGGTAGTGATAGCACTCTATGCTGATACATGGGGAGTCTAGGGAGCTCTAGATTTTGGGCCGTGGGCTTCATTGTGATGTTGATAGTACTGCAGTCAGAGTCTACACAAGTTGGTCCTCTAATTCCCAGGGAAGTGGTCAAATTGTATCTTGAGGAGCCAGAAGGCGGAAGGTTGTGTATTGGAACCTAACAAGATATACCATGGGGGAAAACTAGGAAAACCTCAGACCTCAGCAGAGTTTCAGCAGGACTTTAATTATTTGGTAGGAAGATCAGAAGCATTATTACTGGTCTAGATGTGCTACCCAGACTGGAGCTAGGAAGTTGGGAGATGGATAGGTGCTAGGGGGTGGGGCAGGTGCATAATTTCATTGGTGCTCAGGGCTAAGAGTGAGATTGAAAGTTTGGATCTGGGAGCAATGCTGAGTGTGGTCTGCACTTATCTTTCTTTCATCAGCATGACATTTAACGTTGGCCTCCCTGGTGACAATCTGCCTAAGAAGATAACGAAGTTGCAACACAGACCAGAAAGAAATGCTAGGTCCTTAATTTGCACATGCTAATGGACTGGTAAGTAACAGACTTGTCAAAAGAAGCCTTTTTTTGTCCTTTATAAAGATGACATTTGGCCTGATTTGTAGCATGTATCCAATATTAAGTATAACTTTAGGGTTCTTGTGGCATAGTGTAGCTGACTCTGGCCAGACAGCCCAGTTTCAAATAACACCTGCCCCAGCCATAACATGTCTGTAGTAGTAATTTAGGACACCATTTTGGATCCCATGGACCGCCCACTGTGCCTGAACAACAGACACTTCCATCCAGCATCACATTCCTCATAACTCAGAAGTTCAAAATCCTTTTGTTCAACAATGCCCTGCTTTCAGTAACTGAGAAGGAATGATTATTTGCCAAAGATATAACATACATGAAGTTATGTTTCAATGAAAACTTTCCCACCTTACGTCTCTGCCCTAAAAATATATAAACATAATCTAATATTTGAATAGGAAGAACATTCCCTTCTCTGTTTAGATTGGCAAATAAGTTGATACATAATCATGTTTGTGTTAAAGTGGACAAAACTTTCCCTTCTCTGTTTTGTTTGGCAGATACAACAGTCAGTCAATATATACTATATTTTAGGGGAGCAAAGCCTTCTTTGCTTTATATTTTTGGCAAAAGTACAGATAAAATATAGATTCTGTTTCACTGCAAAAAGGTATGTACTCCCTTCTCTGTTCAGTTGACTGAATTGACCTCATTGACCAAGTAAAACTGAAAGGGACAGTACTGGAGAGCTAGCTATATGAGGAGCTGAAAAGGAGAAGCAGATGTGTTGCCATGGTGAAATGTGATCTTAAAAGGAGGGGCATACTGAAAATTTTAATCATCTGCACTGATTTTAGAAAATTATTCATGGAGAATTGTTGAACAACACTTACTTAATACGGACTCACCCTTGCTGAATCATCCATAATTAAAATCTCTGCATATTCAGAAAGTATAAGCCAGTACTTATGGCTTTGGAATGCTGTTGCCTTTGCCACAGTTTGATTTGTGATGAAGGAAAATACAATCACTTTCCAAATGTATAAAATATGTGACAGTAGTGTGACAGCAGAAGTGTGATCTCAGCAAAGATAATAAGTGACAGTTTTGTAAGGAGGTGCTCTCTGTTGCAGTAAGAAATATTACTGAACGTGAAGTTAAAATTTATTACAATGCCTACCATTGCACAGTTGAAATCTTGTTAATTTTGCTAATCGATAAAACATGCTACTGTTTTTCCCAAAGCTGAAAGTACACTCAGCTTTCAAGATGTTACAATATCCAATACATTTAGATGTTACTTTTCAGCAAATCTGCAGCTTCCTGTCACCAGTACATTGTTCATTTCATATTCCCAGTTTTAAAAATGGTATTTTCTGTAGTGAGATTATTTTAATTTAGGGAAATCTCCACATCTATTGTAAAGTATTGCATTGATATAATGGTTCAGAATCTCCTAGATGGTTTCAGTGCAACTAAGGAAGTAAGATGTAAGAGTTGCTCCAATTGCTGTCTACCACTATTCCATCTAACCTTCCCCAGCTATTCCTACTGACCCATCCTTCCAAGGAATACTGCAGAAATGAAAATGCTAAAATGTTGCTTTATTCATGATTTTTCTTGATTATTTGAGGTGCTGCTTAATCATATCTGTGAAAACCTACTTGACTCGTTAACATAGCTGTGTGCTATGTTAAAAAGAAAATACATTCTTCGCATTTACTTCAATTCTAGGATAGGTCTTAATTTACGCCCAAAAGGTTTCGCACAACAAGGCCTGGAATCATGTTTTCTTGTTTCTTTTTATTTGCTTATGAATGTAGACAGTATTGGCTGATATAGTATTTACTGCCCTTCCTAATTACCCAGAGGGTGGTTAAGAAGCCAAACACATTGCTATGTGCCTGGTAGATTTCTGCCTTTGAAGGACATAGTGAAGCAGATATATATTTTTAAATGGTAATCAATAATTCCCAAAATAGCTTTATATTCCAAGTTTCCACTGAATTCAAATTCACCGTCATCCTCAGTGAGCTTGAAAACATGTCCCTCGAATGTTAGCTCAGAGTTCTCTATTGTTAGCCCATGGACACTCCACCACCACTTCCTTTATTACTTCCTTTTATAGTTGCTTACTAAGGTAGATACTGTGTTTTACAACAAAAACCAGAAATTGCTGAAAAAGCTTAGCAGGTTGGACGGCATCTGTGGATCAGGGTTAATGTTTTAGGTCCGATGACCCTCCCTCAGAACAGCACACATGCTGCCAGACCTCCTAAGCTTTTTCAGCAATTTATGTTTTTGTTTTTGATTTCCAACATCTGCAGTTCTTTCAGTTTTTAGATATTATCTTTTCCAAGTTTGCAGATGACTTTGATGGGAAGATTTGATAATTGCATTTTCTAGAGTATACTGGGTTTACTGTATGTCAGTGATGATTTGTTGGCTTCAGGCCTAAATAATCACAACCTCAGTATGATAGCTATATGGATAGCACATATCCTGTGCTGTCCTCAGATCTTGAGCATTTCAGTTGAATAGTTTTTTGCATCAAAGAGTGCTCTGATAAGATTCTCAAGAAATTTCAATGCAAAATATTTTCTGCAAGATTGGTACTGTATCAAGCTCTCTTCTATTATAATGTGGGCATAGTTCAGAGTGAATAGATTTGTTACTAAAGCCTAACAAAATAAGCATTCAAAATTTGTCAAATCTGCCCTCCAACCAACGGGCTTGAATTTACACACAAATAAAAGCAAAATCTTGCAGATGCTGGAGATCTGAAATGAAAACAGAGAAATTCAGCAGGTCTGGTAACATCTGTAGAGAGAGAAACAGCGATTTTGAGTCCTGTATAACTCTGGATTTTACCCATGCCCATTGATCGATTTGAAGGCAAGGGACCTGTTAAATTAACTGCGTAACTTATCCTCCAACTACCTGCCAACTACTATCCACTACCCCCCCAACTACAATTACTTCTGCACCAGATATGGTATCAGACACCCCACCAAAAGGGGTCCATTTGAAGCCAAAATAGCAATTGGTACTCACTTAAGGATCTCATGTAAATGCTGCTGAGATTTAAGTCAGCAGGAGGGACACATGCTCAAGCAGTCAGCCAAACAAGTATTTCTCTGTGCGCTGCTTGTGAGCAGAGGGCCACCCTTTAAAGGGACACCTTGGCCATCAAAGTAAACCATCAAGTGTTTACCTACTCCTCCACACACAATTCCAGATTGTCCCATAGCCTCATGGCTCTTGGCAAAATCTCAATCCAATGTCGTACTGCTTTATTTTGAAATGTTGGAGAGACATTGACTTCTTCTTGGCTGTCAGCTGTCAGAGGTAGGACCTCCTGAGGGGGTGGAAGTCCACTTGAAGTCTATGAACAAGCAGATGGCAGTTAAATAGCTGTGAGGTGGAGAGACCTTCCTCACTGGGATCTCTCTAAATTTTCAGCAATTGGGAGAGGAATCAAGGAAATTCATGTTTTGTATAATTCACAATGTGAAAATGCCAATTTTGAATTGGGGCGGACAAAGTCAGAAGTTCAATGACACCAGGTTATAGTTGAACAGTTTCATTTAAAATTGCAAGTTTTTGAAGCACTGCTTCTTCAGGTAAGTATCTTTTACTATTTTCAATGATTTTGCTAACTATTTCTATTAAAGCCATGGTGGTCTACAGCACAGACAAAGGCCCATCGAGTCTGTGCCAGTCAAAAGCAACTACCGAACTAATCACATTTTCCAGCACTTGGCCTGTAGCCTTGTATGCCTTCATGTCATTAGTGATTGGAGGATTTTAATTTTCTCTTAAAGTTCTTTGTTTATGAGAAGCTTAGATACCGTGGAAACAATGCTATATTCCAAATGACTGATGGGCAACAATATTTAATGATAAGTTGATCACTGCATATAAGACCTCGAGGAGAAACTATTTGCTATTTACCTGAATTAAATTTCTGATGACAATTTCAAGTTTTATTATTGCGGTGATTCTACTCATTCAAAATCTAATTTTCCTGCCAAGTTATTGCTCATTCGTATTTTTTGGTCTAGCAGTAATCAATGTTTATAATAAAACTCCTTGTACAAAGTTATATGATTTATGAAAAAGAAGACTGTTATAAATGAACGAATTTTTAATAAAAACCAGAAGAACTACAGACGCTGTAAATCAGGAACAAAAACAAGGTTGCTGGAAAAGCTCAGCAGGCCTGGCAGCATCTGTGGAGGAGAAAACAGAGTTAATGTTTCAGATCCAGTGACCCTTCCTCAGAACTTACGGTGGCTGGGAAAACGTCAGTTTATATGCAGAAAATGGGGAGGTGGGTGGGGATGGGAGTGAATGATAGGATACAGCAAAGAGAGAGAAAGACAGTTGGACAGACAAAGGAGTTGCTAATGATCAGGCTGGGAGGGTGAGTAGTTGTTAATGGGGACTTTTAGTGACTAACAACAGGGGGTGTGTAGTGGCAGGCTATGTGGTAACAAGGCCTGGTGTGTGGGGTGGGGACTGGGACATGAGAGAGTTTAAGCCCTAAAATTATTGAACTCAATATTGAGTTTGGAGGGCTGTAGGGTCCCCAAGTGGAAAATGAGGTGTTGTTCCCCCAGCTTGCATTGGGCTTCACTGGAACACTGTAGTAAGCCGGCGAAAGAGACGTTGGCCAGGGAGCAAGGTGATGCATAGAAGTGGCAGGCAATAGGTAGTTCAGGTATCCAAGGGCCCAAACATACCTTCCAGGTGAAGCAACACTTCACCTGCACTCCCAAGAATCTAGTCTACTGATCATCAGACGCCATTTCCGCCACCTCCAGCAAGATGCCACCACCGGACACATATTCCCTTCCCCTCCCTTGTCTGCCTTCCGCAGGGACCGTTCCCTCCAGGACACCCCAGTCCGCACTTTCTTCACCCCCACCACCTTCCCAAAGCCCTACGGCACCTTCCCCTGTAACTGGCAAACATGCAACAACTGCGCATTTACCTCCTCCCTCCCCAGTATCCAAGGGGCAAAGCATACCTTCCAGGTGAAGCAACATTTCACCTGCACTTCCAAGAATCTAGTCTACTGCATTCGCTGCTCACAATGTGGTCTCCTCTACATTGGGCAAGCGAAGCGTAGAATTGGCGACCGCTTCGCAGAACATCTACGTTCTGCTCGCAAAATGTTGCCTGCCACCTCAATGCACCACCCTGCTCTCTAGCCAACATCTCTGTCTCTGGCTTGGTGCAGTGTCTCAGTGAATCCCAACGCAAGCTGGAGGAACAACACCTCATTTTCCACTTGGGGACCCTTCAGCCCTCCAAGCTCAATATTGATTTCAATAATTTTAGGACCTAAACTCTCCCATGTCCCAGCCCCCCACCCCACACACCAGACCTTGTTACCATGTAGCCTGCCATTACACACCTCCTGTTGTTAGTCACTAACAGCCCCCATTAACAACTATTCACCCTCCCAGCCTGATTGTTAGCAATTCCTTTGTCTGCCCAATTGTCTTTCTCTCTCTTTGGGCTGTATTCTATCGTTTACACCCTATCCCAACCACCTCCCTATTTTCTGCATATAAACTGATGTTTTCCCAGCCACCATAAGTTCTGAGGAAGGGTCACTGGACCTGAAACGTTAACTCTGTTTTTCCCTCCACAGCTGCTGCCAGACTGCTGAGGAATTTTTAATACCACTTTGTTTTCCAAGCTGCATTTTCAGACAAAAACATAAATTGCTGGAGAAACACAGCAGGTGAGGCTGCATTTGAGAACCTGCTTCATTTCGGTGAACTCAATTTTTCAGACTTTCCTGAAGGTTATTTTTCTGCTCCATGTTTTTTTTTGGGCAAGTCCATAGAGAAGTTTACCTTACTTCTACAGCTGTTGATCTGATCCTGCCTGTTGTAGTATGTCTCATGATCAGTATCTTAGTGCATTTTTAAGAGGCATAATGTATCTTTAAGATACACAGTGTGTCATTGTATTTTAAAAGGCTTACTCATGATATCATCACTGTATCACAGCATGTGATGTATAGGTAAAAATATTTCAGACTTATTTTGGATCGTTTGGGCCATGCCTGTGTATTAGAGTAATGCTGTGTGTTGTAACCTAATAGCTTAATATTAGCCCAGAAACATATGTGCCTGAGGATTGTAATGACCTTACATAATAGTTACAAACACACAAATTGCTGGAGAAACTCAGCAAGTTTAGCAGCATCTGTGGAGAGAAAAGAAAGTCAATGTTGTGGTCCCAGTGACCTTTCTTCAGAACTCATTGGACCCGAAACATTGCCTCTGTTTTTACCTCATAGATGCTGCCAGTCCCGCTGAGTTCCTCCAGCAATTTCAGTTTTTGTTTCACATTCCCAGCATCTGTAGTTCTTTTGTTTTCATATAATTGATAAATAATTATTAAAATCTGTTAGATTTTTCAATACCATGTTGCCCACACCTTGTTTCTTACGTAATGAAGGAAAACATAGGATTCTCTGCATAAGATAAAATACTTACATGGAGCAAACTCACCACACTGCCTGCATCAGAACTGATGTCTGCATCATACTTTCTACAACCACCCTATAGCTAGTCAACTGGTAAAATTTACAATAAAACTGAAGTCTGAATTTTGTAACCTTTGGAGGATTGATGGATCATTTCAAGGAGAAGCTGTAACTGGCTGAGGTCTGTCATACAGCAGTGTGACATTCTTGACATATGTTGGCACAAGTGAAGCTCTTTGCAGGAGGGCTGTTCTGCTGTTAGCCTTGGAATAATCACTTACTCTTTACCGGACTGCAGTGATCTTCCATTCCATGCATCTGAAAAGTGCATGTGAGATGTGGATTCCTCCTCAGTAGCTGCCATGTAATGAATATTCCTGCCCCCCACTCCACCCTCATCCCCGCCAACTCCCAGTGAGTTCAGCAATCTTTCATGTTTAGAAAGCAGCTTTCACTTAAAATTTGTATCCCACAGATCAAAGTCCTTGCTCTCATCAACTGTTGATGGATAGAGTTTCACTTTCCAGCCATCTGCTTGCTTCTTCTCCATTGACAGCTCCAGCTGTTCTTGCTCAGCTGTGCACTGAGCTTCATCCAGTGCACATTTGTCTAATTTCCTCTTTAATTCTGCCAGAGCATCTGTACCTGTGCTGTTGCTACTGCACTGTGAAATACAGTGACATGTTAGATTGTAAGGTGCACAATTGTTCCTGTTCACAAACCTCAGCAGCACCATCTCTGCCAGAACAAAGGCACAAAAAAAATTATGGCAAACCCTCATTTGAAACTTGACATTTTGACTCTTGTGCAGGTGTGGTCCTGCTGCTCCATTGGGTATTTCAGTATCAGCCAGTATAAATGTTAATACAATAGAAACAAATGGAGCAGGGGTCAGCTTCCTACTCCTCCATTTCCTTTTCACTCTTTGAGTACAGACATATTCAGCCAAGATGTGTCACTCAGTGCCAAGCACACATTACCAAAATATAGGCAACACAAATCAACATTTCCCCTGTGTCACCAAGGAAGAAAATTAACACATTTTCTTATTTGTTAGCTACTTAAATACACTTCCCTCTCCCCCGTAAGCTTGTTACATTTTATGGCCTCTGTATTGGATATCTTTCATATTTAATGTCGTCAATTTTCCTTCGATCAAACACCACATCTACTATGAGCCAGAAGATATCTATTGTTCATTGTCCAATTAAATAATAGTGTGACTGGTGAATTAGAAGCATTATTGTGAATAGCAGGTATTGCTATCTCATGTCTGATATTATACCAATATTGCACAGCAGTTTGTTTTTAATGAATGAATGAATGAAGCAAGACCTACTAATTTCTTATATTCTGCCCACTTCTGAAATAATGAAATGAACCTTTTCATTTTAACTGCAAATCAATGTACAAGCTGGCTGATTTAAAGCTATCTGATAAAGATTTCCAGTTATAGAGTTAGAGAGTGAGAGCATGGAAACAGATCTTTTGGTTTAACTTGTCCACACCGACCCAGGTATCCCAATCTGATGTAGTCTCATTTGCCAGCATTTGTCCTATATCCCTCTAATCCCTTTGAGGCACTGAGCCATCCTGGTTTCTCTGGCACACAAGGCTACTGAAGAGAGCGGGATCTTAATTTGGTCTGTCTCTGAGAACAAAGCTTCTTCCTGATTAGCTTTTTTCTGATTATCTTAACCACAGTGGATCTTGCAGTATTGTTGACTGAACTCAAAAAAAAATCTTCTATGTCAATGGCCAAGGATATCTTTTCAGTATGGTTGACTTTTAGTTGATTAATCCTGATGGCTGTTGAGGAGATTTTGTAATCAAATCCCACCAGTGCATTTACTTCACTCTAAAATTCCTTCAATTACCTTTGGGTCTCTTGTGGGCTAGATATGCGAAAGTTCCCACGTGTGGTTTAGGAGATCTGTGTTCAAGTGCCACTTGCTCCAAAGGTATGTTATAACATCTTGGACAGGTTAAGAGGAAACGTCCCCTTAAATGATATTTATTACAGTGCTCTACACTCATGGTTTTTGTCAAGTGTCTTGTTGAAACAAATGATTGAATTTTATATCCACTTTATTTAACATTTTGGAAACTCAGTTGATCCTTAATTAGTTCTTTGCATATGGTAGAGCTGCTAACTTTAGTGTTCTCCCACACTCTGCATTGAGGGTAAGTTTGCGGAGTAGGTGGGAAGGCGGTGGGAAGGACAGCTGCCTTATTTTATATGACACCCCTTGCCAAAATGAAGGCATGAAATATCCAGCCAATAGTTTCAGTAATTGTCCCCCTGAAATTATTATCAGTCAAAAAAACCTATGTGGATTACAACTACGTTGTAGGGAAGTAAAGCTACCATCCTTACTTAAGCTGGCCTACATGTCACTCTGGAATGACAGCAAAATGGATCACTCTTAACTGCTTGCTCAAAAGAGCCATTTCATTTAAGGACAATTGAGAACTTCGGTTTTCAGTAGTAGTGCATACCATCAAATTTCTTGCTATGCCTTTAGCTCTCTTCATTGATGCTGTGTTCTCATGTTGCTATCACTCGTAAGTTCAAAAGTCCAGAATAACCGTGAACTCACAGTTATGTTGTAAAAGCCATGTTACTATCACTCTAAATGAGCAATTAATATTGAAATTGACAAGCTGCCCCTCCTGAGTTGGTTGCTCTGCTGTGTAAATGTGGAAATCAGCTTCCAGCTGCCTTTGTCACACTGTCAGTTTCTCTGCTTTCTGCCCCCCATCTGCTCCCAAACCCACATGATTCAGCAAGATTAAACTCATTGCATTAATTTGTGTGGGTGGAGAGAAGAAACCAAGATGATTATTTCAAATATTTAAAGTGAACTTAATTGATAAAAGATGACATTTTCATGAAGTACATTGATCTTCAAGAAATTAAAAGAACAATACAGACCGTTCCCAGGAAGATACGTGAACATTGAAACTGCTAAGTAGAAGAGTTTGTGTTTTGTTGTAGCATGAAAGCTGTATCACAACACATGGTTTCTAGATAAACGTGTATTTGACATCATATGATGGATAAAATCTATTTTTTACAGAAATGCTAGGGAAAATGTCTGTCAGGTATTGAACAGAAAAGACCCACCAGTAGATTTGAAAATGGTTCAGAATGTGCAAAAAATTTAGAATATGTGACTATAGACCTTTTAATCCCCTTTCCATCTGAGTGTCAATTACTAGAGATAAAGTTGAGGATAATCTTTAACATAATCATGTTGATGATAGTAATCACTGTGATTTAAGTAGAGGAAGGACCTTCACGATCCCCACATTTTCCAACCACTTTCCAGGTATCGCATCTGCAAATTTTTACATTGGCATTTATCCTTGTTTTCTTCATTGCTTTTAGCTATTTTGAACATTATTTAAGCATGAATATTTAACACCTCACCCTGTTCTTTCTTCAGCTGGCCAGAACATCATATTTCCACATGTCTATAGTCATCAACTTTAGGATTGATGATTGAAAGCTTGGTCAAACTGATATGTTTTGAAGGGCATTCTGATGAAGCAGAAGAATGCAGTACTGAGGTCGAAAAGTTTAGAAATGGAAATTCCAGATGTTAGAGTTAAGACAACAGATAGCATGGCTGAGAATAGTGGAACAATTGAAATCAAGGATATCTGAGAGGCCAGAATGGGAGGAATGCAGAGATCTCAGAGAGCTGTGGACAGGAAGGGGTTGCACAGAGAGGAATGAGACCATGGGACATTTAGAAAACAAGGGCCAGAATTCTAAAATCAAAGCATTGGCAGATTCAGCTGCCACACCAGTCACACTGCGATGGATGAACGGTACTTGGTGTGACTAATTTTCATTTATATGTGAATATTTGACAGCATAATTATTTGGTAATATGAGATCAGGAAATAAGAGAAAAATGAGCAAAAACGGGAACTGCAACCTACTGAACACTTTACAGATAACTGATTTGTTCTTCTTTTCTAGTAAGTGTTAAATGACACATGAAAATACTCTGAGATGAAATATGCATTAATTGAGGTCAGCACAATATTCTTCAGCTCAGTTGAGACCTTCTACCCTTACATGTAGACATGACATATGGGTTTAAGCCAGTAATTAAAAGCTCATAGTGCCAAATTATGAAAACTGGTGGCTGCCAAACTTCTATCACGACCTTGCAGTGTAACATCTTTATAAATGAGAGGGAATATTTCAGGCTACAAGTAATGATTTTGTAAAATCTAATTATTATTAGTTGAAAGCTTGCAAATGCTGTCATTACTATGGTTGAGTGGTGGCTTTTCTTTGCTCAGACCCGAAGGCTGATTATTCAAGTCTGCATCCAGATGCGTAAGCACAGAACCTAAGTAGTCAGTCCACTGTAGTACAGACTGAGGGTGCACGCCTTGCTTTCAGATGAGGCAAGCTGAAACTCCATTTGTCCTTTTGGGTGGGCTTATTTTGTTGCAGGTTGGAATAGAATATATGACTGGAGTGGCAAACCAGAACCTGGATGATTGTTCCAGCAATAAGTTCAAGTCTTACAACAACAGCTGGCAAGTTTAAATTAAATTAATTAACTAGATAAGAAACTTTAACATGTAGCAACAATAAGAATTATAATAGTATTGCTGAAGGAAAAACACATTTGATTGAATCTTTTCAGGATATTTGCAACAAATACCAATGTAAGTCCAAAAAAATGTTTGTGGTGTTCGAAAAGAGAGTACTGATTGGCTGGCAAATGAACTCTGCTTGATAGAAATGTTATTGTTAGAATATACCAGTTAGTAATGATTGACAGGTAACCACCAAGTTTTGTTTATATTTCAGCGAGGTATTTCTGACTGATCAAGGTATTTGCCTGAAAAAAAAAGAACCAGTATAAGACTGAGACCTGTTTTGTTGGGTAAGATCAAGCAGAATAGAGTCTCAGAGATTGACAGCATGGATAAAGATCCTCCAGCCCATTGAACCCATGGTGATGAAAAACAAACACCTAACCATTCTAATCTCATTTTCCAGCATTTACCCCATAAGCCCGTATGCCTTGAATCATGAATGCACATCTAAGTGCTTCTTAAATGTTTATTAGGGTTTTTGTCTCTACCATCTTTGCATGCATTGAGTTCCAGATTCCCACCACCCTCTGGGTGAAAAGGTTTTTTCTCACCTTAGCTTTAGTTCTCCTGCCTCTTACATTAAATCTTTGTCCTCTACTCATTGAACTCTCCACCAAGGAAAATGTTTCTTCCTGTCTACCCTGTCTATGCCATTTATAATTTTGTATATCTCAGTCGTATCACCCCACAGTGTCCTGTGCTCCAAGGAAAAGGACCCTGGTGTGCATGTGTTCTGACTGCCTATAGCTTTGTGTATTAAAGCCAGAATCCACTTGCTGCATTAATAAATACATTCTTCTCATTTCGTATAAAATGCTTGCTTCCCTTCATATTGGTATTTCAAATGAATTCGTTTGATGTGTGCAAGATGTAAGGACTTGACATAATGTGATTTTTTCTGTGATAAACAATAATACAGCTAATAGTAGCTATGCGATCACACAATACGTTCCTCCTCTCTGTGTTCTAATGTGACCTTGAAACTGCGCAATTGTTGCAAAATGAAATCCAATTCATTCATGTGATTTAGGGGAGAAAGATTGCTGCTCTTATACAGTCTGATTTAAATGTGATACCAGACTAAGAGCAATGCATAACCGCCTCTGTAATGGACTGGCAAACCACAAAGTTATATTCAAGGAAGCAACTTAGTACCATGGACAAGTAGAGATAAGAAATAAATACCAGTAATATCTACATCCAGTGAATTAATTAACAAAAGGTACTATTTCACTAATAAGTAGGGGTCTTACCATAGCAACATTACTACAGTCATCTCTTAATGAAGACAACTGAAAGAGACGATCTGTTCACAATCACAATGTTCATAATTATTGTCTGTGGGATGTTACTGTGAATAAATTGGTTGTAATGTTTCCTATGGTGTAACAGGATGTGAAATGAATAAATTCTTTGTTTGCTGCAAGTTCATAAAGTGTGCAACATCAATACAAATGTTGTCCTTTGTTTTGTATTGTATTCATTACAATTACCTATGCAGGTTTTGAAAGATTAAAAACTGTATCCCGTATCTTTCTGAATAATACTTTTCAAGGGGATTTTTCAGAATTCAAGTAAGTGATCCATATGATAGATATAGTTCATTAAATATTTTTTGACATGATCCTTCTGAATGATTTAGATGCTGTCATTTGCGATATGACATGTTATAATAATTAACATGTCATATCACAAATGACATCATCTAAATCATTCAGAAGGATCATGTCAAAAAATATTTAATGAACTATATTTATCATATGGATCACTTACTTGAATTCTGAAAAATCCCCTTGAAAAGTATTATTCGGAAAGATACGGGATACAGTTATAACATGACGCATGTGTCTGTTTTGTCATATGGTGCATATATATATTTATACATATAAGAACACCTCATTAGTGAATATTTCGTCTTTCAAGTTCAAGGTTCTGCCTGTAAAAATGTTTTACAGCTCCTTTGATGGCTCAGCAGGTTTAGTTAATGAATAACTGAGCAATACAGGGCAGGCAAGTCCCAGATTTCATCAGTGGTCTGTGCTGAGTTAGCAGTTGCTTGCTCAGATACCATTAGAGGTGCTACGATTTATTTTAGCACCTTGGGATTAAGGACAGAAGACGGCGAGAATTTTGTACTCTGCATATGTATGATTTTGGGCAAGGGCTGACTGAGGTATTGAAAATGTAGAAAGAGTTCATTCTTTGATGGACGGCATATGATAAGTACTGTCATCTAGAATCTGCAATTAGTCTTTCACCTTTCTCTTTAACTAAATTGGTGACTGAACTGAGGGAATAGAGACCTTTACATCCGACTCCAGAGATGGCACAAAGTTAGGAGATGCAGTAAATTACTTGAGTGGGACGATAAAGGGAAAGAAGAAATGTTGACAATTTCATGAATGGAAAAAAGACATGGTGAATGGAATACAGTGTGTGAAATCATTCCATGAGGAAAATTAATCGGAATATTTCTCTGAAGAGAGAGTCCGAGTTCCTGGAAAGCAAATAGCTGTAGATATCCACATACATAAATGTCTAAAAGCTAGTGCACAAATCCAAAATGTGATGAAAAAGACCAATGAAATATTGGTCTTAACCTGATTTAGGTTGAATTCAAAAGTGAAGAAGTGAAGATTGCTAATGTGATATGTCTCACAGTCAGAGTATCAGTATACCTTTCAAAAACAGCGTATATTACTGTATCTTTTAGGGACATAGTATATCACTATACCTTCCAGAGACACTATATATCATTATACTTTTCAGAAACACGGTATTTCAAAATACCTTTTAGAAATGTGGTGTATCACTATGCTTTCCAGTGATGCAGTATGTCTATATACTGTTAGGAGACATATTCATGTCCCTGTATCACATCTTTCAGCCTGAGGGGTCTTAAAATTGTATACTTCTTAACTTGAATAACTTGAAGCATGACATCCCAAGACATTTATTGTAATTGCACTTATACCAAACTTTACAATCAGAGGCTCATCATGTCTGTATTCAAGTTAAATTATTAAGTTAAACAAAACTCCTTCTCCCTCTGTGGCACAATGGGTTTGTACATTTGAAAGTCAAGCAAAAGGTTGCTGGTTTGAAGCCACCCTGAGACAAAAGCCTCCCTCAGTTTTTGGGTGGCACAGTGGCTCAGTGGTTAACACTGCTGCTTCACAGTGCCAGGGACTCAGGTTTGATTCCAGCCTTGGGTGACAGTCTGTGTGGAGTTAGCACACTATACCCATGTCTGTGTGGGTTTTCTCTGGGTGCTCTGGTTTCCTCCCACAGTCCAAAGTTGTGCAGAGCATGTAGATTGGTCATACTAAATTGCCCATACTGCCCAAGGATGTTTAGGTTAGGTGGGTTAGACATGGGAAATCAGGGGCAGGGAAATGGGTCTGAGTGGGATGCTCTTCGGCAGGGGAAGGGGGTGGGGAAGGGGTGCTGTGGACTTGTTTGGCCAAATGGCCTGTGCAGGGATTCTGTGAATGAGAACTCTGTTTAACTGAATACTTTAACTTGAACATAGACATTGATGAACCTGTGAATGTAAAGTTTGTGTGTAAGCACAATTGTACTAAATGCCTTTTGGAACTCTTTAATAGTATGTTATCCATGCTTAGTTTATTATGTTATATATGGTAATGTAAATAGCTAGTTTTGAGAAGATTTGTAGCTCAGGTTGAGGTTCTGGATATGAGTTTGCTCGCTGAGCTGGAAGGTTCGTTTTCAGACGCTTCGTCACCATTCTAGGTAACATCATCAGTGAGCCTCCAGTGAAGTGCTGGCGTTATGTCCCGCTTTCTATTTCTAAATAGAAATAAATAGAAAGCAGGACATAACACTAGCGCTTCACCGGAGGCTCACTGATGATGTTACCTAGAATGGTGACGAAACGTCTGAAAACGAACCTTCCAGCTCAGCGAGCAAATTCACATCCAGGTAATGTAAATATTGCCACATCAGGTAAATTAAACTGCTGGAGGGAAACCTTTCACCCCTTTCATTGTACAGATTTCGGGTCAAGAGGTGTTTGCAGCACTGCTTTTGGTTTTGAGAAAAGACACATAAAAGATGTACTGGCCTTGGACAATTGACAGCAATGACTCACCAGACTTCTTGCAAAGTTTGAAGTGTTTATTGATGAGAACAGGATGCATTAACTTGGCTTGCGTTCCCTTGGTTTTTGAAGAAAGATTTTCATCAAGATGTTTCAAATGATAAAGGGAATCAAAAAGGTCAAAACAGAGAATCCACTTCCTTGGGTGAGAACATGTCAACTAAGAGATTCCATTTATAGTTGAAACTAGGCTATGACTATTGCCAACTAATCAGCACACTTCATTTCTATAATGCAAATGTTTGTTTTTCTCCTTAAATTAGCTTTCTTGCAAATGTTCTGATGAGTGCAAGATGAAAAGTTTCAACAAAACATGTCTGTTTTCAGCAGTTCTGAGGTTCTATGCTATTAAACAATGTGATATCCTAAGTTTTGTTGACTGTTTTCTGTTACATATAGCAAGAGTGAATTAATGTTTTCAAATTGAAGTGAAACACTGCATGCAGTCAGAATAATAGAAATCAACTTGTTCTGTCTTAAAAGAAACGGCATTGTGATGTGATCTACCAAGCTAACTTTATCAAGAATAAGAAGCAGAATTTAATTACAAAATACTAAAACAAAAATGATAGCTGTGTATCCATCCTGTCAGCATTCTATGTAATAGGAGATAGCAATGACTGCAGAAGCTGCAAGTCAGAGTCTGTAAAATGTGGAGCTGGAAGACCACAGCAGGTCACACAGCATTCGAGGAACAGGAAGGTCAATGTTTCTGGTCATGATGAAGGGTCCTGACCCAAAACATTGACTTTCCTGCTCCTCAGATGCTGTCTGACTTGCTGTGCTCCTCTATTCACTCAGCATTCTAAGTAGTCTGTTTTTTTGTCATTTTCACATTTGTAGCTGTGACTCTGTAAACTTTTCACATTGTGGAACTAGCACCTCTATTGCTGCAGTTTAGATCTATTTGTGTGCCATTCTCCTTTCTGGATTACCAAGCATCTTGCTACTTAAGCAAATTATTATGTTAAACATTACATAGAAATAAGAGCATGACTTTAAAATTGCAATAAATTACGTCTTCGTAGCCTGATTTCATTATTCCTCGCTTTCTGATTCTGCTTTGCCTGATTTTACGCTTATCCTTGGACTGCAAGATCATGAAGAACAATAGCAATACTTTAAAATCACTAGCTATTTATTGTACTCTGTATTTCGGTACCACTTCTCCATTTTACTGTTCGCTCAACATGATTTTACCATTACTGAGTCACCTGTCATGCAAACACTTCTAGGGTACAGAACCCTGCACTTATAATACTACCATTCAGGCTTTGCCGCTTCAACATACTCGCCATTTCCTATTTATCGTAGTTCTTCTTCTCTATTTCTTTGTTGATGTGTTTCATGAGAATTGTTAAATTTGAAGCAGTCAATTTTCCATGCTTGTGACACTACCCTCCTTCATCCTACATAATTGACTTGACTTTCTTCTATTGTCCAATGCAACCTCTAAGGGTGTAATTTCCCTCCCCTAATGTGGTAAGAAGGGGAAGTCATGATCTAAGTTGGCCCTAGAGAGATACTAGCACCTATCTCACCAACTCAGCAATTAATTGCAGGACAAGAAGGCCAATGGGCAACCCTCTTCAACCACCACCAATGAAGATACTAAATAGTCGGTTAATGGGCACTTAGGAGCCTCAACCCGTCACCTGTCAGCCTCCCTGTTGAGTCGGAAAAGAGGCTGAATCATGGTGACCCAACTGTCAAGTTTGATCGGGTTATTAACCCCCGTTTCACCAATCTAGCAACAATCACAGACACATATGATAGGGAAGATAGGTGGCATCTGCCATAACTTCTCTTCTCTTATCCAGAGACGTGACTCTTTGCTGTCGGTTCTCTAGCCAGGGGAAATAACCTCAAATCCTGTCGGAATTTTCTCTATTTCAATGGGATGACTTTTCATTCTTCCAAACATCAGCAAATATGGACCAATCTCTCATTCCAGGAAATAATCAAACTAATCAATGCAAGTTGATCGTTCCCAAAATATGTAGGCCAGAATTGCACATTGAATTCCAGGTGTGGTCTCAGTAAAGCTCCATGGCAATGCTTCCTTATTCTTATCCTGTAATCTCTTTTCAATAAAAGTCAACATTTCATTTACCTTACCAACTGCTTGCTGCCTGTGTCCCTTATGTGTGGGTGTACACCAAGGTCCCACTGAACATCAATATGTTCAAGTTTTTAAACTCTTAAACAAATATTCAGTTTTTCTATTCTTGTAACCAAATTATACTCCGTCAATCAACTTGTTCACTTATCTGACCTGTCTAACCATTATGTTTGAAATGTTGCTGCAATGAGTGACCCTAGCAGAGTCCGGTCTGGGTGCCAGTGAGTGACTCCTTTCTTCATCTTTATACAGACTAAAAGTATGCCAATTGGATGGTAATTGGCTGGGTTAGATTTGCCCTTCTTTTTGTGTACTTGACATACCTGGCTAATTTTTCATGCTGCCTGATAGGTCCCAATGTGATAGTTGTACTGGAATAGGTTGGCAAGGGCTCACCTAATTCTGAAGCACAAGTCTTCAACATTGCCTTTTGTCCTGATGTGTTAGGCACTTCCAACAGTGAGGATGTAGATTTTTGTGTCACCCTGTCTTCCTGTTAGTGATTCACTCCGGTGGATAGTGGGGATTCGAAAATCTGGATTCTCCGCGCTTTTGTTTAACTGCAGAAGTAGCCTAGGCAACTTTTCATTTCATATATCTACAATTTAGCAATAAGACATTTGACTCACATCCATGCTGATTGTACTTGACACAATCTTCCTCCTATTTTTCTTCATGTAACACCATATGCATAGCCTCCTATTTTTTTTCTTTCATCAGTAATTTTAATAATATAAATTGAATCTTATCTTCCTCTGGTTGTGAAGTTAGTTTGTGCTAGAGATGAAATGTCATGTGGAATGGGTCTCTTTCACACAATATCTTGTTGTGCTGAACCTCTAACAGGTACTAAACAAGACAAACATTGCCATTTCATTCCAGTCATTTTAATGAAATTAGAAATTAAGCAGACAGTGTGGATTACTGTAGTCAGTTTCTATGACTAAAGCTGTGACATCCACTCCCTTCATATTAGTAAATTGTGTCCATAATATATTCCTGTTATAGGATACACCACAGCAACTCACCAAGGCATCCTTTGGTAGTGTATCCCAAATCTGCAATTTCAACCAAGCAAAGAACAAAGCCAGAAAACAAATAGAGCATTGTCAGTCCCAAGTTCTCTTCCAAATGCTCACGTTCCTGCATTAGGAGTATGTCACATTCCTTCATCACCACTGGTTGAAATTTGGCAAGCTCTTGCTCAACAACAATGTGGGCTGCAGCCCTTAAAGAAGATCGAATGCAACCTTCTGAAGGGCAACTTAAAGTTGAGCAATAAATTCCAGCCTTTCCAGTGACACAAGTTGCTTCAGAATTAATTTAAAGAAGGCAAAATGCACATTACAATATCCTCCAGCCCTGTCAAATATTCTGGATAATTGATAGGGCATTTTAAAGCATGCTCAAAGAAAAGAGGTCTTGAATTATTTCACTTGAAAACGCATTTTTAAATGTAATCTTTATTTTACAGTATTCTCTTAATATTTCTCCAACTTTTTTCAGCCTCTAATCCAATAGAATGAAAACCAATGCATATTATGTAGTGAATTAGGATTTGGACTTTATTCTTCTCCTGTTCAGAAATTAATTTCTGAGGATAAAAGGATGGCATAATCATCGGCACTTCAAATAAATAATTATTCAAGGTCAGTGTGCTACCTGAAAAAGATATTGAATTTCATTTGACCTAATGAAGCATGTCGGTAGTTATGAAGGGAAGAAATCAAATGAGTTTTTTTTAACCTTCCCTTCTCTTTTTACCCTTTCTATTGAATAACTACAGTGAAAAGGGTCGCAGAAATTTGGGTGTAACATAAAGATTGGTTCAAGTGATTTCTGTACATTTCTTCAGGCTACAAAAAAATGGATGTTAGCGTGTTATTTTGGCATGAGTTTCAAAGAAATATTCTGTGGTCTCTATCCTCAACAATTTGATATCTTCTATTCCCTATGAGTTTACATTCACCTTCTGAAAATTTGATCAACATTAGATTTCCCTTGCAAGGATTTTGGAATATGGCATTGAAAAATAATCATCACAGCTCCAAATGTTGACTTGAATTTACGTGGGTTTTGCCTCTGGATGGGTATTTTATTTGAAGTGCCGATGATTATGCCATCCTTTTATCCTAAGAAATTAAGTCTGGGTATTGTGGTGTTGAAAAATCCATCAAATGCTTATTACGACTAGACACTACATTCGCAGGCACACAAGTGCCTGGGTTAACATTCATCTTTTAAGTTACACAGAGCCACATGTTTCTTGTAGACTGTCATGCTTCAAGTAGCCCAGAGTAAAATAGAGTTGGAGATCTTTATACCTTTATGTCACCTATGTTATGATATAGTGACAATGTTGCATGTTTCTTAAAGGTTTACTGATACACTGATGTGACATGTAACACGACATTCAATAACTTGAGTTTTCCCAATTCTTTATGTGGTTAATTGAGGTGCCCCATTAAAGCAAAAATTTTTTAAAAATCTATTTATAGATCAAATTCTCTTCTGTGCGTCAACTTTGTTGCTAATTGCACTCCAGTTTTGATTTGATCAGATTTATTTTTAGAATTGGACTTGTCTGTTCAGAATGGTTCATTTTCCAGCTCTCTACTTGTTACAGGATGAATTTCTGTTGACCTGCAGTTCTTACTGACATACAGGCAAAATTACCATTGACATTTTCAAAAGAAATATGTTCCATGTGCTTACCCCTCATTTCATCCTCCACCAGCCCAATCAGTCTTTGAGATTGCATGATCGTCCTGCCCTGGCCTATTTCATAGCTCTGATTTTAAATTATGCACAGGGATTCCACATACTCGGGCTGTATTTTGTTGAAGTTGAAATCTAATGGCCACTCAGAGACTCTCCTTTGCTGGCAACAGAATAGAAAGTGATGGCCTCTATCACTAGTGGAGGCTTAAGGTCACGAAGGCAAGCAGGCCAACATCAGTGAGAAGGAGGGATGAAGGGATGGTCACAGGGAAGAGATCACTCAGAGCACTAGTTGAATACCTGCACTAGGTGCCCACTTGCAGGCCTTAACTAGTGTCTGCACAGGAAGGTTGGAAATAAGCTTTTTTTCCCCTCGTTTAATCATGAGGAGGGGATGAGGCAAGAGAGCTCCTCAGCCTATACCTCTCTGCCCAGACAAATGCTCCACACCCCCTGCTTCCTCCAGATTATCCTGCAGGAGATCTGTATCAATTAGCATTTGCAGAGAAGGGCAGGCAGGAAGAAGGCAGAGAACGAGGCAGGACTGATGAATTAAACTGCATTTATTTCAATGCAAGGGACGCAACAGGTAAGTCAGATGAACTCAGGACATGGTTGGAAACATGAGACTAGGATATTATAGCAGTTACAGAAACGTGACTCAAGAATGGACATGATTGGCAGCTTAATGTTCCAGGGTATAGATGCCAAATGAAGGATAGAAAGGGGAGAAAGAGGAGGAGGAGGAGTGGGATTTTTGACAAAGGATAACATTACTGCTGTACTTTGGGAGGATATTCCTGGGAATTTGCCCAGAGTAGTTGTTTGGGTGGAGCTTTGAAATAAGAAAGGGATGATCAGCTTATTGGATTGTACAATAGACTAGTCAGCGGGAACTTGAGAAATAATGTTGTAAGGAGGCCTCAGTTATCTGTAAGAATAATAGGGTGGTGATGGTAGGGGATTGTAATTTTCCAAACGTAAACTGGCACTATTATAGTGGTAAGGACTTGGATAGAGAGGGATTTGTTAAGTGCGCACAAGAAAATCTTCTGATTTAGTATGTGGATGTACCTATCAGAGAAGGTGCAAAACCTGACCTATTCTGGGGAAGGAAAGGTGACTGAGGCATCAGTGGGGGAGCACTTTGTGGCCAGTGACTATAATTCTATGAGATTTAAAATAGTGGTGGAAAAGGATAGACCGCATCTAAAATTTAAAGTTTGAATTTGGAGAAAGGCCAATTTTGGCGGTATTAGGCAAGAACTTTCAAAAGTTGATTGCGGGTAGAGGTTTGTAGGCAAAGCGATGGCTGGAAAATGGGAAGCTTTCAAAATTGAGACAACAAGAGTCCAGAGATAGTATCTTCCTGTTAGGGTGAAGGGCAAGGCTGGTAAGTGTCCGGAATGCTGGAAGACTGGAGAAACTGAGATTTTGGTCAAGAAAGCGAAGGAAGCATATGTCAGGTATAGCCAACAGGGATAGAGTGAATTCCCAGAAGAGTATAAAGGCATTAGAAGTATACTTAAGAGGGAAACCAGGAGGACAAAAAGGGACATGAAATAGCTATGGCAAATAACGTTAGGGAGAATCAAGAGGGATACTACAGATACATTAAGGATAAAAGGATAACTAATGAGAGAATAGGGCCCTTTAAGGATCAGCAAGGCCACCGAGGTGTGGAAACATAAGAGATGGGGGAGATACTAAATGAGTATTTTACATGGGTGTTAACTGTGGAGTAGGACATGGAAGAAAGCTAACATGGGGAATAAATAGTGACATCTTGAAAAATATCCATATTACAGAGGAGGAGGTGCTGAACATCTTAAAACACATACAATTGGATAAATCCCTGGGACCTGTTCAGGTGCACCCTAAAATTCTGTGGGAAGCAAGGGAAGAGATTGCTGCGCCTCTTGCTAAGATATTTGTATCATCAATAGCCACAGGTGAGGTGCCGGAATACTGGAGGTTGGCTAACGTTATGCCACTACTTAAGAAAGGTGGTAAGGAAAAGCCAGGGAACTCTAGACTGGTGAGCCAGACAATGGTGATGGGCAAGTTGTGGAGGGAATCCTGAGGAATAGGAATTACATGTATATGGAACGGCAAGGACTAATTAGGAATAGTAAACATGGCTTTATGCATGGGAAATCAGGTCCCACTAATTTGATTAAGATTTTTGAAGAAGTAACAAAGAGGTTTGATGAGGGGCAGAGAGGTGGTAGTGATCTATATGAACTTCAGAAAGGCGTTCAACAAGGTTCCCCATGGTAGATTAGTTAGCAAGATCAGATCAATAGAATTTAGGGAGAATTAGCTATTTGGATACAGAACAGGCTCAGAGTTGGAAAACAGAGGTTGATGGTGGAGTGTTGCATTTCAGACTGTTTGCGTGTGGCCAGCAATGCTAGGGGCACTGCTTTTTGTCATTTATATAAATGATGTTGATGTGAACATGGAGAAGGTATTGTTAGTAAGTTTGCAGATGACACTGAAATTGGAGAGGTAGTGGACAGTGAAGAAGGTTACTTTAAAACACAACGGGATCTTGATCAGATAGGCCAATGTGCCAAGGAGTGGCAGATGGAGTTTAATTTAAATAAATGTGAGGTACTGCATTTTGGAAAGGCAAATCAGAGCAGGACTTATCGTAGGAGTGAGCAAAAGTCCCTGTCATTTAGAATACTGTACCGAAACCCCTGGATTTTTAACACAACTTTTAAGACAAAAAGAAGGCAGCTGGAATACACAATCACGGAGATAGCTGTCTAGAACCATGGTTCAGTCAGAAATCCTATGCGTGCCTTAGCCTGAAGGGAACAATGAACCAGACCTAAGGTAACAATTTCAGACATTTTGAAATCTTCAGAGGCACCAAGACATTCAACTTCAACTAATATTCATTCGCAGAAATACTGGACATTCTACTTAATCAAAACATGTTTACACCTACTCGAAACTGTCAGAAAGCTGATTCAGTCCAAATCGGATAACAAAAGAAACACAATGGATAAAACAGATTTGTAAGGGTTTGAGCTCTAAGGAGAGGCTGAATAGGCTTGGGCTATTTTCCCTGAAGTGACGGAGGCTGAGGGGGGACCTTATAGAGGTTTATAAAATCATGAGGGGCATAGATAGGGTAAATTGGCAAGGTATTTTCCCTGGGATGGGGAGTCCAAAATGAGAGGGCATAGGTTTAAAGTGAAAGGGGAAAGATATAAAAAGGATTTATGGGGTAACTTTTTCATGCAGAGGGTGGTGCTTATATTGGAATGAGCTGCCAGAGGAAGTGGTGGAGACTGGTACGATTACAACATTTAAAAGGCCTCCAGATAGTTATATGATTAGGAAGGGTTCAGACAGATACGGGCCAATGGGACTAGATTTACAGAGGATATTTGGCCAGTATGGACGAGTTGGAGAGGCTGAATAAGCGAGAGCTATTTTCACTGGAGCGTCGGAGGCTGAGGGGTGACCTTATAGAGCTTTATAAAATCATGAGGAGCATGGCTAGGGTAAACAGACAAGGTCTTTTTTCCCCAGGGTGGGGGAGTTCAAAATTGGAGGGCGTAGGAGAGGAGAAAGATATAAACGAGACTTATGGGGCAACTTTTTCACGCAGACGGTGGTGCGTAAATGGAATGAGCTGCCACAGGAAGTGACAGCAGCTAAGACCAATACAACATTTAAGACATGTCTGGACGGACATATGAATAGGAAGGGTTTAAAGGGATATTTGATTGGCGTGGACGAGTTGGACCAACGGATCTGTTTCTGTGCTGTATATCTCTGTGAACCTGTGGCTCTATAACTAATAAATGTTTGTCGGCCAAAGATATTCATGGGCATGTGTGTGAACTAATTAAGTGGCAGAACTATTTTAAGCAGTATAAGAAGCTGACTCCGATTCCAGTGGGTCCTGACTTTTCATACACAGTCCTGTGGCTAGGTGCCAATTTTTTTTTTAGTGATATTACTCCTGTTAAGCAACATGTGATAATGTTAAACATGCATTATAAAGTTGTTGTTAACTTGTGAATCAAGATAGTCTTATGAAATGGTGTGCATGTACACCAGTCCAGTATCAGGACTGGTGGATAAAGTGGTTAAGAAGATATATGGGATACTTGCCTTTATTAGTTAAGGTATAGAGTGTGAGAGCAGGGAAGTTTTGCTGGAACAGTATAAAATGTTGGTTAGGCCATAGCTCGACTTTTGTGTGCAGTTCTGGAATCCACATAAATAGAAAGGATGTGACAGCAGTGGAGAGGGTGCAGAAGAGATTTACTAAGATGTGGCATGGGCTGGTGTGATTAGATAGATTAATGTTAGTTTTCCTTAGAGCAGAAGAGATTGAGTGGGACATTATAGAAATGTATAAAATTATGAGGGGCATAGACAGGATAGACAAGAAGGAACTTTTTCCCCTCAGCGAACAGATCAATGATTAGGGGACAGAGTTTTAAAATATGGGGCAGCATGTTGAGAGGAGAGATGAGGAAATACTTTTTCACCCAGAGAGTGAGAATCTGGAACTCATTGCTTGCAACAGTGATAGAGACAGAAACCATTCTATACTATACGACTCTGTGACTGTGTTAGACCTCGGAACTTACCAGAATTAAATTCCATCTGCCATTGTTCTCCCTAATTTACTGCCTGATCAATATCAAACTGTAGCCTGAGATCATCCTCCTCACTATTAACAACACTAATTTCTTTTTATCATCTGCAAACATACTAATTATACCACTACATTTACATCCAAGACATTAATGTACATAACAAACGGCAACAATCCCAATAGCTATTCTTTTGGTACACCACTGGTCACAGGCTTCTAATCACAAAAACACCCCTCCACCATCTACCTTTGCCTTCTATTTGCAATCCAATGGCAGTTGTAATTTGCTAACTTGCCTTGGATCTCATGGGCTCTTATATTTTAGACCACACTTCCATGTGGTACCTAGTCAAAGGTCTTACATTAGTCCATGTAAACCACAGCAACAGCATTATCCTCACCGTAAGTTACTGTTTCAAAAAACTCAATGTCATGCCAATGTTCTAATTCCTGTATTTTAGCAAACAAAATGAACTTTTTGGACCACAATCCACTCTTTTTGAGTTGTTTTTCTTCTTTCTACCTCTAATTATTCTTACTGAACTGAGCTTCTGAAAACTGCATGAGTAGCTGGTGCCAGAAAGAACCAGAATATACAAATTGCTAATTGCTCTCGTGCTATCATTCCAACATAGTTTCACCAGGGAGATCATCAAAAATCCTGGAGACATGGTCCAAAAGTATAGTGGGAGATTTCGGAATCCCAGTGTAAATTCCATCTCGCATTGCTTGTTGTATGCATTTTGTTCTTCTTTGTTCTGAAAGCATAGAGATTGAGTTGCAAAGAGCCCAGTTCTCTCAGTCATTGTCTGTTATCATCCACAACTATGCTTGTGGATAACGCTCTCCAAACACCTGCCAATTTGCAAGAGGATCAGTCACAATGAGCTAAATGAGCTTAGCCTCAGAATGGACACTTCTAGATTTTAGATATTCCCCCTGCCTCTCACAGAGTTTTGTAACCTCCATCCTGTATCCCTTCAGATCTTCCCAGCTGAATTTAAAACTCAGCATGTTTGAAATCATAGTCAGATTACGGTAACTCCAATTTTCAGAGCTTCCGTATGTTTGTCAGGCAAAACATTTATACAGCTGCAGTATGAATGTGCCATTGTGTGCATAAGTTTTGAATTGGGTTATTCTGGGAACCACGCCTGTCGAACATTTGCCAGTGAGGTAATGGCACATCTTGAACTGCCTTGATGTTCTGTATGTGGAATTCTGTTTGATATTACCTTGGCAGTAGAGTCTAGTGTATAGCCAAAAGACAGAATGTGCTTTCTTCCATGAAAAACACTCTTAAACCTTACAAGAGTGGCATCTAGGACTCATATATGTCAATGTCCATTATGAGTGTCATTTTGTACTAAAGCTCAGCACTGAGGACAGAGTGGCCAAACTAAATTTGAAGATGTGCTTTGATCTCCTGTTCACAAATAGCAAAATCATTCATGACTTGCAAAGTTTCTGAGTGAAAATTAAAAAAAACACAATCTTCTGACTCAGATTCTCTTAAATGGAGCAAACATGTCAAATTAAGATGTCTAATTGTAAGAATATGTTTCACTGTTTCGTTATATGTGATAGACCCAGTCCCGAGGTAAAAAAAAGTGAAGAGAGTGCATTTTTATATATTTTAAAATACTTCACAGAAGTCGTGCACAAGAGCTAAGTATTGTGACTGCTGGAAACCTAATGCAGTTGAGAATGCAGAAGCATCAATGGGCCTGATTGTAATTCTGTGGAAGCGTATGGATTTCAAATGAGGTAAAACCTTGCCCCATTAACTCAAATATTCTATCAAATCAGACGAGGACCTTTGATTTCTGACATAATTGTTGTTGAACTTTAAGTTTATCTGGAAGTTTTTGTGGCTACAGCTTAGAGACTGTTTGGGAGGGAGTCTCCTAGGATTGTGGTTTGTGATTGAAAGTATCAGTATAAAGTTGAAAAACTGAAGTTTTGCACTGCTGACAATGTTGAAACCAACTATATTTGAGTTTTATGAAAATCCCTTGTAATTCACATGCGGACAACATGGTGGCTCACAGCATCAGTGACCTGGATTTGATTCCTGCCTTCGGTGACTGTCCGTGTGAAGTTTATACATTCTCCCTGTGCCTGCTTAGGTTTCCTTCAGATATTCCAGTTTTCCTCCACAGTCCAAAGATATGCAGGCTAGGTGGATTGACCATGCTAAATTGCCCATAGTGTTCAGGCATGAGCAGGCAAGGTGTTAACCACGGGAAGTGCTGGATTACAGGGATGGGATGGGGGATGGGTTTGGGTGGGATGCTGTTTGGAAGATCAATGTGGACTTGAGGAGCCAAATGCTGTAGGGTTCTATGATTCATTATTGATATTGATTGTGAGTGTTGACATTCACATCTTATGTGCACCCTTCCTACACTGGGGTGCAATTCAGCACCCAATCAGTACTTACAACATGTAACAAAATAATCCCTACTGTAAAACGTAGTATTCTGTTTCTTAATGTGGATGGCTGAGGTAGTCAACTTACTAATGTTACTGTGGCTATTGGCTCATGACTGGCAAAACCAAATCAGTAACAAGGTGCTTAACAAATATTGCACTTTCAATACCCACTGTTTACACCTTTTGATAAGTAGTGTGAAGTGTACCAGCTCCATTAGCACTGCTGGTATTGAAATTGTCAAACATGCTTTTGTGCTAGAGACATGCACATTTGATATGGAAGACTGTTGATCTACTGGAACTTTTAGAAATACCATGTGCAAGATATAATTTAGCAGTTTTGTTTTGGTTATTTAAAGGATCAATTGCCCACAAACAAATTCAGAAGTAAAATGTTTTTAAACCCAACAGCAATTTCAGAACCCAGTCAGCTTCCCTGGAAATGTTAGTGATTTCTGAAAAGTATTGCTCATTTTTAAAATAATTTATTTTAATTTTTGATAAGTTTGCAAAGCCTATGTCTACAAAATGAATCACTAAATGTAAAATAACACCCTTTTATTCTTCACCACTTCTCCTGTTCTTTTGATGATGGTGATGCATCTCTATAAAAGACAGGTTTGTGTGGTACATCTACTTTTCATCCAACATCAGTTCAATGCTCATTGTACAGAAGTTGTTGACGATTGAAAAGGATTTAAAACTGTTCATATTTGCTCTCCTGCTCTCTATATCTCTCTTGGGCAGAAAAATCAAATGTCATGCCACCGGTAGTGATTAAAACAAGGCCAGGGAGTTGCCACATCACAGAATATGAGTTCCCTGATTGGGACTGTTACGCTGGAGCAAACAGTTTAAAAGTTTCTCGCAGCTGGATAAATGCCTAATCCCTCCAATAAAGGACTTATACACAAATTTGGCAGGGCGATGGTCCTTCACAAAGCTGGACATAAGCCTGCAATTGCGGTTGGATAAGGATTCCCAGAAGTATTCTGTAATTAATAGCCATAAGGATTTGTACCAATATACAACACTTCTACTTGGGGTATCATCAGCCTGTGTGATTTCTCAGCAGACTTTGGAGAACATTTTACAAGGTCTACCCCGAGTCATCATAATGTGCGAATAACTAGAAGACCAAGAAACAAAACGTGGACGTTAAATATTTCTCAAGAAGGTATATGCCTTAGAAGAGAAAAATGTGTGTTCCTGGCACCCCAAGTGACCTATTTGGGCTGCAGAATCAACAAGAACAGATTAAAACCCATTGGAAGATTAAGGAAGGGCAATCATAGGTTGGCCGGCTCCCAAGTTGATACCAGAACCTAGGTCTTGGATTGTAAAATTGCTACAGAAAATTCGTACATAACTGGCATCCATCCTGGCACCCTTACATTTGCCATTGAAAAAGGGTCAGCTTTCGGAATGGCCCCAGAGCCAAGACATTGCCTTTGGGGAAGTGAAGAAGCAGCTATCACCATTTAAGATGTTGGCACACTGTGATCCCAAGTGAAATCTGGTGTTGACATGCAATGCCTCTCCATATCAGGGCAGTGCTGTCTTACAGATAGTCCATTAGAGAGGAAAACCCAGTAGCATGTGCTTCCCAGACTTTGGCTGATGCAGAGCACAAATACACCCAGATAGAGAAGGAAGGTTTGGCAGTCATTTTTGGCATGAGCAAGTTCCTCCAATATCTTTACAGATGTGAATTTGTAATAGTAACATGTACCTGCAAGGCTACTCAATTTGAACAGGCCTGTACCACCATAGTTTCAGGTCAAATTTAGCAGTGGGCTCTCATTCTGAGTGCATACAATTACAAATTGGAACATCATCAGAGGGGTTCTGTAGCCAATGCGGATGCCTTCAGCTGCCTCCTGCTAGCGGATACAACACCAATGGTGCTGCCACTGGAAGAGTCCCTCTGATTTTAAAATTTCTGGACATTCCATTCCAGTCACTACTGACAATATCAGACTGTGGATGCAAAGAGATCTGGTCCTGGCAAAAAACTAAACAGCTGGTGGTGATGGAGGCAAATTAAAAGGCCAGAACAACCAGAATTGAAAATTTTCTGAACCCAGCAAGACCAAACCACTATAGAGGATGGCATTTGATTGTGGGGGCAAGAGTGATTGTCCCCTGCAAAGGTTGCTGCCAGATACTGGCTCATCTCCATCAGGGTCATCCAGGGGTGATCAAAATGAAGATGTTGGGAAAATGTTATTGTCTGGTGGCCAGGACTGGATGCAGACATAGCCGCATTGACGGGGTAGTGCCCAGAGTGCCAACAAGGACAAAATTACCACTAGCAGCACTCCCACACTTTATGGGAATGGCCACGTAAACCCCGGACACAGCTACACATTAACTCTCTGTCAGCACTTTCATTGGTTCAACTTTCTTGGTCAAAATGGACACACAGTTGAAGTAGCTGGACGTAAATAAAGTTCATTCATCATGTACGGGGAGAATGATAGAAAAGCTACGAACATCTTTTTTTTAATACACAGTGTCCCAGAAATGTTGGTCATGGAAAACAGGCCTCATTTACCAGCAGGGAATTTGCATATTTCCTGAAGTTGAGTAGCATTTGGCATATAAAAACAGTTCCACCCATTATCTAAAGACCAGTCCAAACTTTGAAAGCAGGCATAAAGAAGCAACCTACAGATTCACTCAATACCAAACTGACCCAGTTCCGATTTAATTATTGAACTACTCCTCATGCAAGTACAGGGATAGCTTCTGCAGGTTTGCTAATGGGGAGAAGACTCTGCACCAGGCTAAATCTGATCTTCCTGGACGTGGGGAGGCGTGGGTGAAACAGCATCAGGAACTTCAGTGCCAGGCACAATACTCCTCTTAGCATGAGAGACGGTTTACTTCAGGAGACAAAGTTTGGTGCCAAAAACATGGAAATGGCCCTGCATGGGTAAGAGGCATGGTCCACACAAGATCAGCCCCGTGATATACAAAGTTCGGGTAAGTAAGGAGGTCCTGAACAAGCACGTGGAACATACTAAAGGTGCAAACTCACAAACTCACACATGGGGCTGGAGTAAAACATATATGTCACCTCATAACAGCCAGAAAGGCTATCAGAACACATGAGTTCTCCCCCTCTGTCTAGCATCGAAGAAACCTTGGAGCCTGAGATGTATATGACAGATGTTGCAACCTTGACACCTTAACTGCCTAAAGAAGAAGGCGAATGTCTTCTCAGATGCTCCAGGCACAAGACGCAGGCAGTACACACCACCTGTATCTGAGGCTGAGTCAAAGGAACTGAAAACATCCCAGGAGAGGTTATAAGACTGACCTCGCGGGACTTGGGGGTGAGGGAGGGTGGTAAGTGATTGCAATGAAGTCAGCCAGGTGGATGTCATAGCATATGAGCTCCCTGATCGGGGCTATAAATCTGGCCCAATCATGGAGCCCAGGCTGACAGGTAAAATTGGGAATGTCACAGTTTCTGATCACTTTGTGAGGTGGCTCTGAGGAAACCGAACCAGTGTCAAGTACTATGCACATCTAAATAAAGGGTGACTTAATGACAGAATACTGGCCTCTGTGCAGTTATTTCACCACTATTTTCTTTCAGAGAGCAAACAAACAAACCTAAAAATGTAACTTGTGGCTATGCCAGCAGTAGTGAGAGTTTTGACTTTGGTTTAAAAACACCATGAAAGTTAAATGGCGAGATTAGTAAAGGTGACTACGAAAACATTGCATTGTCATTAGGACTCATTGGTTCACTAACTTTAAGGAAGAAAGCATGCTGCCCTTACCCACTCTGGCCTGTATGCAACTCCCACCCTACACCAATGTAGTTGACAATAAACAGCCCTTGGAATTGATGTCCCAAGCCAATCAGCTGTGTTAAACTGCTAGAAGCGACGCCAGTTCGTAGCTAACAACATCCAAAGAGCTCTTTCATCAAACAGGCTGTGGTAATTTAGGAAGAAGATCAATCACCACCTTTTCAGAACAATTAGGAGTGGATAAGTCAATACTGGTCTTGCCAATGAAGCACATTGTCTGAAAATTAATATGAACGAACAAACATCAGGAGTTGAATTTCAATGTTTCAGTTCATATTTTTGAAACATGTGGGCATCGTCTCTGACTGTAGCTTAGGAGAAACTATAAATTGACACAATTTAGCATGAAATTTTCAAGCAATGTTCAATTTTTTTGAAGAAAATCTATGCGTTTGAACATGTTGAGGTGTTATTAGAAAACAACAAAGAGCTTTCTATCAGCTAATCCACTGAGGAGGGAAGAAACAGAATTGCCTGTTTGGTTCTGATTTCTCCATTAAAGTCAAGTAAAGAGAAAATCTTCTGAATGGCGCTTGTTGATTTTTTTTTGTTACATTAATGAAACAGTTTATTTCCTTAGATGTGTCATTTTTCACAGGCACCTTATCAAGGTGAGCCAGCCATACCAGTATCACACTGGTAATTGCTTTAGTTGCTCTTGGCAAAGTTACATCAATGTCAGTCTCTAAATAACTCATAACATCTTTGCATCACAGAAAAGCAAGACATTTGCAGCAATTCAGCCACTCTTTGCACTCTGTTCAGCTAGCATGCATTGTTCAGTCGCTGCACACCAGTGTCCTCTTTTATCCTTTTTCACCATTTGCTTTGATCCCAGGAGGGAATAATTCCAGGCTGCAGAAAGAGAATACACTCAATCTGATTTACTATTCCAGCTTTTATAGACGGTCTATAGTGAAAGTATACCACAATCTGGAGAAAATGTTTTGGTAGCATTCTCAAGTGTTACCTGCATTCTTCTTTCATGGGATATGTATATCACCAACAAGGCCTCAGTTGGTACCAAACCCTAACTTCCCTTGGTGAGAGACAAAAACAAACTGCAGATGCTGGAATCCAAGGTAGAAGGGTAATATCCAAAATGTTGACTTCTGCTTTCTTCCAGATGCTGCCTGGCTTGTTTTGTTCTTCCAGCATCCTATTTGTCTACCCAACTTCCCTTGAACTGAGATGCTTGCTTGGCTGTTGCAGAGGGCAGTTAAGAGCTAACCATACTTAGCTTTGATTTAAGTCATTCCATGAGATGTGGCCTTCATTGGCTTGGCCAGCATTTGTTAACCATCTCTACTTACCCAGAAGGTTGTTGAAACTCAATCACATGGCTGTGGGTCTGGATTCACTTGTACCCTAGACCAGGTAAGGATGGCAATTTTTTTTTTCCTCTAAGGACATGTGTGAACCAGATGGGTTTTTCAACACTCAACAGTGGTTACATATCAGCATTAGGCCAGCACTTTATTGCAGGTATTTTTGAATTCACCATCTGAAATAAAGTCCCATATTCTCTGTTGAAGTACTCAGTCTGAACTCAGAAGTGAGCAATTTCCTTGTTGGAGGCTAATATTTGCATCAAAATTTCAGCACCATCCAAGTGCTGCTGATGCACTGAATTACATAGGTAGCTGAGCTTGTGCTATTATAGTAGGGTGCTGAACTCCAAGAATGTGGTAATAGTTCTTATCTCCAATGAGAAAAACAGGAAGGTGAATGTAAGACAAAAGCAAGTGCTTGTGGATGTTGGAAACTGGAATTTATACAAAACTCCATAAATGCTCAGCAGGTGTGGCAGGTACCATGAAGAAAGAGATAGCTATCATCATCTGAGGTGTACCAAATAGTTCTACTCTGAGACAGTGGGTTGTTAGAACATAGAACATAGAACAGTACAGCATAGAACAGGCCCTTCAGCCCGCGATGTTGTGCCAACCATTGATCCTCATGTATGCACCCTCAAATTTCTGTGACCATATGCATGTCCAGCAGTCTCTTAAATGTCCCCAATGACCTTGCTTCCACAACTGCTGCTGGCAACACATTCCATGCTCTCACAACTCTCTCTGTAAAGAACCTGCCTCTGACATCCCCTCTATACTTTCCTCCAACCAGCTTAAAACTATGACCCCTCGTGTTAGCCTTTTCTGCCCTGGGAAATAGTCTCTGGCTATCAACTCTATCTATGCCTCTCATTATCTTGTATACCTCAATTAGGCCCCCTCTCCTCCTCCTTTTCTCCAATGAAAAGAGTTCAAGCTCAGTCAACCTCTCTTCATAAGATAAGCCCTCCAGTCCAGGCAGCATCCTGGTAAACCTCCTCTGAACCCTCTCCAATGCATCCACACCTTTCCTATAATAGGGCAACCAGAACTGGACGCAGTATTCCAAGTGCGGTCTAACCAAAGTTTTATAGAGCTGCAACAAGATCTCACGACTCTTAAACTCAATCTCCCTGTTAATGAAAGCCAAAACACCATCTGCTTTCTTAACAACCCTGTCCACTTGGGTGGCCATTTTAAGGGATCTATGTATCCGCACACCAAGATCCCTCTGTTCCTCCACACTGCGAAGAATCCTATCCTTAATCCTGTACTCAGCTTTCAAATTCGACCTTCCAAAATGCATCACCTCGCATTTATCCAGGTTGAAATCCATCTGTCACCTCTCAGCCCATCTCTGCATCCTGTCAATGTCTCACTGCAGCCTACAACAGCCCTCTACACTGTCAACGACACCTCCAGCCATCGTGTCGTCTGCAAACTTGCTGACCCATCCTTCAATCCCCTCATCCAAGTCATTAATAAAAATTACAAACAGTAGAGGCCCAAGGACAGAGCCCTATGGTACACCACTCACCACTGACTTCCAGGCAGAATATTTTCCTTCTACTACCACTCACGGTCTTCTGTTGGCCAGCCAATTCTATATCCAGACAGCTAAGTTCCCCTGTATCCCATTCCTCCTGACCTTCTGAATGAGCCTACCATGGTGAACCTTATCAAATGCCTTGCTGAAGCCCATATACACCACATACACAGCTCGACCCTCATCAACTTTTCTATTCACCTCCTCAAAGAACTCGATAAGGTTTGTGAGGCATGACCTGCCCCTCACAAAGCCGTGTTGACTGCATTTAATCAAGCCATGCTCTTCCAGATGGTCGTAAACCCTATCCCTCAGAATCCTTTTTAACATCTTGCAGACGACAGACGTGAGATTTACTGGTCTGTAATAGCCGGGGATTTCCCTATTTCCTTTCTTGAAGAGAGGAATTACATTTGCCTTTCTCTTGTTTTTCCTTGCTTTCTGTAAAATGAACGTTATTTTCCAGACTTTTATTTTATTTTTCCCACATGGGAAGTGGGCATTGCTGGCTTGCCAGCATTTATTGGCTGTCCCGGGTTAACCTTGAGAGGGTGAGCATTAGCTGCCTTCTTGAACCGTTGAGGAATGTCGGATCAGCCATGATCCTATTGAATGGCAGAGCAGGCAGAAGGAGCCAAGCAGGCTACTCCTATTCCTGTTTCTTTTGTCATTATACAGCCCATGTACTGCAGGTAGACCCATAATACTGTCAGAGAGGGAGGCCCAGGATTTTGACCCAGTGAAAATTAAGGAACCGCAATATGTTTCCAAGTCAGGATGATGAGAGTATTCCATTGTACTCCTGACTTGTGCCTTATAGATGGTGGAAAAGCTTTGGAGAGTCAGGAGGTGAGTTACTCACTGCAAACTTTCACTCGATATTAAGGCTTGCTCTAAAAGCCACCATAACCATACAATGAGTCCAGTTGAGATTCTAGTCAATGGTAAACCATAGGATATTGATAGTGAGGGATTTATTAATGATAACACCTTTGAATGTCAAGAGATAGATGTTAGATTGTTTCTTGTTGCAAATGGTCATTGCCTGGCATTTGTGTGGTGCAAATGTTACTTGGTTTAATTAAATTAATTATCTTAACGTGAAAGTTCAAACTATATTTATATCTATGCACCTCACAAACTGATTTTGCCTGGAATAACAAGTAGCTCCAACAATATAGTGGCTAAATTAATGAATTGTTTTGAATCTTCATTCATTAATATATCTGCTTCCTTTCTCTGCATCAGTACAATAAAATTTAGCTATTGGAAGACTGTTTAAATGCATTTAAATCCCTTTAAGTAAAATACAGTTAATAGGACAGCAGTGTGACCAGCCCTTCTCTGTGTGAAGACATGGACAGGTCTGTAACAGACCATTCAAATACCATGAGAAACTATTACCAGTGATTTTCACTGCAAATCCACTGGCAGGATAGGGGCTCCAATATCAGTAACCACTGTCAGGCTGATATGTGCAGTATTGAGGCACTGGTTACAATCAATCAGTTGCATTAACAGGCCAATACCTGCATACCTGACACAAGATTGCTGATGTAACCTATTAGCCTGCAATACCAATATAAGCAACCTTAAATCCAGGCAATAATTCAAGGTCAGAACTTTCATTTCTCAAAAATGAATCATGCTGAATTTGCTAAATAAATGACACTACCAGTACAATGACATTGGTGTTTTATTCGTATGTAGTTCTGAAGAGGGGTCACTGGACTTGAAACATTAACTCTGCTTTCCCTTCGCAGATGCTGCCAATCCTGCTCAGTTCTCCAGCAATTTCTGTTTTTGGTTCAGAATTTCAGCTTCTGCACATTTTATTCATTTTATATTTGCAGTTTATAAATATTGGTTTCAAAGGAGTATTGCTGTAACAATAAAAAACTAATCCTAACCTTGCTCCTTCTCCACGTACCTTGTATTTTTCTTTACTTCAGGTATATACCCACATTTGCCAACAGCAATACAGATCATTCTTAAACTCATCTCTACATCTCTTGCCTCCCTGTTGCTTGGTGACAGTTTCAAATTGATGGCTTCTCATCACTGACTCCACAGACAGAGGATTTTTTTTTCCCTTTTCACCCTATCAATATCTTGCATTATTAAAATATAACCTTTCTGGAATCTCTTGGTCGCCTTGCTGTTTCAGAAATGCTCTCAGCCTCTTAGGAGTCTCCTCCAGTTGGTCAAAAATGGCAGGCATATACAGACAAAGAGTGTTCAAACTTGCAAAGACAGAGAAAGACAGTTATTCAGACATGAAGACAGAAATAATTTGAAGCACGGGGTAAGTTAGTATGAAATAAAACAAAAATATATAAGCATAAGAATTAGGAGAAGGAGATGTCTTTGGCACTTTGAACCCTCTCTGCTATTAAATAAGATCATGGCCAGTCTGATTATGGTATTAACACCAGTTTCCTGCCTAACCCAAAAAGCCTTTATTAGCTTGTCAATCAAAATTTGGCTAATTCAGCTTTAGAAACTTGCACTTGCACTCGAAGAACTAAAGCCATCACTATACAGACAATGAAGAGTATTCAGAGTGAGAGAGTAAGAGAGATAATACAAACAGGCTAAAATGAAGAGGACCATGGATACATACAATGATAAATGTGTAGGCAGAGAGAGAAAAACATCCCAGGCACACATATGTATACAATTTATTGGGGTATTATGGTTGTGAATAATCTTGTCAAATTATTGAAGTCTCCCTTGAATGTTTAGTTACAAACATGAAAAGAAAATCGTTTCACTCCAGCAAAATTAGGTTCTCTTATCCCCACTGGCGTAAACATACCTCTAGCCCCAAACCCCAATGTTGAGTGGTTTCGAAGCCTAAACACTCATTCAGATCTGCTAAAGAAACAACCGCTGTTCAATATCACCACAGAATAGCATCAGCTCAAGGATACAGTCCATCATCATGCTCACAGGGAAACAAAGGGTGGGTAATCAATACATAATGTGCTTTCCACTTCTCAATCTCAACAGCAAAAAAAACATTGAGACCTATACTGACAACTCATTTTCCACTTCTATATGATATGGGGTTTATTTTCACTATCATTTTGCATAACTGTCTGGGTGCAGATAGAGATTCCCCTAGTCAGCAATCTTTGATGATTACAGTGTGAGTATATGGGCATGGTGCGAGAAGTCGGCCAGAAAGTCATGGTCATTAGAGATCTACAGCATAGATAAAGGCCCTTTGGCCTATCAAGTCAATGATGTTCAAAAACATGTACTCTGCCTGACTGATCTAATCCCATTTTCCTCCATTGGCCTATAATCTGGCATCATATGTGCACATCTAGATATCTCTTAAATGTTATGCAGATTTCTACCCCTATCAGCTTTACTGGTGAATTACATTAAACATTTAGGACCTACAGAAAATACTAAGCTTAAATCATCGGCTTTAATTTATGTGTCTCCTCTGGGTGTATTTTTGGTGGGGATTGGGCGTGGTGCTTGCAGCTAAAATAGGTTATGGGTCTAGACCATCGGCCTGCCACTTAGCCCTTAGTATAATATTTTTTATTAACCTGTTCTTTCCTAATCAACCTGAAAAAAAGATGTTGTTGCATACCTCTGGAGCAGGTGGACTTGAATCTAGGCCTCTTGATACAGAGGTAGGGCACCATAAGAGGGACCTTACCCTCTTGTATGAGAAGTGGGTGGTACTGAAATCAGAAGCCCACCTGCCTAACAAGTGTAAATAAATAGGTAAAGGTCAACTTAATTTGTTAGCAAGTCTGTTGATCTGAATTGAAACCCAGTGTTTGTGCAGTAGTACAGCTGATGTGAGTAGGCCTGTGAGAGTGAGCAGGCTGCTTTTTGTGGTCTGTAATGGAAAGCAGAGAAATGGAAGGGTGGGCACTTCATTTGGGGGAAATGCTCTGCATCTGTAGGAAATATCCCCCCATCCTCTTCCTTCAAGCTTCCTGCCCATAAAGTCCTACACCCCTCCCTCCACTATTTCCTCTCTCAGGCGGCTAGGATCCCTCCCATCCCACCCACCATAAAATCCTGGAATTTACTTTCCTGGAGCATTGAATTATAGCATCCCTACAGTGTGGAAGAAGGTCATTCAGCCCACCGAGACCACATCATCCCTGCAAACAGCATTCCACATAGACCCACGTCCCTATCCTATCCACGTAACCCTGCATTTCCTATGGCTAATCCTCCCAGCCTACACATCCCTGGACACTACATGACAATTTAGCATAAACAATCCACCTAACCTGCCCATCTTTGGGCCGTGGGAGGAAACAGGAGCGCCCAGAGGAAAGCCATGTAGACGCAGGAAGAACGTGTAAACTCCACACAGACAATCACCCAAAGATGAAATTGAACCTGGATCCCTGACGCTCTGAGGCAGCAGTCCTGACCACTGAACTACCACGCCACCCCTGAAGAGTCATGATTTTCTTTGGCTGGTAGCTCCCGAGGACAAGACACCGGAAACCCCAGCTTCCACAACACCAGTCCAACCCCAGTGCATTGTGGTTGTGTAACACTCTTTCTCCAAATGTATCATCTGCTGGTTGCCTTTCCTTCCTAGGAGAGTGAGCAGCACTCAGTACTCCAAACCCAACTCCTGTAAAATGCAGCCCCTAATATTTCCTCCTTAAAGTTAAACTTCTCTAAGGGAAGTTGAATTTTTAACTATGTTAACCATCATCTAAGAACATAAACCATGGTTAAGAACTTGTAATCATGGCACCGATTTATTTCTTAATGTGACTTACGTTGAAATACACTAAAACAATATCTTCCTAATCTTTCATTTCAAGCCACTCATCATCCTGAGTTGGAAGTATATCACTTCAATGTCACTGGGTCAAAATCCTGGAATTCCTTCCCTGACAGCATGGTGGGTGTATTCATAGCGCAGGGACCACTGTGATTCAAGAAGGAGTTTAGCACCAACCAACTGCTGAAGAGCAACTAAGGGGATGAGTAATAAATGCTGGACCAGCCTGTCATATCTAAATCCTGTCAATGAACATTAACAAAAAATTACAGTGCAGACTTTTTTTGAAAGAAACAGAATGTTCACATTGAAAGAAAACTCAGAAGAGCCAATGTTGTCTGGTATAAGAAAGTCAGATGATAATTTGAAGACCGTGAACAAAAACAGAGGTTGCTGGAAAAACTCAACAGGTCTGGCAGCATCTGTGACCCTTCCTCAAAACATTAGTTGAACACCAGTTCTGAGGAAGGGTTGCCAGAACCCGAAACATTAACTCTGATCTGTTCTTCACAAATGCTGCCAGACATGCTCAGCCTTTCCAGCCACGTCAGTTTTTGTTCCAGATTTACAGCATTGGCAGTTCTTTCAGTTTTTAACTTGACGACCATGTCTGAGCTAGCAGCTGAGGTCTTGTAATGGAGGTACTGATGCATGTAATGGTACTTGTAATGGTGGATGTGGGTGGCATTATGGAAGGACCTGCGTTCAAAGAAAGTGTTTCATAGACAATTTAAAGATTAAAGACATTTGTGCATTCCTTTTACTTGCATGTATCATTGATGCCCAGAATTCCGTGATTTTTCACACTGTATCATTAATCTGTATGTAGGGCCAACTAGCAGTATTGGTCAGAGTACAGGTTTGATTTCCATATAACACACAATGGACTTAATTTCTTACTCTGTTGTTATCATTCTATGTCCTATGTCCCATACACTATTCTGAAGGGGCTTGACAGTTTTTAAAATTTATTCTTTCATGTTATTTGCGCCTCACTGACAAGTCAACTTTTGTTGCACAGCCCTCAATGCTCTTGCACTGAGTGCTTTGTCCAGCCATTTCAGAGGGCAGATAAGAGTCAACCACGTAGCTCTGGGTCCGGAGTCACATGTAGGCCAGATAGGTTAAGGATGGCAGATTTTCTTCCTTCAGGGACATTAACAATTAACATCAGTTTCATGACCACCATTACTGAGAGCACCCTTAAATTCCAGATTCACTCATGAAATTTAAATTTCACCATCTGCTTTGGTGGGTTTTGATATTACTTCATAGCATTGGATTCAACCTTTCAGTAGAGGTAGCCCCAATCTGGACATTTGATAGATATGATCATTATACAGTAGGTTGTCTCTCAACATTGGCAAAATTAAAGAACTGATCATTGTCTTCAGAAAGAAAAGAGAACATAATCCCCATCTACATCAATTGAACTGAAGTTGAGAGAGTGAAGAGCATCAACTTCCTCAGACTGATGATAACCAATGACCTGTCTTGGACTTCCTGTGTAAATGCAACAGTCAAGAAGGCACACCACAACCTCATCCTCAGGCGGCTTAGGAAATTTGGCATGTCCATAAGGCCCCTCACCAACTTCTACAAATATATCATTGAAAACATACTCCCCAGGGACGTAACAACCTGGTATGGCAACTGCTCTGCCCAGGACGGTAAGAAACTACAGAAGGTAGTGTGCGCAGTCCAGACCATCACAGAAGCCAACCTTCCATCCGTGGACTGTATTTACACAGCCTGTGGTCGTGGAAAGGTGGCCAACATCATCAAAGATGCATCACACCCTGGTGATGAGTTCCTACGACTTCTTCTGTCAGGCAGAAGATACAGAAACCTGAACACTCCACAAGCTGGTTCAGGGATAGCTTCTTTCCAGCCATTATCAGACTGTTGAATGGACTCTAGCCTCAAATAATATAACCTGTATGCCTCTAAGTCTTTTTTGATTTGTACACCCTTTGCTTGCTAGGATCTGCCCTTATATTCATTAACAAAGCTTTTCACTATTTTTCAGTACATGTGAAAATAAAATTGAAATCACAACCAAAATCAGTGTCTGTCTTTCATTGCAATCCAGTAAAACGTAAGCAGGCAATTTATGTAAATACTAGTCTTATTGATCTGAATGCTGTGCAATTTTGTTTTACTTCTATTTACTTGGCATGGGTGAGATTAAGTAACCTTTCCAACAGCAGGAACTATGACAGTGTGAACCTTGTCTTGAGTGAGCGACAAAGTCCCAACGTTAGCCAACATAACCAGGCCTTAGTGAATGATTGTTGGCTTCCACAGAAGACGGAGTTGGGATGGATTAGAGCAGTTCTTCCTCATCTACTCAATGAATTTGAATCTAGTCTGTGAAATGGACTGTATGCAGCTCTCAAATTTCTGTACATAAAAGAATCAGCTAAAAAAAACAGATGTTGAAATGGAGTACTTATTGCAAGATGATCTGATATAAATCTCCATGCCCATGTTTTAAACCAAACAATGTGGAAGTATCTGTTGACTAATCTGTTGGGCTGAGATTTCATGTATAACCTTTTGTCAGAGCTGTGTTGATGAAGGATTAAATCTGAACTGTTCACCTACATTTGCTTTTCAAATTTTGGCTGTGTATTTTCATCATACAAAGGTGTCCTCTTTTATTAATTGGAGTAGACTAAAAATTGTATTTTTTTAAATTTTCACTTTAGTGCTTCGTTCCCAAGAATTACAGTTTGTAATTAATGAGGGAGATAGCTGCATTTTCTTTCAGACAGTTCAGATATAGCTAGATATAAATGGAGACTATTCTGACAAATCATAAAATAGACCTGAGATGAGAGTTCTCTGTTGGACCAGTGTAAATTGATTATTAAGTATACCAATCAAAATTTGCTGTATTTCTTCTAGGCACTAATTAAATTTTACAAGGTCAAGATATTAACCAAGTGTCAGACATCAGACGAAAGGGAATTAACATTATAATTAATATTCCACACCATTAGTTATTTATTTTAATTCTTTCAAAGGATATGGGATTCACTGACAAGACTTATATTTGTTGCCCATCCTTAAATACCCTTTAAGTGAAATACTTCCAGAGGGCAGCTAAGAATAAACCACATTGTTGTGGCCATGTAGTCACAAGTCAGCCAGATCAAGTAACGACAGCAGATTTCCTCCCCTGAAGAGATTAGTGACTCAGATGTTTTAAACAACAGTTGGTGATTTGTTGTTAATGTCACTAGCTTTACATTACTAGATTTATTAACTCTCATTACAATGGTGGGATTTGAAAGTGCATCCCAGAGTGGTAGTGTAGGTATTTGGATTACTAGCACAATGACATTCATATTATGCCATTGTCTCCCCATGAACTTAAACAGTTGACTATATGTCTAAAGAGATTTTGAGCAAGAGAATTCTCTCATCAGTATTAGATCAGGTTAGAGATCCAGACTATCATATGATCTAAGATTCTCATTTCACAATGTTGCAATATGTATGCTTCCAAAGTATAGAATGATAATTGCTGGTGTGAGGAATCCTACTGAATGCCTCGTTAATTAGGCTTTTCCTTTCATCATTCAGCTTGAAAGCAAAATTGTGTTGCCCTATGTGTTGCTGAAATATCAGCTGATAACTGGATAAAGAGGATAATAGAGGCATCTGTGACCTTGTTAATGACAGGACTAACAGTTCATCTCCTAAACCGTGTTATTTTGGGTTGCTGATTTATGCATTGAGCCAATGAAGAGAAATGTAGAGGAGAAAATAAAGTGAATTCTAGTCAAATCGGGTATAGAAGGGTAAATATTAGAGGAAAGAAAGATTTGAGGGAAAAAGTAACTGAAAATTAACAATTTTTTTTATTCCAAACAATTCACTATCTACAGGAGTGACACACCACGGTTTTAATTGTTCCCCACTTAGCTGGAGTATTTGTGTTGCATCACAAGAGCAGGCTAAATATCTTGTGTCAGTGCTATCTTGTCTGTGTGGGCAGGATTTATTTTTGGTGTAGGGACTCCCAAATGGAGGATGAGCCCTGGGTCCTATGTCCTGACTTCTCAATCACATTCATGCCTGAGGCAGTAGAATTCTTTTGGGGAGTTGGAAAGTCAAGTGGCTGGGTGTGTATTCATCCAATTGAGTGTGCTGGGTGGGTTTGTGAGGCTGGTAGGCCACATAGGATACCTCTGACTAGCCTTTATTTGTCAGCAGGCTCACTGTGGAGGGGTAAGAGCTGTGAATGTTTGCAGGCAAGAGAAGGAGGACGCCTCACAAACAATGTACTGGAATTTAGGTAGGCGGCTGGTGTTCCTCAGCAAAGTTGAAAGCAACAGCACTCCTCACTTTGACGGGCAGCAAGACCTGAGGTAACATGTTGCCAGGAAGGGTCCATTATTTGGTTGTCATTCCTAGAAAGTTGCTGCAACCTTCAACCAACTCAAAATAGCAACCCAGAAAGCTGCTAGCCAGCTGAAAGGCCAGCAGCCTCAGTGGCACAATGCTCAACAGGGACAGTAGAGGGGCTGCACCTTCTGGTTGATTACCCACATAAAACAGCTATCAGGGTTTCATATCTAGTGGGATGCTGCCCAACCATTACGAATTGGCAGTGGAGCTTGGGCAAGGCACTTAATTGGCAACTCAAGTGGCTCAACTGGGTGTCAGTTGACAGACAGTTGCCTGGCACCTGTGCAAACCCTGGCAAGACAGTGTGCTTTCCTGCATTTTTTTGCCAGCTGTCCATTACCCAAACTGTCTCAAGAGGTCTGGTAAAGTTCAACCCACCACCAACAAGGCGTAGCATTGTTAAGTAATGGCACTAATGTTCTGTGGCATGTTTATTGGCAATTAAACAACATATACAGGAATTTCTTGAAAGCCATGACTAGACAAGGACAGTATTATAGTTTGTGTGAAGCCAGTGGTGAAACTTCAGAAGCTATTTGGCAACTTGCCAGGACAATGTACCTCGTGAATCATGAAAAACCAGCAAAATGCATCCATCAAAATCTGGCTGTTCACAATGCGCAAGCTATCCTTTCATTTCTCCCCCAAGTTATGAACGCTTTATAAAATAGTAATGGTATTGTGCTTTGAACCTGCTGACATTTTACCAGGAAAAATCTGGGCCATTGTTTCACTCAAGTCTCCTGCTGATTTCTAAGCATTGTGAGCATTTGGTTTAGAAAGGATACCATAATCCCTTGTGAGGTAATTCCAGTTTTAATGTTTTTGGAAGTGTTGCACTCAGTTCAATATTTTGCTGTGTCAAACTATTATTTAGACTGTAAATTAATATGAACAAATAAGTTTGTACCAAAAGAGCATATTTTGCCTTTAGGGAGGTTTAATCTGGAAGTGATTTTCGTTCCCATGTGATCTCTGGTGAGCTATATTTCATAATTATTAATCTTGGGATTCCTGATTCATTCACAACATGTGCGAAGGCAAAAACATTGGCCATGGGAGACTGAAATTGTTTTTGGAAACGACCTTAATTTTCACCAGAAAACAGACAAAAGTGTTGGGAAAATATCTGAACTACCAAGAGACTGTCATCCACATGATCTGCATGGAATTGGCACAGTAAACTTTGTGAGACTTTACTTGGCATGCATAGCCTAACTCACCAGGAGAGATGAATCAGGGCAATGTACATCCACTTGAGCCAGTGCAGATTTTCAGGAAGCCTGTCCTGTAAAATTTAAGAAACTCCCAAAAGAACAGACTTAACAGTTTTTGAAAAATTTTGCTTTGGCCATGGTTGGCACAAATTTCTGCCTGTTTCCTGCTTGTGCAAGGAATGTTTAATGAGGGCGTCACAGAAACACCAGAACACAGGCAAATATGGTTTATTCCATCATTCCAGCTGATCTACCAGCTTATCATCCATTTCCTATGTCAAGAGGCACCTTATCCTTGAAGAGATAGCCAACCCATTGCACAAACAAACCAGTTAGAAATATGAACTTTGGCATAACCACTCCATGAACCGCAAACCCCTGGGCAGTTGAAGGATTAAAAGGAAACATCGGTCCAATTTCACACCTATTTCCCACTCCACCTACTTCTTGTCCCACCTGAACTTAAAGCTTTTTACACAACAGCTGCCAGTGTATGCAACGAGTGACTCATGATGAAGGGGAAGAATGTTATATATGGTTTAATGGAATTTCATCAGTGCAATAAGTGTCCTGAATTAAATTGTACAAGTGCAATTTATTTTGGAATGGTTTTGATGCAGTTTGGGGGAGTATAGACAACCGTGTGAGAGTGAAAATCCAATAATGACTCTTTCTCAGTACTGAGTGTCAACAATAGGAAGCCAGTATTTTCAGAAATATCTGAACTGGAAAATCTGGGATTGAGACTCACCACAGAACTTTGTGACCAATGATGGTCTGTTCACAACATGGTTAAACAGTTTGAGGGTCGACTTGTGAATTCTTCAAATATACACAAATGATAAGTGGTGAGAGAGAGAGAGTTTTCTCATCAGTTCCAAGCTACAACATGCATGTGAAAGTGTAAATGACCATGACCAATCGGCCTCCAAGAGTGATCTGTGACACAACCACAGGATAATACTGTGGCCAACTCTGGTCACCCAGTTGTAGGAAGGATACTACTAAGCTGGACAGGGTTGGGGTCATGATGCAGACTGAATGAAGGTGTTCAGCTCAACTATCATCTCAGAATCACAAAATTGCTGCAAGAGAGAAGGAAGCCATTCAGTCCATCATGCCTGTACCAGCTGTATTTCCTAGTGCCAGTCACCTCCCGTTTTCCCATATCCCTGAATACCAGTTTTATCCAAATGATCATCCAGTGTCCTCTTGAATGTTTCAATTGTACCTGCCTCAACCTCATTCCAGGCAGTGCATTCCTTATTATAACTACTTGCTATGTGAAAAAGTTTTACACCACTCTTACTCATTTGCAAATCACTTTATGTTATGCTCTCTGATTTTTTTTCTTCTTTTATTCACTGAGAGGCTTGTCCTTATCTGCTCTGTCCAGCCCGATCATGATTTTCAAAATCTCAATCAGATATCCACTCAGCCCTCTTCTCTCCAACTTTTTAAATCTGTCCTCATGGATGAACGACCTCATACCTGGAACCATTCTTGTAAATCACATCTGTACTGTCTCCAATACACTCACATCTTGTCTATACAGGGCGTTCTGCTAAAACATGATAGTTGCAATGAGCGCAACAGCGGGTTATAGAAAATTGCAGTATAGTAATAATGGGGCCGATGGGAAAAGCAGGTTTACGAGCAGACCACCAAAAGATATCACTCAAAACCACTCCAAATCCTTCCTCACCACTCTCCTATAAGCATTGGTGCCATACCTGTCACTTGCGTGAGTCTTGACACTTACGATCAAATTAAAACTATTCACCTGCAACATTCTCTGCATCACAGTCTAGACATTGCTGATCTGACCTGACATTCCTTATGTTCTATGTTACAACCTGCTCTTTTCCAGCTCTATTTTCAATGCAATGTTATTAAGTTTTATAATGCATTTTAATCCTACAATTAACTTCAATGTCAATGGGCTTCATAGGAAAGAAAGGTGAGATTCTTCTGCTTCACTAGTCTGAAAACCTATCCAGAAGTCTGTGCCAAAGGAATCAGAGATAATGGGAACTGCAGATGCTGGAGATTCCAAGATAATAAAATGTGAGGCTGGATGAACACAGCAGGCCAAGCAGCATCTCAGGAGCACAAAAGCTGACGTTTCGGGTCCAGGCCCGAAACGTCAGCTTTTGTGCTCCTGAGATGCTGCTTGGCCTGCTGTGTTCATCCAGCCTCACATTTTATTATCTTGGAATCTCCAGCATCTGCAGTTCCCATTATCTCTGATTCCTTTGGCACAGACTTCTGGATAGGTTTTCAGACTAGTGAAGCAGAAGAATCTCACCTTTCTTTCCTATGAAGCCCATTGACATTGAAGTTAATTGTAGGATTAAAATGCATTATAAAACTTAATAACATTGCATTGAAAATAGAGCTGGAAAAGAGCAGGTTGTAACATAGAACATAGAACATAGAACAGTACAGCACAGAACAGGCCCTTCAGCCCACAATGTTGTGCCGACCATTGATCCTCATGTATGCACCCTCAAATTTCTGTGTCTGTAACACAGACACCTTTTGATGTAAATGATTTACATGAACAAGTTCAAAGTTCTTACATATTAAATATGTAACAATCTTAGGCAAAAATACCACACACAAAGGTGCATGCTTTAACAGCATTCATTATTTTAAACTGTACTCCTTTTTTTTGCATTTAATGTGTTCAGCATAAACTCTTCAAACTCGGACTTCACATATTTTCCTAATGGTTGTTCACTGTGAGATATTGTATTTGATGTTTATGACAGACAATCCAATTACCTTTTTCAAATGGGCTCATTATGACTTATTCTGAACATTTACACCATCTGCAATGATTGAAAGAAAGAAATTTTCCTTTGACAAAGCCCACGATATCGACATGTGCTCGATGCAATTGCTAGCCAACACAAGTTCACATTTTTGAAATAACGTTCATCTATTCGTCAATTGCTTTATAGCCAATTCACTTTACTAGAATGTGTTATAGCAGAACCCCCTATAATGTACATTCATCTACATTGATCTCTAGGAGACAAGAAACGGCATAGCATGTCATAAAGGGCAGCTAGGAGCAAGATGGCAGCAGAGCGGGACACTCCTGTCAGAGCTCTTCTGCTCCGCCTGTTCTTTTTCCTTTTGTTGCTCTTTCTTTTTTCTTCTTGTCTTCTCTCAGAACCAGAGATGAATATGACAGTGCCAGGCGCCTGCAGCAAATCCTCAGAGCTGTGAGCCCTGCAGCAGCATGTGGTCTGCCAGCCTCAGAGCAGCGCAGGGAGGAGCGTCACAGCAGCACCTGGGGTGGTAGCACCTCTGGAGTGTCATGCAGGCAGCAAGTACCAGGGGCTGGCAGCGCAAGCAGCCCAAGGTGAGTGGGATCAGGCAGCCTGACCAAGCAGTCAGTCAGAGGGGAGCAGTCATCTCCAGGGGCCTGCAGTAAGAGCAGAGCCAGGCAGCTGGTGGTGAGAGCAGGAACAGGTGGCCCAGAGGCCTGTGGCAAGAGCGGGAATGAGCAGCCTGAGACTGCATTGAGGACAATGTGAAGCCTTAACTTCTTAACTTGCTTTCTTTATTTTTCTGCTTCGTACTAAATTCTGTGCCTGGGTACATTAGTAGTTAAGATAGCACCATAAATGGCAGCTTGTGAACATTTCACTGAACTAATGCGAGTGAGTACATGTGACAATAAGAGCTAATTCTAATTCTAATTTAAATTCTAAAAAGTATGAGCAGGGAATGGAGTCAACTAAATTGCAAGAATCATAGTGAATGGCAATTTAATCTGAATAGACTGTTTAAGTCCTGAATAATAGGAAACTTACAGAAATGGGAGAAGAACTATTGATGTCCCGGTCAACCACAGTGATGGTGAATCTGTGATTGAGAAACGAGGGAGACAGTGGACATGCTGGTTTATAAGGTAGCATTGACAGCCAAGATTTGATGTAAATGGAGAAACATGCAAATGGAGGCGAGTCAAGCAAAGAAAGAGAAGAGGACTGCTGTGCTATGACATAGATTTCAGACCAGACAAAGACACTGTACCTTTCAGACACTAAAATAAATTCTGTGAACAGTAGAAATCTGAAAGAAATGCAGAAAATGCTAGAGAAATTCAGCAGGCCTAGCTGGGTTTGTGGAGGGAGAAACTGGTTAATCTTTCAAACCCAATATAACTTTTCTTTGGAAATTCAGAAGAAGAGCCAGAACAAATTTGAAATATTAACTTTGTTCCTCTGTCCACAGATGCTGCCAGACATGCTGAGTTTCCGCAGCACATTCTGTTTCAAGATGGTTATGTGATGTCGTGGCTTGTGATGTTGTTGTGTAACTCTCAACTTCGGTCACACTCTGTGTAATAATGTCAGTGTAACGTGTCAACCAGTTCAATAAGATCATAAGGTAAAGGAGCAGAATTAGGCCGATTGGCCCACTGAGTCTGCTCTGCCATTCAATCATAACTGATATGTTTCTCCTGCCTTCTCCTTCGAAAACTTGATCCCCTAAACAATCAAGAATCCATCTAATTTGTCTTAAGTACATTCAATGTCTTGGCTTCCACAGTCCTCTGTGGCAATGACTTCCACAGATTAACCACCCTCCGGTTGAAGAAATCCTCCTCAACACAGTTCGAAAGGGTTGTACCTGCAATCTGGGGCTATGCCCCTGGGTCTAAGTCTCTCCTACTAGTGGAAACATTGTCTCCAGATCCACTGTATCCAGGCCTCTTGGCATTCTGTAAGTTTCAATGAGATCTGCTCATCCTTTTGAACTCCGTTGAGTACAGATCCAAAATCCTTGACTGCTCCTCATCTGAAATCCGAAAGCACTCTTGTAAACCTCCTCTGGCCGCCCTCCAATGCCAGGACATTATTCCTTAGACACGGGGCTCAAAACTCCTCACAATATTCCAAATGTGGTCTGACCAGAGCCTTATGAAGTTGTACATCGCTGCTCATGTATTCTAGCTCAGCTGAAATGAATGTTAACATTGCATTATACTTCTTAACCACTAACTGAACCTGCATGTTAATCTTAAGGGAATCTGAACTAGGACTCCAAAGTCCCTTTGGGCTTCAGATTTCCAAACTCTTTCCCCATTTAGAAAATAGTCTTTGCTTCTAATCTCCTTACTAAAGTACATAACCTCAAACTTTCCCATGTTGTATTCCTTCTACGACTTCTTCGCCCTTGCCTTGAATATCCAAATCTTTCTACTGCCTCCCTGCTTCCTCAATACTACCTGCCTGTCCAAGTATCTTAGTGTAATCTGCAAATTTAGCAACAATGCAATTAGTTCATTCAACCACATCGCTAATGTATAATGTGAACAGTTGTGGTACCTACATTGACCCCTGCAGAACATTGCTAGTTGCTGGCTACCATCCTGAAAAAGACACCTTTATCCCTACTCTCTGCTATTTGCCAATCAGCCAGTCCCCTATCCATGCCAGTACCTTGCACCTACACCATGGACTCTTATCCATTTTAGCAGCCTCCTGTGCAGCATCAATCAGAGACCTTTTGGAAATCCAAATAAGACCATAAGACCATAAGACATAGGAGTGGAAGTAAGGCCATTCGGCCTATCAAGTCCACTCCGCCATATAAATCATGGCTGATGGGCATTTCAATTCCCCTTCCCTGCACTCTCCCTGTAGCCCTTGATTCCTTGTGAGATCACGAATTTATCGATCTCTGCCTTGAAGGCATCTAACATCCCAGCCTCCACTGCACTCTGTGGCAATGAATTCCACAAGCCCACCACTCTCTGGCTGAAGAAATATCATCTCGTTTCCGTTTTAAATTTACCCCCTCTAATTTTAAGGCTGTGCCCATGGGTCCTAGTCTCCCCACCTAACAGAAACAACTTCCCAGCGTCCACCCCTTCTAAGCCATACATAATCTTGCAATAGAAAATAGATCATGTTCACCAGCTCTCCTTTGTCTAACCTGGTCATTACCTCCTCAAAGAATTCTAACAGATTTGTAAGGCATGACTTCCATTGATCATGCTGACTCCATTCTGTTTTACCATGCACTTCCAAGTCGTCCACAATTTCTTCCTTAACAATTGACTCTAAAATTTTATCAGCAACTGAGATCAGGCTAACTGGTCTATAGTTTCCTGACTTTTGCCTCCCTCTCTTCTTAATATTTTTACATCAGTCATTTTCCAACATTGGGACCTTGTAGTAATTCCCAAGAGATCACTGACAATTCCTCTACAATCTCCTCAGCTATCTCTTTCAGAACTCTGGGGTGTAGTCCATCTGGCCTGGATGATTTATCCACATTCAGACCTGTCATCTTCCCAGTGCCTTCTCCTTAGAGATGCTCACTACACTCACTTCTCCCCCTGACTCTCTTAAAAGTTCTGGTATGCTGCTGGTGTCTTACACATTGAAAGATGATTCAAATTACCTATTCAATTCCTCCATTATTTCTTTGTTCCCAAATGTTATTTCTCCAGCCTCATTTTCCAGTGGTACAATGTCCAGTCTTGACTTACTTACCTTTGAGATATCTAAAAAAAATCTTGCAATCTTCCATTATATTACTGGCTAGCCTACTCTCATATTTCATCTTCTTCCCTCAACTTGTCTTTTTCAGTTATGCCCTGCTTCTCAATCATCTGGCTTCCCACTAATCTTTACCACATTATATACTTTTGCACATTATATGCTTTTTATGCTGTATTTGACTTCCGTCATCAGCCATGGTTGCCTCATCCTCACTTTAGCGTGTTTCTTCTTCCTTGGGATGAATTTCTGCTGAATTTTCTGAATCACCCCCCAAAACTCCTGTCCTTGCTGCTCCACCATTTTATCTGCTAGGCTACCTGCCATTCAACTCAGACCTGTTCTTTGTAGTTACCGTTACTCAATTGTAATGCAGTTTCATCTCATTTAAACTTCACTCTCTCAAACTCCAGGGTGAATTCTAACATATTACAGTCACTGCCCCCATAGGGAATTCCTTCATCTTCAACACTGTAATTAAGTCTATCTCATTATCTATCTTTAAATATAGAATTGCTGCTCCCTAGTGCTCTGTCAGAAACTGCACCAAAAAAACTATCTCATTGACATTCCATAAATTCCTTTTCTTGAGAACTGCTTCCAGCTTGATTTTCCTAATCTACCTGTATATTTGAAGTCCTCCATGATTTTTGTAATAGCACCTTTCTTACATGCATTTTCTATCTGCAGATATATTTTCTTTTCCATATCCTGACTACTGCTTGGCGGCCGATACAAAACTCCCATCAGGGTCTTCTTTCCTTGGTGGTTTCTCAGCTCTACCCACATTCTTTCATTTCTTAATGACAAGGCAACCTCACCCCCTCCACCCATCAGAGAATCTCTGCAGTGTAGAAAGAGGGCATTTGGCCTTTTGAATCCACATTCATCCTCCAAAGAGCGTCTTATCCAGACTCAGATCCTCCTGCTATCCCCAAAACCCCACATTTACCCTGGCTAATCCACCTCGCCTGCATGGCCCTGGACACTACAGACAAGTTAGCACAGCTATTCCACCTAACTTGAACACCCGTGGACTGTGGAGGAACATGGAGCACCCAGCAGAAACCCATGCAAACGCAGGATGAACATGCAAATTCCACACAGTCACCAAGGCAGGAATCGAACCCCAGTCACTGGCACTGTGAGGCAGCAATGCTAACCACTGAGCCAACGTGCTGCCCATGTCCTTTCGAAAGGACATGTACCCATGGATATCTCTTAGAAACCCAAAACATTACACCTGCCAATTTGAATCTGTGTTACGGGCGCATTCACCTTGTTTCACTTACTATGAGCATTTAAGTACAACACTCTCAGTCTTGCATTAATTGCATCCCCCCCCAACCACTTCTCTCCCCTTATTTGCTGTGCCTGAAGTTAGATTCCTGACTCTTTCCATTCTCCCTTTCATATTACTTGTTCTTTAACCTCTGCTGACCCATCTCTCTCTTGAACTTTGTCCATAATTTTCCATTCCCAGACCCCACCCTCTCCACTGTTTCGTTTAAAGCCCCATCCACAGCCCTATTTCTGTGTTTTGCAAAGACTCTGGACCAGACATAATACAGGTTCAATCAGAATAGTTCCAAACTTCCCCAGAATTGGCACCAATGCCCAAAGAATTTAGTAATATTGCTCCCACACCAATCTTTTAGTCACATGTTGCTTGTTTAATCTTTGATTCTGCTTTTAATTTAGTCCCTAGCTGCTCACATTCCCTCAGCAGAACCATTTTCCTGTTTCTGCTTATATCTTTGATAACTATGTGAACCACAACAGTTGGATCTTTCCCCTCCCACTCCAAATCCTTCTGCAGCCCAGATGATATATCATCAGCTTGGGCACCAGGCAGACAGCACAGCTTTGAGATCACATCTTCGTGGCATTGGTGCTTTGCCCAAGAAGCTACATCAGGAAATGAAAGTAAGGAAAAGAAATCTGAAGTAAAGTTAAATAAACAAGAACAGAAGCATTACTAAGTTTGAGGTGAGTGAAGAGGCCTGAGCTGGTAGCAGAACAAGGACTGAGCTGTGTATCCCACAAAAAGGCTGGAGACAAGATCCTATACAAGTTCCCAATAATAGCAGTCTTTACTGTTTACTCTATCCTCCAATTCCTGCACTATTCCAAACACTCATCACCTGAGGCTACTTGAATTGAAGGCCGTTATGGATAAAAGATCAAATCCAAGTTCCCTGGCCTGGAAAACATCATGCAAATCCATATATAAACTTTGTCAAGTCTGGCCACATTATTTGTTATGTGCCTGATGGCAATATATCTCACCCTGCAGAAGTTCTGTCTGTTAACTTCATTTCATTGAGGTACTTGTTCTGATTGAATGTCAAAGAAAAGATTCTCAAACTAATTATTGTTCTTTGAATTTTGAATTCTGCCAAAATAATGCAATTGTACATTCTCTTAAAAATAAAAGAAAAGCTCCACTCCTCTCCAAAGTTTGAAATCATTCTGGATTCATGAAGGTAGAATTTTTTTTTCAAAATCACAGTGAGGCTATCCAGTGCTCATCATTCAATTGTCCATTCGAATGTAAGGAAGTTTTTAGTGACATGATATGTCTTAGTTCTTGCCAAAATGCCTTTATGGAATTGAAAATTATATTATAGAAAGAGAAGTCTCATTCCTTCAGGTTTTACTTTTTGATGGAGATTTTGTATAATTTAAAACAAGTTATTATCATCTATCTGTGTATCATCTGTGCTGTCTATGATGAATGCGGAGGCAGAAAGGGCATGTAAAATGGTGGGGAGGTGTCATATCTGAACGTGAACCTGCCTTAATGGAATTAACTCTGGATGTAAAAGTTGACGGTCAACCCCCTACCCTAGTGTTTATCAGAGACCTTAAGTGGTCAACTAATTACCACTGAAGGGCCTTATCCTGCGACTATTGACAGTAACCCAGCTGCAGCTGGACCTGTTGCCACACAAAGTACATCTTGTCACCTGAGAGGGAGGGTGTCATGAGATCAAAAGCATCTAACTGAGGGACCAGGCATTGGAAGTGCTGGTGCGGAGGGGCAGGGAGATTAAAGCCACCTGTTGCCATTTTTGATGCCCTCTCACTCCATGACTCCTCCTTCCCCACATCACTGACCTCGAGGCTGCCTGTTTGACATGTGGTTCAGCAGGTGTCCTTGAAAAGGTACATACAGCTTTTCAAACAGCAGGCAAGATCCCCAACATCAGCCCCTATAAGACAGGGTTGCATATGGTGGTAAACACAGGACTTGCAGGGTTAATTATTGTCAATGTAATTCTCATCCTTAAGGAGCCAGCAATTTGGAGTTGAAAGACTAGCTTTTAAAGAAAATATGAGAAATGTCAGCATTATCACTCTGTTGTTATTAAGCCAGCCTTTCAGGCCAGATTCACTGACACTCATTCACTGTTGCTTATGAATTTCAGGCAGTTTAGTTGTTCCGATTTTTTAAAAATCACTCTAGAAAACTATGTAGCAGGTCAGGAGCAGCAGTTCTGACTGACAGGCTGATGGCTATAGTCGGGAAAGTGCTCCTGGCTGAAACTCTGGAATTGTAAGTGAGGTCTCTGGGATTGCTTTCGAGCTGATTGGGTTTGGTGGCGGGGGTGTATTAACCAGAAATGTCCAGAAATTAAATGCTGTTAGATTTATTGAAATCTCAACATTCTCTTTGGAATTTAAAGTGGCATAGAAACATAGGCTAAATATTTATTATGCTTTAAAGTAGACACAATTCTGATGACATGTTGCACTGATGCATCAGTCTTATAAATCTTTGATTTCATCAAAATAAATGTAAGAAACTAAAGCCTGGGAGAGATGCAGGGCAGCGTGCTGACCTCCTGAGACCTATTTTATAAGATGCTGCACTTTGGGATGGATTCGAAGGCATTAGAGACAGTCCAGAAAAATGATCACGAAAATGGTACCAGCATTGAAGAACTTAAGTAGCATGTGCACAAACTAATCTGGAATATGTAATTGTTGCTTTTGATATTAATAATCAAAACTGTACATATTTGATGATCTATATCAGTTGAAGCATAATTGTAAGAGCAGTGAGTTCATGTTGGAGCTTACAGAACTATGGTGAGGCTACAGCTGATGTACTGTGTGCAATTTTTGGCCAACACACTATGAGAAAGATGTGATTGCACTGGAAGTGTTGAAAAGGAGATTCACAAGGATGTTTCCTAGGATGGAGCAATTCAGCTATGAAGAGAGGTCAGATAACCTCAAGTTGTTTTCTTTGGAGCAGAGAGAGTTGAGGCAGGACCTGATAAAGATGTATAAAATTGTGAGGGGCATTGACATGATGACTAGAAAGCAGCTGTTCTCTTAGTCGAAGAGTTAATAATTAGGGAACATTATTTTAGAGTGAAAGACAGGATGTTTTTAGGGAATTTGAGAAAAAAATTGGCTGGTGTGAATCTGGAATATACTACATGGAGGGAAGGTGAGGTGGGTAACTTCATAACCTTTGAAGATACTTGGATGAACTCTTTAAGTGTCATAATGTTCAAAGTTATGGACCTAGTGTGGGAAAGTTGGTAGTGGTGTATTTTTGACAGTACAGATTTGGTGGGCCAAATGGCCTTTTCTGCACTTTATGATTCTGTGATTGATATTGTAACTAGGGATATCAATGACTGATATGATTTTACCAGCATTTTTTTGTAATTGTTTGGTGAATTGATTAGTGAATCTTCAGAGAGGGGCAAAGATAACACATATAACTGAGGGGGTGGACTAATGAAGGGTGGGAGGGTATAAGAATAGACAGCCTAACACAAGAAAAACATTAGAGCTTGGGATTTTCTTCCTTGTCTACTCAGCATCACAACAAAATTCTGTTCCATTTCCCTCCCTCTGACCCTTTGCTGCTCATTGACAACTCTTATAAATCTGATTGCTCAAGGAGGAGCACAGCTGCATGTACTGTTCATGCATGTTCTTCTGTAGCGGTCACGCCAAAATTAGCTTCCTAATTATGGCAAGTTCCCAGTCCAGAAAGCCTGTAGGCAAGTGAGAATGTAATGAATGATTGATGCTGCTCATCGTGAAGAAATGTATACATTTATTATTTGGATGAATTTGCATCAGCTTTATTGTCAAATGAGTGCATTGAAAAGTTTACAATATCAGCTTACAGGTAAAAGATATCTAGGTATAAATATTCTAGTAAAGCAAATGGAATTGTTAATAAGCTGAAAGACATCTGTCTCAAAAAGAGCAGTCTTTGGTATAAAAGTATAGAAGTATTTGGTAGAAAATTTAGAAAAGTAAACAAAATGTTCAGCATAAGCATGAAAAGGAAAAATAAAAACAAAATACTCAGTTTACAGTCCTAGACTCCAGACCATACCAGGCCAATTCTCCAGACCATGCCGGGCTTCAAAGTTCATGGCCTTGTCTCCAGTCCACAAAGGGCCTCGCCTTCCCCCTATGGCCTTTAGCCTGGGACTTGCCTCCCGGTGATAGTCTGGGAGGCACTTCCTCCATTCCCATCTCAGTAAGTTTAACAAATTTTTAAAAAATTAAAAGGCTAAATAAATCACAAGCAAAAGATAAAAAAAACAGATGAGTTGGATGAGCTCCAGCATGGGAGCCCCATTCTGCTGCCATGCTAGCAAAAACGAATTCTGTTTATGCCTGTGTGTTACCAGTTCTCTTAGATTAATTGTGCATACTTACAGTCTCTGTAAAACAAACAGAGCTGTGAACCTCAACTGCTGCTTAAGACTCAAAAGTTCAGTACAGTCCTGAGGGAGTGCTGCATAGTGAGAGGAGTTATCTTTTGTATGAGGTATTTAAGAGAGCTTTTAGGCCCTTGGGTGGGCAAAATGGCCCCACAACTGTGTTCAAACAAGAACAAAGGAGCTTTCCTGGCATTGAGACCTGCAAGTAGAACATTGAACACAGAACAAAAGCACAGGAACGGGGTCTTTGGTCAACAGTGTTGTGCCAAACATGACACCAAATTAAACCAATCCCTTCTGCTTGCCTTTGGTCCATATCCCTCCATTCTTTGCATATTCACGTGCTTACCTAAAAGCACCTTAAAAGTCCATATCACGTCTGCCTTCACCACCACCTCTGACAGTGCATTCCAGACACCTACCACCCTCTGTGTAAAAAACTTGCCCCTCAAATCTCCTATGAACTTTCCCCCTCTCACCTCAAATGCATGCCCCCTAGCATTAGACATTTCAACTCCAAGAAAAAGATTCTGACGCTCAGCCCTAGTTATGCATCTCACAATGTTATCGACAACTATCAGTTCTCCCTTCAACCTCCACTACTCCAGAAAAGAACAACGCTGCTTCCTCTAGCCTCTTCTTATAGCTCTTACTCTATAATCCTGGCGGCTTCTCCAAAACCTCCACATTCTTCTGGTAATGAATTATACACATTACACTAAATGTGACCTAACCAAACTTTTATCCAATCTAACCAGAAGCTGCAACATGACGTCCTGAGTCTTGTATTCAATGGCCCAACTAATAAAGCAAGCACACCCATTGGCCTTCTTTACCATCCTATCTGCTTGTGTGACCACTTTCAGGGAGCAATGGACTTGAACCTCAAGATCCCTTAGCAATAATTAGCAAGATTAATATTTGTCTCTCAACCAACATAACAGATATCTGAGATAACAAGGTGTAGAGCTGGATGAACACAGCAGGCTAAGCAGCATCAGAGGAGCAGGAAGGCTAACGCTTTGGGCCTAGACCCTTCTTTTGATTGGGCTCCGTCGGGACCTTGCAGTATGCAGTTACTATCAGTCCAAAGCAAATCCACTGTAAAGCCCAGGATTGAGATAGGTGCTATATTCCTACATCTTTTCTCCTTTACTTCCTTTGTTTTTGCTTCCCGCTGCTTGAGCATCAATTTCAGAGAGCTGAAATCTCCTGCTGGTGGCATAGCCAATTTTAATTCAGGATTTTCACTCACTGAATCCTGCTTTCCATCAAGCTGTTCAGGGTCCTGCCATTAATGTATCCTTTTCCCTCACATTCGATCTGTCAAAGTGCAACATCTCATACATGCCCCAGATTAACCTTCATCTGCCATTTGATCAAACATATCTGCAAATGCTTTATATCATGCTGTATCCTTTGACAACCTTCTACACTATCCACAATTCCACCGATCTTGGTGTCATCGACAAACTTAATAACCCACCCATCCATGTTTTCATCTAAGTCTTTTATAAATATCACTAACAATAAAGGTCCCAATACTGATCCCTGTGGACTTTCAGCCAGAACAACTATGACCCTTTGCCTTTTATGGGCAAGCCAGTTCTGAATCCAAATGGTAAGTCACTATGGATCCCATGCATATTAATTTTCTGGATGACCCTTCCGTGAGGGACCTTGTTGAAAACCATACTAAAATCCATGTGGACAATATCCGCTGCTTTAGTGTCATCGATCATCTCTGTCAGCTCCTCAAAAAATTCAATCAAGTTAGTTAGACATGACATGGCCCACACAAAGCCATACTGACTGTCCCTAATTAGGCCATTCTTCTCCAAATGCGTGTCAATCTAATACCTAAAACACCACTCCAATAGCTTCCCAACCACCCACATGAGACTTACCAGCCTGTAGTTTCCTGGATTAACTCTATTTCTCTTCTTCAACAGAGGAATAACACTAGCTATTAGCAATAATTTGCAAGATTAATATCTGTCTCTCAACCAACATAACAGATATCTGAGATAACAAGGTGTAGAGCTGGATAAACACAGCAGGCTAAGCAGCATCAGAGGAGCAGAAAGGCTGACGTTTTGGGCCTAGACCCTTCTTTTGATTAGGCTTTGTCGGGACCTTGCAGTATGCAGTTACTATCAGTCCAAAGCAAACCCATTGTAAAGCCCAGGGTTGGGATAGGTGTTATATTCCTACATATTTTCTCTTTGTTTTTGCCTCCCTCTGCTTGAGGGTCAATGTCAGAGAACTGAAATCTCCTGCTGATGGCATAGCCAGTTTTAATTCAGGATCTTCACTCACTGAATCCTGCTTTCCATCAAGCTATTTAGTAACTTGAAACCAAGGATTTCTCCACATGAGAAAGCAGAAAATAAGTCTAGGATGAATAATTTAAATTTAGCTTAGATTTTCCAGCGAGTGGCAATGTCTATCGCTGACTGAGATTTAAACTTCCCACTCAGCATTTTATCCTAGCACCCTGCAGTTTCCAATGGCAGCTATAGTAGGGATGCAGAAACAACGACAGTCAGGGGGCAAATTAACAGATGTAATTCTAATGCATCCACAATTCTTTCATTGTCACAAACTGAAGACATATCTTTTGGGGTCTGTCTCCAAAGAACTGATTTGCACTGTTTTAAGTGGAACTGTCAACTATAATGTAGTCCAGCATAATCCCCTGACAATGCCAATTCCCACCAACCTCCACAGTCTCCACCACTTCCACTGCCTACAATCGAATCCCACGACCAAAGAGATATTTCCCTCCCCATCCCTATCGGCCTTTCATAGGGATAACTGCCTCCATGACCACCTCATCCACTCCACACTCCCCAATAGCTCCACCACCCCAGCACCTTTCCTTACAACTGCAGAAAGTGCTACGCCTGCCCCTAAACCTCCCCTGTCACCTCCATTCAAGGCACAAAACAAACCTTCCGCATTAGACAGGGGTTCACCTGCACATCCGTCAACTTATTCTACTGCATCCTCTACAATGGTGACACCAAGCAGAGACTCAGAGACCGTTTTGTAGAGCACCTGCGCTCTGTACATGACAAATGACAGCACCTTTCAGTCGTGAACCATTTTAACTTCCCTTCCCACTGCCTGGGTGACATATCAATCCTGGGCCTTCTTCAGTGTCACAATGACACCACCTGCAACCTGGAGGAGGAGCAGCAACTCATATTGCACTTGGGGAGCCTATAGCCCAATGGCCTAAAGGTGAATTTTACCAGTTTTAAAGTCTCCCCACCCCCAGCCTCATCCCAAGACCAACCCTCCCTCTTATCCCCACCTCCTTGACCAGACACAACCTGCCCATCTTCTCTCCCACCTATCTGGCCCTCCCATCTCACTGACCAAATCCGCACCACTCCCTACCTGCACTCACCTATCACTATGCCACCTACCTTCCCCACCCCCACCCCTCCTCTATTTATTTCTGAGCTCCCTTCCTTCCCCGACCTTTCTCAAGAAGTGTCCCAACCCGAGATGTCAACTTTCCTGCTCCTCTGATGCTGCCTGTCCTTGCTGTGTTCCTCCAGCTCCACATTGTGTTATTATCTGACATTGGCTGGTAAGAGGCAAAAGATTCTGGATGTTGAGACAACAGAGAGAGTGTGGCAGGGAGTGGGCACTATCCAGCAGGAGAGGTGCAAGACAAGGTTGAACGTTGTCTGATGGCAAGATGGGAGGTGAACACATCACTGGTGAGGGGAGGGTTGGGGAGGGGAGCATTTCCAGAGGGTAAGTCATTAACAATGCTGAAGGTGAGGGGAGTGAGCATGGTGCTGGGCTGACAAAATGCTGACAAAGGAACAGACATTCCAGGTCATTTAATTAGCTTTTTGCTGGTTTTAAAGTAGCTGTGTAAAGTTTGAAGTTTACCTGTAACAATTCCAGGATAAAAATAAATATAAAGATCAATGTAACCCCAGGTTGCATGATTCTGGCTATCTGATCACATTGACACATTGGTCTGAAGGGCCTCTTTCCATGCTGCCAGACAGGATTGATTCTATGTCTGTCGGTGGAATCAATAGGCTGTCCAGGCAGAGTAAGTCCAACAAATTTAAATTTTCCATGTTAATGCTGCAGTTATGTGCACTTTGGAATTGTACAATTGGATGACATGGAAAATGCACCTCTGATTAACCCCCTAATGATGTCTTACATTTTTAGAATTGCTATCTTTCGTATAAGTGCCTGTAAACTTTGTGGAGATTCTTCTGCTGTCCTACTTCTCAGAATCACAGACCATTCAGATCATTGTTCCAGTTCATTAAATGAGATAATTATCTAGTCCCAATCTGCTACTTTGCCCCCATACCCTTGCACGTTATTTTTATCCAAATAATCATTATATTCCTTTTGAATGCCTCAGTTGAACCTATCACAGTCACATTGCCAGCCAGTGCATTTCATATCCTAAACTCACTAAATGAGATAACAAAGTGTAGAGCTGGATGAACACAGCAGGCCAGGCAGCATCAGAGGAGCAGGAAAGCTGATGTTTTGGGCCTAGACCCTTCTTCAGAAAACTGAGTGAAAAGGGTTTTCCACACTTAATCCTTGCTTCATTTGTGGATCACTTTACATCTATGCACTTTTATTCTATTTCCTTCTATAAGTTTTTCCGTATCTATTATCCAGCCTGCTAATGATTCTGAAAGCTTCTATTAGATCTCCTCTCAGTCTTCTTCTGTCTAGTGAGAACAGTCCCAACTTCTTCAATCGTCATCATAATTGAAGATCCCTCATCCTGGAGCCATTCTAGTAAATTGTTTCTTCACTCTCTCAGTGCATTCACATTCTCCCCATAATGTGGAACTGTACACAATACGTCAGCTGAGGTCTAACTAGTGTGTTATACATGTTCTGTATTACTTTCTTGTTCTTGTGCTCTATGCCCCTATTAATAAAGTTGAGAACACTGTATGCTTTACCAAATGTGCTCACTATCTGTCCTGCCTTCTTCAATGATCAGTTTACATGTACAATCAGGTCCCTCTAGCCCAATAACTTTTATTGGAATTATACCCTCTTATTTTATGCTGCCTTTCGATGTTTTTCCTTAACATCAGCAGAATCACCATTTATACCATTTTTTCAGAGTATGAACCAAAGTTTAAGCAGGGGTCAGGTGGTCCATATGGAATTCTGCCCCAATCATTGACCTAGTTTTTTGCCTCTATGTAGTGATAGATGTTAAAAAGCCCTGACATACTATTTGAAGAACAGCAGTTGTGTTCTTATGTTCTGGATAATGTCCTTCCTTCACCAACACAATTAAAAATACAGTCTGGGACTTATTATGGAGTCTAACTATTATGCTGTCTCCACAAAATCAGTGACTGCATTTGAAAGTATTTCTTTGGTTTTACACTCTCTTTGGAATATCTGAGGAAGTAACAAAATGGTCTGTAACACAGCATCTTCCATTCTTTTGAAAGTTAAGGCATCCACTCCTCATGTCGGAAGTTGGGTGGCACTTGAGGGTTAAGTTTTGGAAGGATTGCCTCGAGAAAACTGTTGTTTTAAACATCAGGAAACATTCCTAACATAAACTTATAACAGAAGACTGTAGGAAATGTGGAATGGAGTGAAAAATTAAAATTTGGAAGCCCACAGGACAATGCGGGTTGCCACTTGTAATATCAGTTGATGTGCTAAGCCCGTTCTGCTTGGCAAACTGGAACCCATCAGCCAGGCACTAGGACCTCGATCGAGAACAAGTACATTGTTGCCTTTTATGATTTTTGCTCAACTTCTCAATCAATGTCCACTGTCAATTGTTGTAAAAACCTACTTAGCTCACTCGCATCCTTTGGGGAAGGAAAACTGCCATTCTTACCTTGTCTGGTCTGTATGCAACTTGAGACCCACAGTTGTGGATGACCAGATTGTGGTTGACTCTTTACTGCCCTCAATCGAATTAAGGTTGGACAAGAAATGCTGGCCTAGTCAGCAACACCCGCATCCTATGAATGAATTTAAAACAACTCTCAGTGTGGCTCTTCACATTGTAACTTGATAGTTAGCATTGCAGAGTCCAGTTTAACTTGGAAGTAATCTTTGAGTGATTTAGTGAAGAACTATAGTAGCGGATGAATAAAACACTGAATTTTGGTTTTACATGACAGTAGAATATCTATCTAACTGTGAATGAAACCTGGAATCCAGATGCAGGAAACTAAAAAAAACTTGTGTGGACTAATGAGCACAGAAACGAATGAACAGATGGCCCTTTTCTATACTTGAAACACTGGAATGAAATATAATTATGAATGTGTTTGTTCTCATTGCATGTATATGCAAAGACAAAATTCTCCACCTGTTCAGCTCGTTACTAACATGCAAAGAGAATCTCAGTTGTGGAATGTTGTCCTGTGTAAGTGTCCTTGTCTGTGTGCATCTTTGGTATCCATATCAATTATAGATTCAATTACGCAAATATAATGTATTAATACCAGAGATGGAATTTTGATAATTGCCAGATGAATGCACATCATAAGGTCATTACTGAGAAAGAATTTCTGAAGAGGTTATTTGCAGAGGCCAAATTCATCGCAGAATCTGTGCCAAGAATTGTATCACCTGATGGGTAGTGTACTTATTATCAGTCTGTGATGGTTATAGTGCAAAAACCTCTTCCTGCTATTTTTCATATCACACATTGTTAGTGTATCGTGTATTTCATTCCCAACCTTGTCAATTCCTGTCACCATGGCAGGTGAATTGTCAAATTTAAAATGCTCTGCCAAGATGGTTTTCCAAATATCTCTTGCCACCCAGGAGGATGACTTTCATGTCTGAATTAGCTTTCAGAGGCTAACCCTCACCTCCTTGACCCACAACCATGTCTCTGACTGCCACTGATTTACCAGTTGAAGGGCCCCTGTCAACCTGACAGGCAGGTTGGAAACTGAGGGAACATTGTGTCATCAGGGAAGTCTGGTAATTTAGGGAGGTGGCAAGTTAAAACCCTTAAGGACTATCATTAGTGACAGTCCATAAGATATCGGATCAGAAGTAGGCCACTCAGCCCATCGAGATAACTCCACCATTCAATTAGTTCATAGTTGAGCTGATAATCCTTAACTTAACTTTCCCTCCTTTTCTCTAGAACCCTCAATTCCCTTACTGACTAAAAATTTGTCTATCTCGGTTTGAATATACTTAATGACCAAGCCTTGACAGCCCTTTGTGGTAAAGAATTACAGAGATTCACAGCCCTCTGACAAAAAAAAATTCTCCCCATCTCTGTCTCAAAATTGGTGTCGCATCAACAGGAGCAGGGATGTATTACTTCAATTTTACAGAGTCTTGATGAGGCGACACATGGAGTTTTGGTGTCTTTATGTAGGGAAGGATAATCTGGATATAGAGGGAGTGCAACTAAGGTTTACCAGATTGGGATAGCAAGTTTGAAGAATAAAAAGACACTGAATTAGTTAGGATTATATTCATTGGAGTTTAGAAGAATGAGGAGGGATGTCATAGAAACTTTCAGCCAGAGAGTGGTGAACCTGTGAAATTAGCCTCTGAAAGCTAATTCATGCCTTTGCCTCCAAACCGCCTGACTCCCATGTCCTCAGCACCCATACATACTTTCCCACTATTGGATTCCCCAGGAAGCAAGCCTTGAACAGACGATGGTCTTTCAGACCCAAAAACTGTAGACCCTGATTTGCTGGCAATTTCTGGCAACCTTGAATGCCAATGTCAAGGCCTGTGATGCGCCAGCAAACTCACCCAAGCTCGCCTATCATAACAGGCTGATTGATGGGCGATCAAGTGAAACCTCACACTTCCAATAAAAATCAGAAACTCACATCAGTATTTGGAGAAATACTTAAAATGCTCTTGAATAATAAATTTACCAACACTCCTTCAACAGCACCTTCTAAACTCGCACTGACTAAATCCAGAAGGACAAGAGCAGCTGACACATGGGAACACCACCCACCATCAAATTTCCCTTCAAGCTACGCACTCTCCAGCTTTGGAAATATATCGTTATTCCTTCAGTGTCACTGAGTAAAAATTCTGGAATTCCTTCCTTAATATTGTCATGACTGTCACTGTACCAATCAGCAGTGACCATGGACAAACTATACAATTAAAAGAAAACAAAGCATTAGAATTATTTTGAGGAGATTATAGACATATATGATATGTGGGCATTCCCACAAATAGGTTAAAATATCAAGTTGTCATTTTATTGGAAGCTTTTACAAAACTGCATTTGAAAATGCAGTTTTGAATAGTTAAACTATAAGGTAAAGAATATGATGAATTTGTCAGGCATTTTTAATGTTCCTGAAAAGATTTCTCGGTAAAGCTATTGAAAATATGGTAAGTCTTTGAAAAGAATTGTATACCATGGTTAGGTTAAATGAAACTCTTCAAAACAGGAATTGGGGTCATTATTTACAATGAATTCAGAAACCTCAGTATCCCACAGTTATGACTCTATAAAATCAAATTTCTTAGGATGTTTGGTATCACTGTCTGGCCCAGCATTTATTGCCCATTCACATTGCCCTTGAGTAGGTGGTGGAATGCTCCACAGCCTTCTGTGGCAATGAGTTCCACAGATTCACCACCCTCTAGCTGAAAAGAATTGTTCCTCATCTTAGTTCTAAAGAGTTGTATCTTCATTCTGAAGTCGAGCCCTCAGGTTCTAGACTTCTCCATGACTACTGTGATCAGATCGCTTGGCATTCTATAAGTTTCAATGCGATCTCTCCTTATTCTTTTCAACTCAATTGAGTATCATCAATGAGTTATTAACTGCTGCTCATATGACAAGCCCTTCACCCCAGGATCATTCTCGTAAATCTCCTCTGGACTCTCTCAAAACAGCAATTGTGTCACATTTGACCCTTATTCAAAAATGGAAAATACTCTGAAGAGTCTGGATTCAAAACGTCCTCTCCACTCTTCTCTGCACAGATGCTGCCTTTCTGCTTTTATTTCATGATTCTCAGTTATCTAATTCAGCAGCATTGTAATCAATGCTTCCTGACGGTCCATGCAACATAAAAACTGAAAGAGCTGTGGACGCTGTAAATCAGGGACAAAAACAGAAGTCGCTGGAAAAACTAAGCAGGTCTGGCAGCATCTGTGAAGAGAAAATCAGAGTAATGTTTCGGGTCCAGTGACCCTTCTTCAGAACAAAACAATGTTCTACTTATCGCAGTCAAGCACAGTCAAGTTTGGTCACAGAGAAGCAGCATTTCCTCATGCAATGTGGGCTATTTGTATTACTACTCCAAACAACTGAGTCTGCCCTTTCCAGTGGCAATGCATCCCTTTGACATTAATAGTGTGGATGTCTATACTCATTTCATTCTGCTTTCTCTGGCAAGGAAGCAAAAGAAGGATTCAAGACCTCTGAGTGGAAGACTGTTATACATTGAGTGTTTGTAGGTTAGACTGCATTCTTTTTTGCCCCTTTGTATCTCACCACAGGAGGATGTTGTCCCTATCACAATCTCAATTTTCTATTTGTAAATGCAAATAAAAAATTCATATTACAGAATGTTTTTTCGCCACAATTCAAACATTCTGTTTGTGAAATGCACATTTAAAATCATGAGATTGGAGAATTTGTAACAGAGAAATGGATATGTAATTAAGAAGCAAATTACTGCCGATGCTGGAATCTGTACTGAAACATAAATGCTAGAAATCTCAGCAGGTCAGGCAGCATCTGTGTGGAGAGAAGAATCTAAAGTTTCAAGTCTAGATGACTCTTCATCAGAGCTGATGTGAAGTGTGGAGGGGCAGCATTTATGCAGTAGTGGCAAGTGAAGTGCTAGGGGATAAAGGGTGCTGATAGTGCTGATTATGTGATCAGAATCTGAGAATGGCAGAACAATGGTGTGCCTAACTGCAAGACTGGAAAGAACAGATGGCTCCACTGGATTGGAGGGAGGGGAGAGAGGACATGGTGACAGACAATGCAACAAGTAATGCTAAATGGAGAAAAAAAGGGAGTGAATTCACAATCTGAAGGTGTTGAACTCAATATTACGTCTAGTAGGCTGTAAAGTGCCTAGTCTGAAGGTGAGATGTTGTTCCTCCAGTTTGTTTTGTGATTTGCTGGAGCATTGTAGCATGCAGAGGACAAACAAGTGGGCATGCAAACAGGATACTATGTTAAAATGAGTGGCTACAGGAAGATCAGGGTCATGCTTGCATACGAACTGAAGATGTTGTACAAAGGGGATGATAAAAACAAATGATCTGTATAAAAGAGTGTAAAAGCCACTCTGGGGCCTTTGGCATCTAATTTGGAGCTTCAGGGTATTAATAATGAAGTGATTACTGTTGACAGATGGAGCTCAGATTTGGACATTTGCTACATCTAACTCTAGAAAGAACTCAATGGGCAGTGGAGGACCAGGCCTCATGAGTATGTGAAAATTGGGGTAAAATGATGCTGTAGAATCTTCATTAAAGTTGGCTGTCTCTGGTTTTCAAACCTACCTACAAACTATGGATGATACAAGTCTGGAGGTGGCTATTCCCAAGGATAGTTCATAGCTGTATTGACAGAAAAATGGAAGCAGCACTAATGCTCAATTTTATCCCTCAAGTTTTGACTTCCAGTGCTTTGCAAACAGCAAAATACAAAAGAGGCCCTTTATATATGAATCTCAGTTAAAGAAAAACACTTAATATTTGGTTCAAGGTATGCAAAGTCTGCAAAGATCAGTCTTTTTGTGGTAGCATATGTATGTTCAACCAAAGAGTTTTAGATTTCCTTGTTGCTGCGTTTTCCTTTTGTTGTCCATTTCATAATTTAAAACCACTTCCATTTATACTGTGTCTTCAACAGACAAAATAATTTTAAGGTACTTTGTTGAGGGAAAATGGATGTCAAGCAGGCATTAATAATGACAACTTGCATTAATAAAGCACTGTTTGTCAAGAAGCTTGTTAGGAGGGCGAGGAAAACAGGTGCTAACCAAGCAATAAAATGAAGATGGCCTAGAGTAAATGAGAGGTGGAAGATAAAGCTGCTATAAAGATATTTGAGGGTGATGAGGAATTTGGGATGATGTTTTCAGAGATTTGTTCAAGCTACCTCACGGCAATATAAGTGAGAGAGAAATGCAAGAAACACTGTATGATAGATAGAAGGACAGAGGAGCTGAACTCCAGTAATGGTGTGAAAGGGACAGCGCTTGACATCAACGCTACATTTCACATGTGTGACATTACAGAGCCCAAACAAAGATAGGGCAAAAAGGAATCAGAGGGACAGTTCTCCAATGGTTGGAGTCATACCTGACACAAGGGAAGGCGGTCTCGTCCACAACAGGAGTTCATTGCTTTCAGTAATTCCTCGAGGTGGTCTTTAGCAGTATCATTCCTTTCAACATAATGTCAGAAATATTCCCTGATGATTGCATAATGCTTAGTACTGTTTGTAACTTCTCAAATACTGAAGTAGTCCATGTTCAAATTTAGCAAGACCTGGACAATATTCACGCTTGAGCTAATAAGTGGCAGATAACATTCATACCACATAAGTGCCAAGCAATGAGCATCTCGAGTAAGAAACAATCTAATTGTTACCCCTTAACAAACAATAGAATCACCATCACTGAATCCTTTACTGTCAACATCCTGGGGGTTACCATTCACCAGAAATTGAACTGAGCTTGTCATATAAATATCATACCTGTAAGAGTAGGTCAGGGGCTAGGAACCCTCCAGCATGTAATTTTTATTTTCTGACTCCCCAGAGCCTATTCAGCAGTGAGTGTGATGGAACACTGCCCACTTGCCTGGATGAGTGTGTTTCCAACAACCTTGACACCATCCAGAGCAAAGTAGCAAATTTGATTAGCACCATTCCACTAATATCTTTTCTCTCCACCACTGTCACTCAGTAGCAGCAATATGTACCTTCTATAAGGCGCCCTGCAGAAATTCCCCCGATAAAACCAAAATACTACGTATGCTGGAAATCTGTGGTAAAGGCAAAAAAAACCTCAGGAAACTCAGTAAGCCTGACAACATCTTTGAAGCGAGAAAACAGTTCTGTTTTTATTTCGGAAATTCACCAAAGCTTTTGAAACTGAAACTTTCAAATCCACAACCACCACCATCCAGAAGGACAATAGCAGCAGATACAAGGGAAAATCACCATCTGCTAGATTTCCTCTAAGCCACTCAGCATCCTGACTTGGAAATATATCACCATTCCATCACTGTTGATAAATCCTGAAACTTGCTTCCCGATGGCATTGTGGGACTACATACAACACATGGACTGCAGTGGTTCAAGAAGGCAGGTCACTACAGCCTTCTTAAGGAAAATAAGGGTCATGAGTACAGGGTTACAAACTTTTATTTGAATGTTCACAGGAAGAGTCCGCTTTAGACTAGTTAGAATGAAAACTCTGCTGAATATAGGAAATCCATCATTTTATACACCTTCAGTAACGTCTACAAATTCTATCCTTGTCAGTACATAATGATACAATAAACAGATGTCACCAGTCACAGGTATGTATCTTCATTCACCCAAGACAAGTGCCATTTAACCTTACATTGGCCTTGCTGTCCCTGTCATGCTGCTTCAATCTTATCTGTTCATACTATCCCCCCATTATGGCTGCAAATCCATTGTGTTCAAAGACCTCTTCAGATGTTCCCTGTTATTCTTGCTTTTATTGTGCACAAGATTCATCTGGAGAATATTGCTGTTTTAATTTAATTGTGAATATAAAAATTCCTGCTGAACCCTTACAGTCTAATTAATGCTTAACAGAAAAAAAAATATGCTGGCCCAACCAATGAAGCCCACATTCCATAAATGAAAAATAAAAAAACTGACAAAGTTATCACGCTTGAGGTTTCCAATATGTGAGAGGTATTGATGTGGAGGTTTTTGGATTAGAACATAAGAAATAGGAACAAGAGTAGGTCATTCAGCTCCTCACGACTGCCCCATCATTCAGTAAGGTCATGCCCAATGCCTCAAATCATCTTTCATTCAGCTCCTAAAAGCCCTCAAATCTGATATTATAAAAATCTGTCTACTTCTTCTTTAAATACTTACGGAGAATTCCAGACATTCACTAACCTGAGAGAAAGAATTAATTCACATCATCAGTTCACAATAATGTTCCCTTATCCTGTAGTCCCCTAGTTTGAGTTCACCCAATTATTGGAAACATTTTCTCAACATTGACCCTGTCAAGCTCGCTCAGAATGCTGCGTGTTTCAACAAGAAACTCCCTTGTCCTTCAAAATTCTAATGAATAAAAGCATTACCTGTTGACCCATTCTTGATAAGTCAACCCTTTCATTCCCAGGAATCAACCTAGTGAATTTATTTTGAACTGCGTCCAACATCAGTACATTTTTTATGCATAGAGACCAAAATTGTATGCTGTATTCCAGCCGCAGCCCCAAACAACCTATACAGTTGTATGAAGCCCTCACTCTTTTCATCCTCTAATCCTGACCGATAGAGGCTAAAATTAACTTGCCTTCTAAATTACTTGCTGCACCTGCCAACCTTTTATACTTCATGCGAACGAACATGCAGTATCCTCAGAACTATACTTTTTCTGGAGTGTCTCTCTATTTAACTAAGTCTGACCTTTGATTCTTCCTCTGAAGTGCATGACCTCAAATTTTCCAGTGTTAAACTTCATCTACCAAGTTTTTGCCCATATACTTAATCTATTTTATACCCCCTGCAGATGCCTTATCTCCCCATCGTGTGCCTTCTACCTATGTTTGTATCATCAGCAGATTTGGATACATTACACTCTACTCCCCCAAGTCATGAATATTAATAGTAAATAATTGAGGGCCTAGGAGTGATTCTTGTGGCACTCCACTAGTTATGTGTTTCTAACTGTTAAAAGATCTATTAATCTGTTTTCTATATGTTTACCAATCCTCAGCCAATGCTAGTATTTAGCTCCAATACTGTGAGCTCTGATCTTAAACAATACACTACATCTACTTTTTTTTAAATCAATTGTGCTTTTTATATCCTCAACGATGTATAAGAAACTTTTAAGAGGTGATTTCCCTTCCATAAAACCATGCTGACTCTGTGTGATTTCATTTTTTTTCCTAAATATCCTGTTATTGCTTATTTAATAGTGGACTCTAGCATTTTCCCAATGACAGACATTAGACTAATTTGTCTATAACTTGCTGTTTTGTCTGTTTCCCTCCCTTCTTGAACAGAGATGTCACACCAGGAGTTTTCCAATCTGGTGGAACCCTCCCGGAATCCAATGAGTTCTGTAATTAATTGTATTGGGAGAAAGGGAGCTAAGTGGGGGATTAAGGATAAAAGTGTGTACGATAGGATTTTGGCTAACAGTGGTTTGATACAGAGTTATAATCTGATGAGAATTGGAGTTGGTGCTGTTATTGATAAGTCATGGAGAATATTGATATTGCCCTTTTCAGTGCCCATGATCAGTGTTGGTATGAAATCATATCTGTTTCCTTACCCTCAAAGTGAGTATCCCAATTGAATATTTCCAACTGCAGCTGTTTTTGTGGGTTTTAAAACCAAGAAGGCTATTCATTATGACACACCTGCCCCGTATAATTTTACTCACTCATTTTACCCATACAATGATTAGACACATAGGTCAAGAAATATGGTTGCAACTTGCATGATATCAGCTTCTTGTATGTTTCTTGTAGTCTCTTACATGAAGATGATATTTTTAAGTTCAAGTGGCAGTCTGGTAAAGCAAAGGAGTCGCAGTATATTTTAAGGTTTTTAATAGTCAAATTTCCAGGAGTTTGTTTCCCAGATGAACTCAAAATTGGAAAATGTTGTGCATATTAATTTTAATTACATTATTTGCTTAGACTTGCAACCACTTTCACGGCTTTCAGTGGAATTTTTGCTGCCTGCAAGCAGCATCTGTTTATTTTCAGAGCAGACAACAAGCATGATTGTCATCATGTGACTTCCACAAGTTGAAAACCCTTTTTTAAGAACAAAGTATAAAGTGTCTGTTTCTTCCAGTCATCTTGTGTTGCCATCTGATGACTTGAAAACTAGAAATAGCCAGTTCCACTGTGTTTGAACAGCCCATTCATTTTGAAATGACCCATTTAAGTTCATTTAAGGAAAGGCATTGATATGCATTAGACTGGAATGCTCCTTTTGTCCCGTCTTGAGAGAGGAGAGTGGTTTGAAATGACCAAGTTGTCAGGTGACTCTCAGATGGCTATCTTTTGCAACACTTTTGTGCAGATGTTTATAAAACTCGTATAGTATTGACTGAAAAATCAATGTTACACTATGGCATAGTAGTTACAATTTTTGAAAAAAAGAATTTCTCAGCAGTGGAAGTGCATGAGAACTGAAAAATATAGGTCAGTCAAATTGTCGAACAGGAAATAATTGATCGTGGCCTTGCTGAGAACCCTGTTTACAGTTGAAGGGAGAGCAAGAGTAACATTGTTGGGGCCAACTTGACCTTGGAGTTGGATAACAGACAAAAAAATTACCCCAAGGACTGTTTTATATCTCTCACCTCTCAACTTATATCTATGCTCTCTAGTTTTAGACTCTTCTACCCTCTGGAAAAGCTGTTGGCTGTCTTCCTTATCTATGCCTCTCATGATTTTGTAGACCTTGAAAAGGTCATCCCTCAGTCTCCCACACTCCAGGGAAGAAAGTGCTAGCCTACCCAACCTCTCCTTTATAACTCAATCCTTCCACTCCAAGTAGACTCCTATAAAATCTTTTCTGCACTCTTTCTAGTTTAATAAAATCTTTTTTTCATACGGCAACCAGAACTGCACACAGAACTCCAAATGTGGCCTACCAACATCTTATACAGCTGCAATAAGACGTCCCAACTCTTATTTTCAATGCTTTGACCAGTGAAAGCGAGCACATGTAAAGCCTTCTTCACCACCCTGTCTACCTGTGACTCCATTTTCAAGGAGCTATGAATCTGTACCCCGGAACCTTTTGTTCTCCAATACTCCCCAGAGGCCTACCATTAACTGTGTAAGTCTACCATGGTTTGACTCACCAAAACACAACACCTTGCATTTATATAAATTAAACTGCGTCTGTCATTCCTTAACCAACTGGCCCAGTTTATCAAGATCTCGCGGCATGCCCAGATAACCTTCTTCGCAGTCTATTATACCACCAATCTTGGTGTTATCCACAAACGTACTAACCATACCTCCTAAATTCTCATTCAAGTCATTTATATAAATGATGAATAACAGGGCACCCAGCACCGATCCCTGTTGCACACTGCTGGTCACAGACCTCCAGTCTGATAAACAACCCCTGACCACCTACTGTCAGCTCTCCCCGGATCCCATGAGATTTATCATTATTCATAACCTATCATGTGATATCTTGTCAAAGACCTTGTTAAATCCATGTAGACAATGTCTACTACACTCCCCTCATCTACTTTCTTGGTCACCCTTCAAAAAACTCAAACAAATTTGTGAGACAAGATTTATCATGCGCAAAACCATGCTGATTATCTCAATAAGTGCTTGTGTCTCCAAATGCCTATAGATCCTGTCTCTCAGAATCTCTTCTAATAACTGAGGAGGAATGGTGAAATCTGGCAGCAGCCAGGATGGGACTTAATCCAAACAGGGATTCAAGGAATGACCGTGGTGGCACTGTTGCAGATTCTCCAGCTAATGGATGATCTAACACGCATATTCTGCACCGTGAAGATCATAGTGTGTGAGCCCAACATTGTTAGTATTGAAAGTGAACATGCAATGGCAAGTTTGAATGAGATGGTTTGTTACTCAGAGGTATCTGCGAATGTTCTTGTCATCAACAGTAATAATTTGTTATAGGAATAGTTGGCAGTGAAAAGGGTAATGTGTTTGATCAGGTCTGGCAATAGATGCTTTGTTTGATGTTCTTCTGATGTTAAAATTGTATCACCTCATTTTGTCCCTTTTGTCCCTGGTTTTAAAATCTTGCAGCCTTCCCTCTCTGACTTGTTCTCTCAATAAATACAGAGCGAATATCTTGATAAGGCTCAATGCTTTAAATGTTGCACAACGTTAAATCATTTTATATAACTGATCACTGTCACGTTGCCAAGGCTGAAGCCTTGAGACTGTCAGTGAACCCTGGCATGCCCAGGTGGGCCTTAGCTCAGCGCGGAGGACAGCGAGCCCTCTTGGGGAGGCCCAGCTTGGAGCAACAACAGGCCCAAAGCTCAAGAATGGACTGTAATGTTTGACATTTTAATTTTATTTCTTTATTTTTCTACTTTTATGTTAAGAAAATAGTAGTGCTGAATGTTTTAACTTATTTCTTTATTTTTCTCTTTTTGTGATTAGGATTTTGTACCTTGGCACTTTGTACCTAAGATGACACCATGTGCGGCGGCATTTTGCAGTTTTCACTGTACTCTTGTACCCTGCACTTGAGTACACGTGACAAAATCTCAATCTAAGTCTGACATTGTGTGTTGTGTATTCATTTTGCCAGTTTTAACTGCAGGAGATTTAGATCCATGATTTTACAAAGATCTCACAAAGAAGATAAAATTTCATCATGACTATAATGCTCAAAGAAACCTTGCTTTGATGACTAACTGCCTGGGGACCTGAATTTTTGTTGTGATTAGTTTAAAAGCAGAGTAAATCTTGTTGAGTTGTTGTGCCTCACACTTGTTCCTCAAACTTCCTTGACATTTGAATACTGCATGATCTTGAGAGACTAAAATGATCTGTAACTGATGCCTTTTGCATTTTTTTCAGTGTGTAGGGTTAACTTTTTGATCTGAATTTTCCAAAAATTAAGTGCCTGAATCCCAGGTTTCCTCTGACTGATCTCTAACTCTTTATCAGCATGACAGCCAATTGTGTGCATGCATGATGTTTCTGCCGTGACATCCCAGTAGATCTCCTAAACTGTGTCAACCTGTGGCTTTCTCTTATCCCAATTGACAAATTGGACAGTTGCAGAGATAGGCTATACGATCATGTATAAAAACCAATTACATCAACAACACTGAGGAATAATTCAGGATATGGCTGGCTGTCACTCAAGCTGCAGGACCTGTCAAGTAATAATCAGATGATTAGGCAGGTACCACAGTGTCAATGATCAATATGACAACAAGAAATTGGCCTGTCGACTGCTTGATTTATTTGATAATGTATAACACTTGTTTTTACTGCAAATTTAACTTTTTCCTCAACTCATCTGCACTATTTCTGGTGAAGATAAAGTCTGCTGGCTTATTATTTAGTAGCGTCTGCATTGTTTGAAGAATCACCCTGTGGCATGTATCATTAGTGAAGGAAAAGATGTAAAGAGGTTGACATCCCTTGGGAATTCAGTTGCTCCCCTGTCATAACAATTAAGGACAGAATGGAGACCTCCCCTGCCCTCCACAGCACACTCTTGTGCCATTTCAAAGTTACCTTGCAAGCAGTAGTGCCAGTGCCAGTGCCAGCAAGGCATGTGTCATCACCAAGACAGAGAAAGTGAAGGTTACTCCTCATGCTTGGAGGTACAGTCTGACATACCAATGAATTGGTGGATCATAGACTTGGCACTACTGACTGAAGATTATTGCCTTATCTTTTGCACTGATGTATTGGATGGAGATATGTATTGAGACTCCTCCTCCAGTGAATTGTTTATCTGTGAACCACCATTCATGATTGAATGTGACTGGACTTCAGACCTTATACCTGATCCTTTTGTTGTGCAATTACTTAGTTCTGTCTGTTAGTTGCTGCTTCTGCAAATTGCTACACAAGTAGTCCTGTTTGGTAGTTTCACCAGGTTAACACCTCATTTTCAGGTATGCCTGGTGCTGCTCCTGGCATGCTGTCCTCCACTCCCCATTGAATCAGGGCTGATCCCCTGGTTTGATGGTAATGGTAGAGTGAGAGATTTATGTCGAGCCATGAGGGTGAGTCATGTATTGATTTCAGCTGCTATTGATGGTCCACAGCACCTCATAGATGTCTTCAGTTGCTAGATCTGCTCAAAGTCTGTTCCATTTTGCACAGTGATTGCGCCACACGCACAAAGGAGTATCGTATTAATGTGAACGTGGGACTTCTTCTCCAGAAGGGCTGTGTGTTAGAAACTCATACCAGTAATGTCATTGACAAACACATCTGTGTATAGGCAGATTGGTGAGGATGATGTCAAGTATGTTTCCCCACAATGTCCTTTAAGACTCACCAGCTCAGCCAGTAGTGGCACTGCCAAGCTATTGTTGGCGATGGGCATTGAAATATCCCACTCAGAATACATTATGTTCCCTTGCCATCCTTAGTGTTTCCTTCAAGTGGTGTTTATTTTTTAAATTTATTTCATTCAGAGGATGAAGGGCATCACCAGCTAGACCAGCATTTATTGCCCATCCCTAATTGCCCACAGGGCAGATAAGAGTCAACCACATTGCTGTGGAGTCACATGTAGACCAGACCAGATAGGGATTGCAGCTTGCTTCACTAAAGACATTAGTGAACCAGAAGGATTATTCCCGATATTTGGCAATGCATTTGTGTCCATCAAGTGAATTTTAATTCCAGATTCATATTGAATTTAAATTCCACCGTTTGGCAGGATTTGAAGCTGGGCCTCTGGATTAACAGTCCAGCAATAACAGGCCGTTTGCCTCCCCAAGACATGGAGAAGTACTGATTCATCAGAAGGCATTATGGTAGTAATTAGCATGAGGTTTCTTTACCCTTGTTTGACCTAGTGCACTGAGGCATTATGGTATCCAGAGTCAATATTGTGTAGGCCATTACTTGGGAGACATCACTTCCAATTAGTCCCGTACAATGTAAGTTCACATTGTACGTTTCCTCCAAACTTTTCATCCTTCACTGGAATGAACCTTTAGCTAGTCTATTTGACAATAAGCTGTACTCAAGAGCTCCCATATCTGGCCACCACTGAGTCACACGTCCTTCACACTGGTGAACAGCTAACACTCTATGCTACATGTGCATGAGAAAACTTAAAATTCTACTCAGAGTTTACACAAATTGTCTACTTAACAGGCTCAGTTGTCAGTTCACAACTGACTGGTTAATCCTGCATGCCCCCAGGAAATTTGCCCAGCAATGGGAAAATGATGAGGAGCCACTCCTGCACGTTCACTCTCCATTTTGCTGCACTTGCCCCCAAGGAGGTTGCCAAGAGTCAATCGAACATAACCATATGAGATACATGTAAATAATGTATCTGTAATGCAGTGGGGGAGGCCTCAATTATTGGAAAAATGAGCTGTCACTTTAGTTTATACAATTAGAATTACACTTGGAAAAGAGGTTACAAGAAAATATATGTGAGAATACAGGGTGCGAAAGAATAAATGATAAACCAGAGCCCAGAGATAAGTGTAATTGTAGGTTTTCTAAACTTAAGATGGTGCAACTCAGTCAGAGTTACACTCAGGCAGAGCCTGACCTACAGGAGCCATGAAGAATCTAACAGCAGGAACTCTTTCTGAAGTTTCCTTGATTCACAACTTTGACAGAAGAATCATCAGAAGTGTCTAACACAGGACATTTGGTTTGTCATGTCCATGATGCTCAATGAAAAGTTACCTAGTCTATCACATTCTCTTGCACTAGGTCTGTAACGCTGTGCCTTGGATATTCAATAAGGCATTAACAGAAATATCGAACTTTGGAGCAGGAGGAGGCCATTTAGCTCTTAAGCCTGCTCTGCCATTCAATGAGATCATTGTTGTTTGAACATGGTTAGGTATTCTGCTTGTGTCATCTTTCAAGCACTAATTTCCTCATTACCACCGTACACCCGCTGAAAAATGATGTTTTTTTTCAAACCCCTTCCATTTCTTATGGGAATTATTTTAAATCTATACCCTCCTGACTTTTGATAGAATCCCAAACCATGCTTCACCTCATTCCTTTTAGACAGGACATTGGTGAGAGTGCATCTTAAATTGTGGGTACAGTTTTGCTCTTCTTATTTATGGAAGGGTATGAATATATTTGAGATGATTCAGTGGAGGTTTACTAGATTGATGATTACAATGAGGTAACCCTAGACTGACGATTACAATGAAGTAATATGAAGATAGAATGGACAGGCTGAGCTTGTTTCCACTGGACTTTGGGAACGTGCGGAGGTAACAATTGAAGCTTATAAGGTATTGAATGGTTTTGACAAAGTGGACATGGGAAGGATGTGCAGTCTTCTGGGTCAGTGCAGAACTAAGGTCAGAGATGAGGAGAAATCCTTTCTTTCAGCGAGTTTTACAATGTTGGAACGCTTTGCCATAGAAAGTGGTGGAGATTGGGGATGGGGTTTGGGGTATTTCACAATTTAAAACAGATGTGGATAAATTCTCGATAGATGATGAATGAAGGGTTATTGGAGTAGATTAGAACATAGAATTTGCAACACAAACAAGTCAGATAGTACTAAATGATGAAGGAGACTCTGGGGGCCAAATAGTCTACCTCTGTTCCTATTTTATACGTTTATATGTGTGCTAGGGTAAATTGGCAATTCCTATTAACTCTATGTGAGCATCCTATTTTGCAATTCAACAAACTCTTCCTTCAACCCCCTCTATTCTAATGAAAACAACACCAGTATATTCATTAAGATGGGTGCAGCAATCTTGAATAAATGACATAAACAAAATCTCTTCTACTGACTCAATAATGGGAAACTGCAGGAGGAATCTCCGAATGAGGGTCTTCAAAGAATGACAAGAAGCAAGGTTTTGGTCAGAAGATTCTAGCTGGACATTCTCTTGAAATTACTTGCACTAGATCATAATGGCTACAGAAGTGTAGCAAAGCTCTGGAGGGTTTGCAGTGGCAGGGGAAGTAATTCAAGGGAAATTCCTAGCCCACACATGGAATAAGATGCAACGATAAAGGTAAGCAGTTGTTGCAATGAATCTGCATCCAGTCTGGGGGAGAAAATGAAATAAACTTCTGGAGGTAAATTCTCAAGATAAAAATTCAATGTGAATCCGTAAGCAGTATACAGTGAAGACAGACCAAGTTGGGGTAGGGAGGGGGGATTGGTGAGAAAGAACTTTGCATTTCCTGCGAACATGACATCATCCTCATGAAAATCTGGAGACTATTTTGACTAGTTATTTCCCATATTTACAAGGAAATACATTATTACTGAATTGCATTTCTCTGTAATGAACTGCAGATTATTTCCTGAAAACCATCCAACAATAATGTCACTGGGCATTCGGTGAATGTAATCACGCATTACTGATGTCAAAGGCATTAATGTGCCTACGGATGGTTTGGATTGCCAAAAAAAAATCCCTGGCAGGTGAAATGAAACACACAAGTAAATTTATAGACAGAACAATTTTAATGTAATATGAATAAAAGGTGTTCATTTAAAGCTCAAATTTAATTCCAGGATTCAACTATTCATTGTGAATCACCAGTTCTGATCTTGCAACATCACCTCAACTCTTTCTCAAACTTGAAAAATTATGCCCTTATTTTCATAGATTTCCTTGGATCAAATAAATAAATAGTCTAGAATTATTTTGATATTCCTGTCAATGTTTTGACAAGGGCTAATTCATTGCTGTAATCAGTTAAAGAGATATAGAATCCCTCTCTCCCGGCCCCTCTCCTCATCTAGTCACAATTGTTTTTTTCTTTAAGAGAATAAAACAAAAACAAATAAAGAACAGCAGACACTAGAAGTCTGAAACAAAAATAGAAATTGCTGGAGAAACTCAGAAGGTCTGGCAGAATCTGTGGACAGAAAGCAGAACCAAATCTTTCCCCTCCTCATTATCCAAGGCTTCAGGTGAAGCAGCAATTTATCTGCACTTCACTTAATCTGGTCTATTCTATTTGCTGCTCACAATGTGATCACTTTGCACTGGGGAGATGAAACACAGGCTGGGTGAACATCTGTGCTTTCTCTGCAAAGGCGACCATGAGCTTCCAGTTGCCATTCACTTCAATTCACCACCATATTTCCTGACCAATATTTCTATCTCGGCCCTGTTGCAGTGCCCATTAAAGGTCAATATGATCTTAAAGAACCGCATCTCATTTTCCATCTGGTACCCTGCAGCCTTCAGGACTCTATATCGAGTCAATAATTTTATACCCTGAACATCTCCTTCCATGTCTTTTACTGATCCCAAACCTCAGGACCAGTCACGACGTGGGTTGCTTTCAACACAGCCCATGCTAATCTACCAATTTATTTTCTCCGTGGATAGGTTGCATTCCACTCTGGCATACCATTATCCATCCTTTTTTTCTGTATAGCTGTCCATCTCTCTCTGTCTCTGCACTTCGTCCCTGCCTATCTGCTCATTCTTCTTCCCTTCCACCTCCCAAGTATTCAGCATATGTTCCACCATTTCCCAGCTACTTACCAGTTTTGAAGAAGGGTCACTGCTTCAGAATGTTAACTCTGCTTTCTCTCTATAGAAAACAAAAACCATGGACAATTAAAGAGAAACAGACACCATAAAACTAAAAGGGCTTACAAAAGTGCAAAAGCAGCACATATCTTGCTGAATAGGAAAGCTACAAAGATCAGCAAAGACAAAGCAGCTGAAATGACCTACTAAAAGTGATCATGAAAGTAAACTTGGAAGGGATATCAAAATCAATAAGAAAAATGTTTATATTTATGTAAGGGGAAAGCAGGTGGTCAGGAGCAATGTTGGTCCACTAAAGAGTAAAAGTGGGGATATTGTCAATAACTATAGGGAATGTGCTAAATGAATATTTCTCATCTGTTTTCACTCAGGAAAAGGAGAATATTGTAGAGCAGAAGACTGAGATATGGGCTATTAGACTTGAAAGGATTGAGGTTAGTAAGGAGGAAGTGTTATCAATTCTCGAAGGTGTGAAGGTAGATAAATACCCTGGGCCAGATGGGATTTTTCTGAGGATTCTCTGGGAAGCTAGGGAGGAGGTGCCGGAGCCTTTGGTCTTGATCTTTGAGTCCTCATTCTCTACTGGTTTAGTACCAGAGGACTGGAGGATTGCAAATGTGCCCCTTTTCAAGAAGTGCTGTAGAGATGATCCAGGTAATTATAGACCAGTGAGCCTTACGTCTGTTGTATGAAAAGTTTAGGAATGGATTATTCAGAGATAGAATTTATAATCATCTAGCAAGCAAAAATTTGGATTTCAATAGTCAATATGGATTTGTCAAGAGCAGGTATGTCACACAAACCTCATTGAGGTTTTTGAGAAGGTGACCAAGCATGTGGATGAGGGTAGGGCAGTTGACATAGTGTACATGGACTTCAGTAAAGCCTTTGATAAGGTTCCACATGGTAGGCTATTGGAGATAATGCAGAGGCATGGGATTGAGGGAGATTTAGCAGTTTGGATGAGAAACTGGCTTTCTATAAGAAGGCACGAGTGGTGGTTGATGGAAAATATTCAGCCTGAAGTCCGGTTACTAGTGGTGTGCCACAAGAATCTGTTTTAGGACCATTGCTCTTTGTCACTTTTATAAATGAATTGAATGCAGGCAAAGGTGGATGGGTTAGTATGTTTGCAGATGACACTAAAGCGGTGGAATGGTGGACAGTGTGGAAGAATGTTGCAGGTTGCAGGGAGACTTGGATAAACTGCAGAATTGGACTGAAAGGTGGCAAATGGAGTTCAGTGCAGATAAATGTGAAGTGATTCACTTTGGGAAGAATAATAGGAAGGCAGAATACTGGGTCAATGGAAAGATTGGTAGTGTGGATGTGCAGAGGGATCTTGGTGTCCATGTACATAGATCCCTGAAAGTTGCCAGACAGGTTGATAGAGCTGTTAAGAAGGCATACGGTATGTTAGGTTATTGGTAGAGGGATTGAGTTCCAGAGCCGTGATGTCACGTTGCAAATGTACAAAACACTAGTGCAGCCTCACTTGGAATATTGCGTGCAGTTCTAATCGCCCCATTACAGGAAGGATGTGGAAGCATTGGAAAAGGTGCAGAGGAGATCTACCAGGATGTTGCCTGGTCTGGAGCAAAGGTCTTATGAGGAAAGGCTGAGGGACTCAGGTCTGTTCTCATTGGAGAGAAGAAGGCTAGGAGGGGATTTAATAGAGACATACAAGATGATCAGAGGATTAGATAAGGTGGACAGTGAAAGTCTTTTTCCTAGCATGATGACGTCGGCTTGTATGAGGGGGCATAGCTGCAAATTGAGGGGTGATAGATTTAAGACAGATGTCCGAGGCAGGTTCTTTACTTAGGGAGCGGTAAAGGCGTGGAATGCCTTGCCTGCCAATGTAGTTAACTCAGCCACATTAGGGGCATTTTAAACAGTCCTTGGATAAGCATATGGATGACGATGAAATAGTGTACGGGGATGGGCTTAGATTAGTTCACAGGTCGGCGCAACATCGAGGGCCGAAGGACCTGTTCTGCGCTGTATTGTTCTTTGTTCTATATTGTATATTCAATAATGTCTTTGCCTCAGTATTTACAGTAAAAAAAAAGGATAGCTTGCTGGAATTCCTGAGGAAATTAACAGTGAATCGGGAACAGAGGCTGAATAAAATTAACATTACATAAAACATGGGTACTGAGGAAATTACTGGTATTAAAGAGGAACACATCACTAGAGCCTGACAGTTTCCATCAGAGAGTGTTCAAGGAAGTGGGGAGCACACAATTGTAGGTACTCTCACTATAATCTTTCAGAGTTCTCTAGATACAGAGTCACCCCACTAGATTGGAAAATTGCACATGTTATTCTGCTTTTAAGAAGGGTGAGAAAAGAAAATGCGGCAATTAGACTAGGGATAGTAAGAACTACCAGTACTGGAGTCAGAGATAACACAATGCCGAGCTGAAGGAACACAGCAGGCCAGACAGCATCGGAGGAGGTGGAAAGTTGACATTTTGGGTTGGAAGTCTTCTTCCCAAATGGGGGAGGGGGAAGGGAGCTCAGAAAAAAGAGAGAGGGGTGTGATGTTGGGGAGGGAAAGTGGGATGGTGAGTGCAGGTAGGCAGTGGTGGGGATTGGTCAGTGAGGTGGGAGTAGCAGATAGGTGGGAGAGAAGTTGTGTCAGGTCAGGGAGGCGGGAATGATAGGGAGGATTGGTCATGGGAATGAGGCCAGGAGTGTGGCTGCCTTCCCCCTTCCCCATTTCTGAAGAACGGTTCCAATCCAAAATGTCAACTTTCCTGCTCCTCTGATGCTGCCTGACCTGCTGTGTTCCTCCAACTCCACACTGTGGCAATTAGACTAGTTTGCCTAATTTCTGCAGTGGATAAACTGTTGGAGTCTATTATCAAGAATAGGGTACCTGGACACATAGAAAATTTTCAGTTAATCAGAGAAGCTAGTATGGATTCATGATAGGTTGGTCATGCTTGACAAACCACAATGAAATTTTTGAAGAGGGTCTAAGGTTGTGGACAGGGGAAATGACCATGAATGTTGTTTATATGGAGTTCTAGATATCATTTGATAAGTTCCATAAAAGAGTTTGTTAACTAAGATAGGAACTCACAGAAGTGAGTACAAATTACTGACATGACTGGGAATTTGGTGGAGTGGCAGGTGACAAAAATTAGGGTAGGTATTCAACTGAGACCGTAAGACTATAGGACATAGGAGCAGAAATTAGGCCATTCAGCCCATCAAGTTTTCTCTGCCATTCAGTCATGACTGATAAGTTCCTCAACCCCATTCTCCTGCTTTTTACCCATATCCCTTGATCCCCTTGATAATCAAGAGCCTATCTATCTCTGTCTTAAATGTACTCAATGACCTGGCCTCCACAGCCTTCTGTAGCAATAAATTCCATAGATTCGCTACTCTGGCTGAAGAAGTTTCTCCTTATCTCTGTTCTAAAAGGTCTTCCCTGTACTCTAAGGTTGTACCCTTGCGTCCTAGTCTCTCCTACCAATGGAAGCATCTTCCCAACATCCACTCTGTCCAGGCCATTCAGTATTCTTTAAGTTTCAATTAGATCACCCCCTCATCCTTCTAAATTCCAATGAGTATAGTCCCACAGTCCTGAAGTCCTAAAAGGTTCCTCATATGTTAAACTTTCCATTTCTGGGACCATTCTTGTGAACCTCCTGTGAACTGAATTGGCAGGATGTGACCAGTGGTGCCCCACAAGGATCTAGTTAGGGCCTCAATCACTCATTATTTATTAGTGACTTAGAGAGTGGCATAGAAAGACATAAATCTAATTTTGCTGAGGACACAAAGTTAGGCAACATTATATCAGTGTAGATGACAGCATAAAATTACAAAGGGGTACTTGATAGATTAAGTAAATGGGCAAAACTGTAGCAGATGGAATTCAATTAAGCAAGTGTGAGGTTGTTTGGCTTGGACCAAAAAGGACAGATTAGGGTACTTTCTATGTACATATATCAGATGTCCAAAGTAACTGGGCAGTTCAGGTGCACAGGTCTTTTAAAATGTCAACAAAAGGTGCAGAAAATAACCAATAAAGCTAATGTAATGCTGACTTTTATATCTAGAGGACTGGAGCATAAGGTTGCAGAAGTTACGCTGTAGTTATACCAAACCCTTTTTGGACCCCACTTCAGCAGATCTGGGCATCACACCTTAGGAAGGATATATTTTCCTTAGAGACAGTACAATGTAGGTTTCTAAGAATGTTACCTAGACTTCAGTGGTTGAGTTATGAAGAAATGTTATACAAATTAGGTCTGTTTTCTCCAGAATTTAGAAAGTTAAGTGGTGAACTAATTGAAGTCCTGAGGATATTAACAGGGAAAGACAGAGTAGATAAAAAAAACTATTCCCACTGGTTCGGGATTCTAAAACTAGGGGACATAAACTGAGAATTGGGCCAGACCATTTCAGGAGAGATATTAGGAAGCAAAAGCATAGTTGTATAAGACTTTGGTTCGGCCACATTTAGAGTACTGCGTCCAGTTCTGGTTGCCACATTACCAAAAGGATATGGATGCTTTGGAGAGGGTGCAGAGGAGGTTCACCAGCATGTTGCCTGGTATGGAAGATGCTAGCTATGAAGAAAGGTTGAGTAGATTAGGATTATTTTCATTAGAAAGACAGAGGTTGAGGGGGGACCTGATTGAGGTCTACAAAGTCATGAGGGGTACAGACAAAGTGGATAGCAAGAAGCTTTTTCCCAGAGTGGGGGATTCAATTACTAGAGGTCATGAATTCAAAGTGAGAGGAGGAAAGTTTATGGGAGATATGCGTGGAAAGTTCTTTACGCAGAGGGCGGTGGGTGCCTGGAACGCATTGCCAGTGGAGGTGCTAGACATAGACACGATAGTGTCTTTTCACATGGACCTGGACAGGTACATGGATGGGCAGGGAGCAAAGGGATACAGACCTGTAGGAAATAGATGTCAGGTTTAGACAGAGGATCTCGATCGTGCAGGCTTGCAGGGCCGAAGGACCTGTTCCTGTGCTGTAATTTTCTTTGTTCTTCGCTCTTTGTTCACTTGGCCACACAAAGAGTGATATATGTTTGGAACTCTCTTCCATAAATATCAATGGATGCTGGGTCTGAGATAGATAAATTTTTGTTAAGCCACAGGAGTTAGGCCACAGATTAGCCATGATTTCATTGAATAGTTGAGCAGAATCAAGGAGCTGAATGGCCTACACCTGTTCCTGTGCTACAGACGTGCTGAGATTTTCGAGTAATTTCTAGTTTTGTTTTTGAAAAGAATGTTTTCAAACTCAATGAGTATTTCATTGTTTAAGTTCAGTGATTGCAAAGAACACATACTGTCAGATTTCCTTATTAAGTAATTAAAACAATATAAAGTAATAAAAATGCTCTGACTCTCTCTCACACATGCATAGAGGTTTGCATGCACATAAATACGCACGACTGTGCCCAGCAGTGAGCAAACGCATGCATGTGAACACAGTATGCGTGCTCACAGACACAAAAGTAGAAATAACACGCATACGCAGACAAATACAGACACAGAGACACATACGTTCATATGTGCATATGGATACACAAGCATGGTCACACAAAGGCATATATTTGTATGTTATGAAATACAAGTATAGATCATACAATTGTAGTTTCCTAAAATTCAAGAAAGTTTGATAGTATAAAAATTTTGTAGATTGATGAGTTGGAAGATTTCAGACCAGCTTCAGTGGACCCTCAAGATTCAGTTTGCTTCATCAGCTTAAACAAATTATTTATATCTGTTACCCTGGAACCAGCAACTGCTGGGCTAATTCTTCAAATACTGCCTATGGCAAATGGATGGCCAAACAATAATTGGGGTTCAAGCTTCAAAGACAGGTAGATAGAGAGAAAGAAGGTGAGAGTGTACATCTATTCAAAAGTCATGTTTCTTAAGCATTGCTCCCTCATCTTTTATGAGGCATTGAGAAAAACATCTTAAAACACAAAAGAGGGACAGGTGGAGGAAACTGGAAACCAATCGCATTGCAGTGGATCAGGAGCCACACATAGGTCAAACTGAATAAGGATAACAGATTGCCTTTCCTAATGGATATTAGTGAATGAAATGAAAATTTATAAAAATCCATGACTTTATGGACTACATTTTATTAGTTGATCTTGTTTTCCACCAGTCACCATGACGCAATTTTAACCCACATTTGACAGCATAAATCTTTGCATTACTAACCTAGTAATATTACTGTTCTGTAATGTAATAACAGTCTCCTCTGTAATGTTGCTTGAAGGATGAAAAATGGGCTGGACCTGGTGGTTTGTGGATGTAGGAGGTGGGTAGTGGGGATTGCTAATGTTACCAGTGAAAAATTGCTTGTCTAGTTATACAAATACATCTCTGACACATTAATGTTGAACATTGGCAATTAACTTGAAAATATTGAACTTGCAGAGTCTCCCTTATAACTACAGCACAGACTGTGTAGTGGGGACAACACAGAATCATACATTTCTTGAAATTAGCAAGAATTTCAACTTCCCTACTCTCACGTCACTATACGTAAACACACAGAAAGTTACATGTTGTTCAATCAGATAAAACTGGCTTTTTAAGATGATTGATTCATGCATTTGATGACCAACAGAACTGAGGTTTAAAATATAATTTCATAGCTGTGGAACGTTACTCAAGGTTTAATCAGTTGCGGAATGTTACTCAAGGTTTAATTGTAGCGATTGACAACTTTTATTTTCGAAGTAACTTTTTCAGAATATTTTGGCTTCAGCCATCACTCAATGTATATGCCCCAATCTTTAACATGCCCAGTTTCCTGTTTGCCTATAAAAATGCCCTAATGTGATTGGCTGACTACATAGTGTATTGGCATTACTCGAACTCAATGCTGCAAATGTGCCTGACCAGATACTGTGATGTAGTATAACATCACTTGTGGCAATAGAGCTAATAGCCTTGCTGTATACCAACTAGATCTCTCAGTGAAATGTACCTTGTGGTGAACAGAAATCCACCTGAAGAGTTGGTCACCTCCACAAGAGGACAACACAACCAACAGTGTGCAGCCTTGTTTATGTGCTCTCTGGAGTGGGGACTTGAACCCAAGAAACTTGCAACTTGGATCACCATAGGGATGTGATTGATGCTAAGGACAGGATTGCAATTGCTCTTCAAAGCTTCATTGCTGAAGAATCACTGCCATTCTCTCTCTAAGCCCAAATGAAGAAAGGTCACTTGGGTAAGGACCGCCACAACCAAAAATAAGATGCAGTGTCTTCAGTGGAAAAGAGGAGAAAATTGAAGGAGAATTATTAGAAGGCGATGATCAATTGTAGAAGTTGGTGCTATTGTTTTGTAGTGCGGATCCTTTTGCTGTCTTGTCTGTTTAAATCTTCAAACTTTGCCAATATTTTGCAGCAAAAATATTCAAAATGATTTTATTGACATAAAATAAAAAGCCCCATGAATTGCATATCTTTAATTTTTTGGGAATGATTAGTCAGATGCTGTATTTACTTGAGATAATGATTGATCTTGTCTGCAAGTTGATACAATCGCACCTTCGGAGGGTGTGAAACAATCCAAAATCTTTGGATTACCATGCACTCACTGGTGTAAACTCACAAATTAATTAAATCAAAAAAAGCACGCTATTGAAGATGGCCGCTTAGCTCCTTATGTTTGTACACAGCAATGAGTGACATCACATTACCATCTCATCTGTGTGATTGCCACTTCACCAGTCCTTCCCTTTAATATGGTATAAAAATGGAATGTCAGAGCCATCATCCATTGGATGCAGGTTCGTTGTCCCCCAACAGACCTGCTGGAATTTAAATTTACTTAATTAATCTCGATTTGAAAACTAATCCAGGTGACAGTGACCATGACACCCATCATAGATTGTCATAAAAATTCATTTAGTTCACTGGCATCTGTTCGAGAGGAAAACCTGCAGGTCTTACCTTGTCTGCATGCATATGACTCCAGCCTTGCAGCGATATAGTTAACCCTTGACTGTCCTCTGAAATGGCCAAGCATCTGCTTAGTTCAGGCCAATTATGATGGACAACAAAACCTGGGCTACCACAACACCTACATTTCATCGGAAAATTAAAAAAAAGCAAATGCCCTTACTGCAATATTCCTTAATTCCTGCAATGAGGAGGTAGAAATGTCACTGGAATAGTAATCCAAAATGTCAGACTAATTTCCTAAGGATATCAGTTTCAATTAGATGGTGAAATTTGAATTTATTGACAAAAAATCCAGAATTAAAAGCAAGCAGGGTGATGACCATATAGCCAGTCTTATTTACTATAAAAACCCATCTGAGGGCTCAATGGGCCTTTAGAAAAAGCAATCTGTCACCGTTACCTGCTTTGGGCGACATATCACTCTAGACCCACAGTAATGCCCTCTGAAATAGCTTACAGAGGCATTCAATTTAGGGGCAATTCAGGATGGGCAACAAAGGTGAACTTTGCTAGAGATGCCCCCATCCCATGCAGAAATAAAAAAAAGAAATTTCTATGGTTTTCAAAATTCTATTGATCTCTATTTTAAGTATACTTGATCACTGAGCATCTGCAGTTCTCCAGGACAGATTTAAGATTTTGATAATATTCCTAGTTTTTCGGGTTTTAAATGTTTAAAGTAATACTTTAGGACTTTATATTGGCCATTAAACAGTCCTGTTATAATTGCTATCTGATTGCTGATTGAGACAATTGGGTGGATAAAAGTAGGCTAAGAGCTGTCACAACAGCTGACTAGGAGTCAGTTTATCTGTTTCAACACATCCACACTTGTTTTCATGGCACTGTGTGCACGTCAAGGCCTAAATCAGCTTTAAAAAAAGCAAGCAAAAGGTTTGAACTCAGCAGCTTGAAACTTGGTGTGGCACCTTATCTTTGGAAAAACACCATGTATTTTAATGAAGTTTTAACTTTCTAATTGCTTTGATCTTTTGACCATATCTGTACGACAGAACACCTGTATTCAATAAGCCATTATGGATACAGTTTGGATCAATTTAACACCAATTTCGTTTAGAATTGAGGCTGAGGAAACTTGATGCCAGGACCTTAAAGATGATTCAGATTGTTGCTTCATCCCATTGTTAAATAGAAAATTATAATTTTAATTCAGACCCATCTGTTATTAATTTTATTTTGTTCTTCATTCCTGAGGCCATCAGTTAATTTTGACATTTTGTCAGGGGGTTTGGATTTATTTGGTAGAGAGGGAGAAACCAGGAAGCCAGGCTCATCAGGCAGATAAATCAGACTTTCCCCCAGATACCTAAATGTCTAGGTATACTTCCCAAAGTATCATTTTATCATTTTTTTCAAAAGTTTTGTGAGCAGAGATTCCCCAATTGATAACATTTCCAGATGGGGTAGCCCAAACTTTTAGCTCCCAAGTGAGGAGGGACGAACTGGCTCTTCAACTTTATTCATCCACTTTTTTGGCTGGTTGCAACAAGTTATTTTCAGAAGGGATCCTAAACCTTGTAGATACCTTTCTCCAGACTCAAATGAACTTAGGTTTTAAAAGGAGCCAATTTAACCAGGTTTTATTAAGTTAAGGAAAGGAGTGAGTTTATTAATTACTACATCTACAAAGAAACATTACCACAACCCACATGCACACAGATTAGAAATAAGAGGAGATTCCATAAAGGTTAAACTTGGAAAAATAAATATATAGATTATTCTTTAAATTGTTCATGAAGAGTGGTTAGCTGAATGTTGCAGATGTTGCAATGGAGGTGACCAATAACATTTGATGTTTGTAGTTGAATGCTCAGTTTCAAGATCCTTGGTTTGGCAGATTGTTAGACATTCTGTAATTTCCTGGAGATTCCTCTCAATCATGATTTAATTCCAGCATTCAGGATGAGAGAGAATCTTTTTTGTTCACCTGTTTCTGTTTATCTGGTTTGTAGCACACAGAGTGAGAGAGAATCTTCCTTTACCTGAAATACAGGGGTAACTACGAGATAGTTCTTTGATCGTAACAATCACAACATTTTATCTCCCAATTCTATTTTGCGTGCACACAAGAATGTTCAGTCCCACTTGTCCCCTCCAATAGAGTTGAAACTGACATTTTACCTCTGTTTTCCTCAAAATGTAAAACTGAAAATATGCCTGTAGTTTGGGACATAACCATGGTCAGTGGTGACTTTTCAGCAGTGGGTAATTGTCTTCTTGGATTTTCTTTTAGTCACAAGACACCGCAGTCCTGTCTGTTTTCAACTTGCCTCTTCCCCAACCCTTTGAAGGGCTGTTGTTTGTCATTCCCTCCATAACTATTGGTGTGAAATTCTGGAGTCTGTCTCTCTCCAGGCAGCTACTTCATTTACACCCACAGGCAATTTTGGTTGTATCAGCCCCCTTATTAAACTATATGTCTTGGAATTACAAGTTAAAATATCTACAGTGTTTCAGGGTCCTAACCTGTGACCCACACAAAATATCCAGATGGCTGTATGCCACCAGCCTTCTGTATTCCTTGAAAAGCCATTATTCTAATATGTTCTGTGTTGCTCTGCTCCTAGAGGCACACTTTGTCAATGTGCTGCCTTGATATCAAGGAAACTCCCCTCCTGTAATTGACAGCATTCATGACAAATGGGTGTCTTCTGCTGATGGCTGAAGGTTCTAGTGTTGGTTATTTTTCTCCTCCCGACCTTGTCTGCGACTTCTGTCTACCATCCAGCTTCCAAGGAGATAAGAAAAACATTCTCTTCTTTCATGGAATGCGGGCACTGCTAGTGAGGTCACTATTTGTTGCCAGTACTTTATTGCGTTTGAACAGATTGGCTTTGCTGGCCATTTCAGAGTCAACTGCATTACAGATTTCAAGTCCAGACTTCCATTAATTTAAATTCTGTGGTGGGCTTCAGGATTACTAGGCCAGTTACCCTATCATTATGCCACTGACTCCTGGAAAGAGAAATATAAGAAGTTTTCTTATTCGTAGAATTATTGTTGTCACATAGAACATAGAACAATACAGCGCAGAACAGGCCTTTCGGCCCTCGATGTTGTGCTGACCTGTGAACTAATCTAATTTACTGAGATACAGTGAAAAGTGTTGTTTTGCATGCTATACAGGCAAATCCTCCCATCCAAAGTGTGTCAGGGTAGCAGATTAGAATACAAAATACAGTGATACCGCTGCAGAGTAAAATATCAAGATTAACATTTGAGATGTCTGTTCAAAAGCCAGATAACAACAGGGAAGAAGCTGTTGCTGAATCTTTTTGTACATGTATTCAAACTTTTATATCTTCTGCCTGTTGGAAGAGGGGGGAAAAGAGTATAAGTGGGTTGTAGAGATATCTGATTATCCCTACTTTCCTGAGGAAGCAGGAAATATAGATGAAGTCAGTTTGTGGAAGGTAGGTTTGTGTGATAGACTGGGCGGTGTCCATGACTCTGTAGCTTCTTGTGGTGTTGGGAAAAACCAGTTGCCATACCACTCTGTGTTGCATCTGGATAGAATACTTTCTATGTTGCATCTATAAAACATGGTAAGAGTGCGTGGTAAGACATGCCACATTTCCTTAGCTTCTTAAAGAAGCAGAGATGACCTTTCTTGACTGTCACATCAATGTGAGTGGACCAGGATAGATTGTTGGTGATCATCACTCCCAGGAACTTGACACTTTTGACCATTTCTACATCAGCACTATTAATGCAGATGGGGGTGTGTCCTCTACTCCACTTCTTGTCAATTACTAGCACCTTCATTTTGCTGATGTTGTTAAAGAGATTGTTATCTTTACACCATGCTGCTAATCCTCAATCTCTTTCCTCTCTTCTGTCTTGTTGTTGTTTTGAATGAATGAATGAATGATTATAATGTCGCATGTATTTTATAGTAAGAATACAACAAAATATAGTGAATACCTTCCATATGTTGCCACAATTCAGCATCATTTTGAATAGTATAAGAAGAAGGAAGAAAGAAAGATATAGCTTAAAGAGAGTGCAGCAGTCCTGAGCCAGGTTATCAACATTAACGACACCTGTGCTGCTGTCCCTCTTCCACCACTTTGTCCCCATCTACACCTGATCCAACCAATGCTGAATTTGCAGATCCTCATCTTTTACAGCTGGGCTGATACTCCTCTGCCACTGCCTCACCACCACCTGCACCGGACTTATCAACATAAGAGTAGCGTCTTTTGCCACTGGATCCACCTTGTTGATGTTGCTGTGATGTCTTTCCGCCACTGCTTCACCAGCGCCAGAGCTGGACTCAACCAATAAAGAAGTTGCTAACCCTCAGGTGTCATCTTCTGCTTCTGGGCCTACCTTGTACCTTGTCTACACTGATGTAGCAGCTATTAATTCCGATGGCAGGACTTGTGCTTGCCCCAAAAAATAAGTAGGGACTCACTTGAGGTCCACACTGCGTTCTCTCGAGATCCACAGTACACTCGATCAAGGTCCGTGTTGGGCTCACTCTCCTCCATGCTGGGCCCACTGGAGGTCCATGCATTGGGTTTGCTTGAGGTCTGCACAGTAGGTCTGCTTGAGGTCTTTGGCGGGCTCATTCAAGCTCCACAATAAGCTTTCACCACTAAAGACATCCAAGTTCAAAACAAAGGGTTTGTAAAGAGAGAAAATAAACAAGAAATGAGAGAAAATTAAAAAGAAAAGTGGTCAGAGTGGATGAGCTCGGGCTGAGGAGCCCTACTCAGGTACCATGTTGTTCAGTAGTTTGAGACCTGACCTCCAAGACTACAGTATGGGGCTGAGTACACTGCTTTGCAGAACACCAGTGTTGAATAATATGGTGGAGGAGGTGTTGTCATCTATTCTTACAATGTGTGAGTCAGAAAGTTAAGAATCCGGTTACAGAGCTGGGAGTCGAGACCTGGGTCTCAGCGATTAGAGATAATGGGAACTGCAGATGCTGGAGATTCCAAGATAATAAAATGTGGAGCTGGATGAACACAGCAGGCCAAGCAGCATCTCAGGAGCACAAAAGCTGACGTTTCGGGCCTAGACCCTTCATCAGAGAGGGGGATGGGGGGAGGGGACTGGAATAAATAGGGAGAGAGGGGGAGGTGGACCGAAGATGTAAAGAAGATAGGTGGAGAGTAAAGAAGATAGGTGGAGAGGGTGTAGGTGGGGAGGTAGGGAGGGGATAGGTCAGTCCAGGGAAGACGGACAGGTCAAGGAGGTGGGATGAGGTTAGTAGGTAGCTGGGGGTGCGGCTTGGGGTGGGAGGAAGGGATGGGTGAGAGGAAGAACCGGTTAGGGAGGCAGAGACAGGTTGGACTGGTTTTGGGATGCAGTGGGTGGGGGGGAAGAGCTGGGCTGGTTGTGTGGTGCAGTGGGGGGAGGGGATGAACTGGGCTGGTTGAGGGATGCAGTGGGGGAAGGGGAGATTTTGAAACTGGTGAAGTCCACATTGATACCATATGGCTGCAGGGTTCCCAGGCGGAATATGAGTTGCTGTTCCTGCAACCTTCGGGTGGCATCATTGTGGCAGTGCAGGAGGCCCATGATGGACATGTCATCAAGAGAATGGGAGGGGGAGTGGAAATGGTTTGCGACTGGGAGGTGCAGTTGTTTGTTGCGAACTGAGCGGAGGTGTTCTGCAAAGCGGTCCCCAAGCCTCCGCTTGGTTTCCCCAATGTAGAGAAAGCCGCACCGGGTACAGTGGATGCAGTATACCACATTGGCAGATGTGCAGGTGAACCTCTGCTTAATGTGGAATGTCATCTTGGGGCCTGGGATGGGGGTGAGGGAGGAGGTGTGGGGACAAGTGTAGCATTTCCTGCGGTTGCAGGGGAAGGTGCCGGGTGTGGTGGGGTTGGAGGGCAGTGTGGAGCGAACAAGGGAGTCACGGAGAGAGTGGTCTCTCCGGAAAGCAGACAGGGGTGGGGATGGAAAAATGTCTTGGGTGGTGGGGTCGGATTGTAAATGGCGGAAGTGTCGGAGGATAATGCGTTGTATCCGGAGGTTGGTAGGGTGGTGTGTGAGAACGAGGGGGATCCTCTTGGGGCGGTTGTGGCGGGGGCGGGGTGTGAGGGATGTGTCGCGGGAAATGCGGGAGACGCGGTCAAGGGCGTTCTCAATCACCGTGGGGGGGAAGTTGCGGTCCTTAAAGAACTTGGACATCTGGGATGTGCGGGAGTGGAATGTCTTATCGTGGGAGCAGATGCGGCGGAGGCGGAGGAATTGGGAATAGGGGATGGAATTTTTGCAGGAGGGTGGGTGGGAGGAGGTGTATTCTAGGTAGCTGTGGGAGTCGGTGGGCTTGTAATGGACATCAGTTACAAGCTGGTTGCCTGAGATGGAGACTGAGAGGTCCAGGAAGGTGAGGGATGTGCTGGAGATGGCCCAGGTGAACTGAAGGTTGGGGTGGAAGGTGTTGGTGAAGTGGATGAACTGTTCGAGCTCCTCTGGGGAGCAAGAGGCGGCGCCGATACAGTCATCAATGTACCGGAGGAAGAGGTGGGGTTTGGGGCCTGTGTAGGTGCGGAAGATGGACTGTTCCACGTAACCTACAAAGAGGCAGGCATAGCTGGGGCCCATGCGGGTGCCCATGGCCACCCCCTTAGTCTGTAGGAAGTGGGAGGAGTCAAAAGAGAAGTTGTTGAGTGTGAGGACGAGTTCCGCTAGGCGGATGAGAGTGTCGGTGGAGGGGGCCTGGTCGGGCCTGCGGGACAGGAAGAAGTGGAGGGCCTTGAGGCCATCTCCATGCGGAATGCAGGTGTACAGGGACTGGACGTCCATGGTGAATATGAGGTGTTGGGGGCCAGGGAATTGGAAGTCCTGGAGGAGGTGGAGGGCGTGGGTGGTGTCACGGACATAGGTGGGGAGTTCCTGGACCAAAGGGGAGAAAATGGAGTCCAGATAGGTGGAGATGAGTTCGGTGGGGCAGGAGCAGGCTGAGACGATGGGTCGACCAGGGCAGGCAGGTTTGTGGATTTTGGGTAGGGTGGTGTGTGAGAACGAGGGGGATCCTCTTGGGGCGGTTGTGGCGGGGGCGGGGTGTGAGGGATGTGTCGCGGGAAATGCGGGAGACGCGGTCAAGGGCGTTCTCAATCACCGTGGGGGGGAAGTTGCGGTCCTTAAAGAACTTGGACATCTGGGATGTGCGGGAGTGGAATGTCTTATCGTGGGAGCAGATGCGGCGGAGGCGGAGGAATTGGGAATAGGGGATGGAATTTTTGCAGGAGGGTGGGTGGGAGGAGGTGTATTCTAGGTAGCTGTGGGAGTCGGTGGGCTTGTAATGGACATCAGTTACAAGCTGGTTGCCTGAGATGGAGACTGAGAGGTCCAGGAAGGTGAGGGATGTGCTGGAGATGGCCCAGGTGAACTGAAGGTTGGGGTGGAAGGTGTTGGTGAAGTGGATGAACTGTTCGAGCTCCTCTGGGGAGCAAGAGGCGGCGCCGATACAGTCATCAATGTACCGGAGGAAGAGGTGGGGTTTGGGGCCTGTGTAGGTGCGGAAGATGGACTGTTCCACGTAACCTACAAAGAGGCAGGCATACCTGGGGCCCATGCGGGTGCCCATGGCCACCCCCTTAGTCTGTAGGAAGTGGGAGGAGTCAAAAGAGAAGTTGTTGAGTGTGAGGACTCCACAAACCTGCCTGCCCTGGTCGACCCATCGTCTCAGCCTGCTCCTGCCCCACCGAACTCATCTCCACCTATCTGGACTCCATTTTCTCCCCTTTGGTCCAGGAACTCCCCACCTATGTCCGTGACACCACCCACGCCCTCCACCTCCTCCAGGACTTCCAATTCCCTGGCCCCCAACACCTCATATTCACCATGGACGTCCAGTCCCTGTACACCTGCATTCCGCATGGAGATGGCCTCAAGGCCCTCCGCTTCTTCCTGTCCCGCAGGCCCGACCAGGCCCCCTCCACCGACACTCTCATCCGCCTAGCGGAACTCGTCCTCACACTCAACAACTTCTCTTTTGACTCCTCCCACTTCCTACAGACTAAGGGGGTGGCCATGGGCACCCGCATGGGCCCCAGCTATGCCTGCCTCTTTGTAGGTTACGTGGAACAGTCCATCTTCCGCACCTACACAGGCCCCAAACCCCACCTCTTCCTCCGGTACATTGATGACTGTATCGGCGCCGCCTCTTGCTCCCCAGAGGAGCTCGAACAGTTCATCCACTTCACCAACACCTTCCACCCCAACCTTCAGTTCACCTGGGCCATCTCCAGCACATCCCTCACCTTCCTGGACCTCTCAGTCTCCATCTCAGGCAACCAGCTTGTAACTGATGTCCATTACAAGCCCACCGACTCCCACAGCTACCTAGAATACACCTCCTCCCACCCACCCTCCTGCAAAAATTCCATCCCCTATTCCCAATTCCTCCGCCTCCGCCGCATCTGCTCCCACGATAAGACATTCCACTCCCGCACATCCCAGATGTCCAAGTTCTTTAAGGACCGCAACTTCCCCCCCACGGTGATTGAGAACGCCCTTGACCGCGTCTCCCGCATTTCCCGCGACACATCCCTCACACCCTGCCCCCGCCACAACCGCCCCAAGAGGATCCCCCTCGTTCTCACACACCACCCTACCAACCTCCGGATACAACGCATTATCCTCCGACACTTCCGCCATTTACAATCCGACCCCACCACCCAAGACATTTTTCCATCCCCACCCCTGTCTGCTTTCCGGAGAGACCACTCTCTCCGTGACTCCCTTGTTCGCTCCACACTGCCCTCCAACCCCACCACACCCGGCACCTTCCCCTGCAACCGCAGGAAATGCTACACTTGTCCCCACACCTCCTCCCTCACCCCCATCCCAGGCCCCAAGATGACATTCCACATTAAGCAGAGGTTCACCTGCACATCTGCCAATGTGGTATACTGCATCCACTGTACCCGGTGCGGCTTTCTCTACATTGGGGAAACCAAGCGGAGGCTTGGGGACCGCTTTGCAGAACACCTCCGCTCAGTTCGCAACAAACAACTGCACCTCCCAGTCGCAAACCATTTCCACTCCCCCTCCCATTCTCTTGATGACATGTCCATCATGGGCCTCCTGCACTGCCACAATGATGCCACCCGAAGGTTGCAGGAACAGCAACTCATATTCCGCCTGGGAACCCTGCAGCCATATGGTATCAATGTGGACTTCACCAGTTTCAAAATCTCCCCTTCCCCCACTGCATCCCTCAACCAGCCCAGTTCATCCCCTCCCCCCACTGCACCACACAACCAGCCCAGCTCTTCCCCCCCACCCACTGCATCCCAAAACCAGTCCAACCTGTCTCTGCCTCCCTAACCGGTTCTTCCTCTCACCCATCCCTTCCTCCCACCCCAAGCCGCACCCCCAGCTACCTACTAACCTCATCCCACCTCCTTGACCTGTCCGTCTTCCCTGGACTGACCTATCCCCTCCCTACCTCCCCACCTACACCCTCTCCACCTATCTTCTTTACTCTCCATCTTCGGTCCGCCTCCCCCTCTCTCCCTATTTATTCCAGTCCCCTCCCCCCATCCCCCTCTCTGATGAAGGGTCTAGGCCCGAAACGTCAGCTTTTGTGCTCCTGAGATGCTGCTTGGCCTGCTGTGTTCATCCAGCTCCACATTTTATTATCTCAGCGATTAGAGATGAGTTTGTTTGGAATTAATGTTAAGGGCAGAAATGTAGTCAATAAGTAGAGGCCTGACATTGTTATCTTTCTTATCCAGATGTTCCGGGGATGAGTGTAGGACACAAGATTTCTTCAATTGTGGACCCATCAAGCCTCTAGGTGAACTACAAAAATCAAGGCAAATTGGTAGGCTAGAGTTGATATGAGCCATGACCAGCCACTCAAAGCACTTCATAATTATGGACGTCAAAGCTATCGGGTGGTCATCATTCAGAAACACTTAATGATTTTTCTTGGGCACAGGGGTGATGGTGGACTTCTTGAAGCAGGTTGGGCCTTCATGTTGTAGTAAGAAGATGTTAAGGATGTCTGTGAATACTCCTGCCAGCCTGTTCATACAAGATCTGAGTGCATCCAAGATTCAATTTGAGCCAGTCGCTTTCTCTGGGTTTATTCTCAAGAATGCCAAACTAACACCTGTGACAGTGACCATGGTTACAGGTGCATTTGAGGCTGTTGGGATAGATGATAACATTCCACTGTTCTTCTGTTCAAACCAAGAGCAGGATGCACTGAGCTCATCGGTGTGGAGATATGTTATTGACCACAATTTTGTTCAACCTCACTTTTTAGCCCATTATGTTATGTAAGCCTTGCCATAGATGTAGGGTGTCGTTATGGTTGCTCTGGGTCTCTGGATTAGTTTGGTCATACATGTATTTCCTGTGTGGGTCCAGGCCTCAGATCTGGACTTCAGTAGATCTCTCTGTTCATCCATGGTTTCTGGTTGTGGATCATTCTTCGATGAGTAGTTTTCTATGCACTTACTAATGAAGTCTGTATTGGTAGTGGCATACATGTTTAGGTTGGCCTCTGAGTTCTTGAATATGGACCAGTCCACTGACAGTAAGCGTTCCCGTAGATACTCTTCCATTGCCTCAACCAACACTGCGCTACTTTCTGTATTGGGCCCTCAAGCTTAAATTTCTGTTAGTAGTCTTGGAGGAGAAGCACAGCATTGTGATCTGATATTCCAAATTGCGGTGGGGAATGGAGTATTGGCATCTTTGGTTGTATAGTAATAGCTAAGGATGTTCAAACCTCTGGTGGTACAGATGTGTTGATGGTATTTTGTTAGCATGTTCCTGAGGTTGGCCTGGTTGAAGTCACTAGCTATGATGAACAAGGCCTCGGGGTATTGTGTCTCAAGACTGTAGCATTATATACTTCATCAAGTGCACTCTTCACTTCTGCATAGGGTGGGATGTAGATTACTGTCAGGAGAGCAGTGATGCACTTGCATGGCAGATAATAGTAATAGCTGGTGTCCACAATTCCTTTGTGTCCATTGGCTTGAGTAAGGGATCTCCTTTGAACATAAGTCTCAATAAGAGACATCATTGACCATTAACATTTAGTCACCTTAAGCCATGTCATCTTTATTGCCTTGCCCATTAGCTGATGAATCTGGAAAACTTGTGTTACCATTTTGCCTTGCTGTTAATTGTGTTATCATCTCTCCTTCTTGAGAATTGTTCACAATCCCACATTTTACTGAGCTTTCTTTGCAATCTCTGGCAAAATCGGCTTTGGGCCCATCAAGTCAGGGAACAGTTCATAAAGTAGGGCAACAGGCGGGGACATCATAGGAGATGGTAATTAAACTAATTAGGGCACTCACTTTCCTCTTAAGGCCAGAACGTGGCAATTTTTTTTTGTTTATTCATAGGATGTGGCCTTGCTGGCTGGGCCAGCATTTATTGCCCATTCCTAGCCATCCTCGAGAAGGTGGTGGTGAGCTGGCTTCTTGAAAGCTGCAGCCAGTGTGCTGTAGGTGGACCTACAATGTCATTAGGGTGGGACCTGTAGGATTTTGACACAAAAACACTTAACAATGGTACATTTCCAATGGGAGGCAATGGACTAGTGGTTTCATGCCAGACTATTTATCCAGTATTTAGCTAATCTTCTTGGGACTTCAGTTCAAATCCTACCATTGCAGATGTTGGAATTAATAATCTAATGATGACCATGAAACAATTGTTAATTGTCAAGGAAAGGAAACATCTGATTCACTCACACCATCTTCACCTGGTCTGGTCTACACATGACTCCAGAGCCACAGCAATGCGGTTGACCTTTCACTGTCCTCTGAAATGACCAAACAAGCCATTCTGTTGTATCGGGTCTCAGCGAAGACATGAAACCAGACAGGCCACCTGGCATCAAACTGGACACTGCAAATGACAACAACAAAAACAGCCTTGTCAACTGTGCTAACATCTGGGAACTAGTGCCAAATTGGGAGAATTTTATCACAGATTATTCAAGCAACAGCCTGACATGGTCATATACATGAAATCTTACCCCACAGACAGTGCTTCTGACACCACCATCACCATCCCTGAATATGGCTTGTTGTACTGGCAGGACAGCTCAGTACAAGTGGCCTCAATATCGACCCTGGACCCCATAAAGTCTTATGGCTTCAGGTTAAACATGGGCAAGGAAGCCTGCTGACTACCATGTACCAGTATGTAACTTGTTGCAGGATTCCTAGCCTTTGAACTGCCCTTGAAGCCATTGCATTAAGCTATTAGCACATCCAGCTCACTGTATGCTTAATGGTAATGCTTAGGACTGTGAGGGTTGCTGGAATGGCAGTGCCATTGAATTTGAAGAGCAATGGTTAGATTGTCTCTTCTTTTAGATTATCATTTCCTGCCATTTGTATGGCACCAATGTTATTGCAAGTATTCTTTTGGTGTCAAGCCACAGGGAACTCTGGTGCTGAATGCAACACCTTATGAGGGACTCAACAAAGAATTGTCCTTATCAATCTTGCTCTGTTCAACTGATTCCTATCTTCTATCAAAGTCTTGAACATTCTTAGATAGGATCTGGAGGACTGGTTTCTGCCCATTGTCCAGAAACTGAGTATACCACAAAAGGATAGAGGTGCACACCAAATCTACAAGTCTAGATTTTGAACTTAATTTTAAAGGAACAATGCTCTTCATTCAGCTCACTGATGGCTGACCACAAGTATTTGACAGACTTTGAATTTCCTTTCGTTGGGTGAAATCTTCTGAGTATCAATTGCCATCTCACTTTCAATTGTGGAATTAGTTGTTAAATTTAAATACTAACAACAATTGTAAGGAGATTTGAGCCTTTTCCCCAGAGCTGGTGTTCTGGATTAGCAATTCACTGACATTACCACTACACCACCACCTCTTCCCTCAATAGTCAGGTATTAACAACTTTTTAATAGTTAGTTATCCTAACTCAGCATAGTTTTAGTCAATTTGATGCTATATCTATCAGTGAGGTTTACAATACGATATCCAGAATATCCCTGACTGTAACTTTGAGACTTCTACATGGAACTTTACATGCACATATGCCCGACATTGCTGCCCAATTTACCTAATAATATCTGAGAGTATTGACATTGGTAAGTGACCATTATTATTGCAGAAAAATTCAGAATTACTTTTCAGAAACAGAATCCTTTTTATTTCCGCGTAAAATTACCTATTGATGGTCAAAAATTTGTTTTTCTATCATATGGCATAGTACTTGACACTGGTCTGTTTTCCTCACAGCCAGCTCTCAGAGGGAACACAACCTCTGAGATTCCTGTTTTTATCTGTCAGCCAGGGCTCCCTGATTAGAGCAGATGAACATAAATTTTAGTTTGGAAATGAGTCAATTCTCTTCCACCCAATATACAGTAGTCATAGTGATAGTGACGAGGTCAGCCAGATGGACCTCATAGATTATGAGTTCCCTGATTGAAGCTGTTGATCTGGTCTAATCAGGGAGCCCTGGCTGTCAGATATAAACAGGAGAATCAGAGTGTCTGTTCACTCTGAGAGCTGGCTATGAGGAAGACAGACCAGTGTCAAGTACTATGCACACGTAAATAAAGGATGATATGGTGACAGCATATTGGCCTCTGTGGAGTTATTTCAGTTGTGTCATCCAGTTCTACATGATTGCCTTCAAATAGCCTATGTAAAGGAAGAATTGATTAACAGTAGAGGTAGATTTCACCTGTGTCACTTCTTTCAATTATTTCAGTTTGATTGAATTGTGCATATATTAAAAATAGAAGTTGCAACAACGGGAGTTGCTGATGATGGCTAATCTTATTACCTTGTGACCATTACATGAAATAGTTGGACTTATAATGAAATGCAGAACTCACTATTTAATTCCCACGGACTTAACTGTCTTATTGCGGTGACCAGCAATTAAGATTAATCTCACTGTTTAATTTGAGCTATTTGTTTAGAAATAAGGAAATGACATTCCATAGTATACTTAATGTAATATCGTAAATCATTTTGATAGCTGTTAAGACCATAAAAGCCAGCTTATGTTACTGACCTGTAGTTCAGTATGACGTGGTTAGGCTCATGCTGTTACTTGAAGATTATGGAAGGTTTTAGTAAATTGCATTGTAACATTCTGCTCCTTCAAGGATCCTGATGGAACCAGATTTTTGCTATTTCTTCACAGATTGTAAGGAGACTTTTTAACTTGTTGCATGCATACAAAGTACTGATAAGACTTCACCCTGCGTTTCTGGCAAATTTTTTTTTATTTTCTCAGTAAATTGAGAAACTAACTGAAGCTGTCTTAAGATGGGGATAAGGATTTTTTTTCCTCAGAGGGCAATGAATGTGTGGAATTTTAATACCACAAAGGGTTATTGAGACTGTGTCATTAAGTGTATTCAAGGCTGAGATAAACAGATCTTAAATGAATAATGAAATCAAGGGTTATGGGGGTAAAAGAGGAAAGTGGTATTGAAGATTATCAGATTAGCCATGATCTCATTGAATGGCACAACAGACTTAACAAAGTCAGACTTAACTGAAATGCCTATTTATGCCCTGTATCTTATGGTCTGTTTTAATTTCTTTGTTGTTTTTAGTTCTGTCATAGGACATGGGTACCACTGTCTCAGCAGCATTTATTGCCCATCACTAGTTGTCCTTGAGAAGGTACTGGGGACCTGCTTTTTGAATTGCTGTAGTTCATGTGCTGTAAGTACACCCATAATGCCTTTAGGGAAGGAATTCGGGATTTTACCCCAGTTACAGTGAAGGGACAGCATATCAGTCAGATGGTGAGTGGCTTGAGGAGATCTTGCAGGTGGTGGTATTTCTATGCAACTGACTTCTCCTTCTTGGTGGAAATGTTCATACGTTTGGAAAGTGCTATCAATCAAGCAGCCTAGTTTGATCTGGATGGTGAGAGATAGTAGGAGCTACCGATGCTGGAGAAACTGAGACAACAAGGTGTAGAGCTGGATGAATGCATCAGGCCAAGCAACATCAGAGGAGCGGGAAAGCTAATGTTTCGGGTCTAGATCCTTATTCAGAAATGGGCAAGGGGGTAGATAGATAAAGGAGAAGATAGGTGGAGAGGAAACAGACAGGTTAAGGAGGCGGTTTGGAGCCAGTAAAGGTGAGTGTACATGGAAAGTTAGGGAGGGGTTAGGTTGGTCTAGGGAGGACGGACAGGTCAAGGAGGCGGGATGAGGCTAATAGATCAGAGATGGGGGTAGGGCTTGAGATGGGAGGAGTGGATAGGTGGGAGGACAGATTAGGGAGGCGGGTACCTTGATCTTGATGGTGTCAGGTTTCTTGAATGTTGTTGGAGCTGCAGTCATCAGATAAGTGGGGAATGTTCCATCACACTGCTAACTTGTGCCTTGTGGATGGTGGGTGGGTTTAGGGGAGTCAGGAGGTGAGTTACACACTGCAGTATTCATCAGCCTCTGACCTGCTCTTGTAGCCACTGTGTTTATATGGTGAGTCCAGCTGAGATTATTGTCAATGGTATCCCCCTGAATATCGATAGTCGGAGATTCAGTGATGGTAACACCATTGAATGCAATGAAGATTGTACTGGAAAGCCAAAAGCTCAGGATGTCATTATTTGCAGAATTCGGTGTTGGTCTAGTGAGTTGTAACTTTTCCCTCTAAATTGACCTTTGAGCTTATAATGAAAGTATGCATTGGATTATTTATGCAACTATCATCAAATTTCTGTTTCTAATTACTTTGTACAAAGTATTTAACTTCAAAGTTGTGGAGATATAGCTGTGCAGAATGTAAAATGTGAAGGTCATTATAGTTCAGTCAGCTGTTGACATCAGTTAGGCTGTTCCAACATTATTTTGTGTGCCTTCGTCAAACCTAACCATTGACTTTCCCAAATAAATTCTCCATCCACTTTTGTATATGGCAAAAAAACTGTCTAAATGAAATGTCAAATTCTTCAGAACATATATTATTTTGCCTAGATGACAGGGTTGTTCAGTTAGTCGTTGCACTGTCTAGAATGCAAATATTCCATACTAAAATGAAGATTTGCACACATTGATAATCTATGTGTTATTTTGTTAGTGCTTTACAAGAAAGGAATCTGCTCTTTTTTTTGCATTGGGAAGTTCCCGCTATTAAAGAAGTAGATCTATTCAAGTTAGACTGAAGACTGTCAGAATAAATCAGAAAGTTTGGAAGCTGAAACTGGAAGTTGTCAGAACCAATCAATCAATTAGTCACAATTATTTACTTTCATTACCTTCTGTTTTTAATATAAAGAAGAAACATTTGTAGTTGCCCCTTCAGCTTCCAATGGTGCTATTTAAAATTGACTCTCAAATAAGTTACTGATAAAATGAACAACCTGCAGAAATACATCTTTGAAAAACTTATTATTCTGTGTCCTCCTAAAATGTTGTTGAATAAAAAAGGATTTTTTTCAAGTCCGATTGTATTTTCTTAATTTACAATGGTGTAGATAGTTTTAGCTCATTTTTGTAAGAATGTATGTATAGTAAAGAGGGCAAAATATTCAATTGAAATCAAAGGAATATCATCTTCAAAGTTGTCATGTATACAAGTCAATTGAACAAATCTTATATTGATATAGCAGGTTTAATTTTTTTCAACATTTACTAGATTACTTTTTCATTGATGATTTATGATTAGGGGGTTTCCTAAGGCATCTTGCTTTCTGCTGCTACACCTAAATAAATCCTGCTCTCCAACATTGAGTAGCTAATGTTGTTCCTCTCTTCAAGAAGGGAAATATGGATAATCCAGGAAATTACAGACCGGTGCATCTCACATGGGCGATTGGGAGGACTTTATTCGTTGGAATGTAGGAGAATGGTGTGACCTTAATGTGGTGTATAAAATCATGAGGAGCATAGATAGAATGAATGCATATAACTTCTTTCTCGGAGATGGGGAATTGAAAACTATAGGGCATAGGTTTAAGGTGAGAGGGGAAAGATTTAAGAATGACCTAAGTGGCAACTTCTTCACATAGAAAATGGTGCATTTATGGAATGGGATGGCAGAAAATAATGGTTGAGGCAGGTACAATAGCAACATTTAAAAAACATTTGATTAGGTACATGGATGGGAAGAGTTTGGAGGGAAACAGACCCAATGCAGGCAGTTGGAATGAGCTGAGTGGGCACCAGGGTCAGCATGGATCAGGTGGGGTTGAGGGGCTGTTTCCGTGTTGTCTTATCAATGACTATTGGAGAGAATTCTTAAGGATAGGATATAGACTCATTTGGAAAAGCATGGCCTAATTAGAAACAATCAGCGTGGGTTTGTGCGGGGCAAGTAATGTCTGACTAACTCAATTGATTTTTTTGAGGAGGTGACAAGCGTGATCAATGAGGGTAGAGCAGTGGATGTTGTTTACATGGATTATAGTAAGGCCCTCATGATAGTCTCATCAAGAAGATTAAGATCATAGGATCATGGAATCCATACGGTATAGAAAGAGGCCATTCTGCCCATTGAACCACCACTGACCATATGAAGAGAATCCCACCCAGACACCCCCCCCAACCGTATCCCTGTATATCTGCATTGCCCATGGCTAATCCACCTAGCCTGCGCACCCATTAACACTATATGCAATTAAGCATGTTTAATCCACTAATTTTGGACATCTTTGGACTGTGGGAGGAGACCCATGCAGACAAGGGGAAAATGTGCAGATTCAACACAGACAGACAGTCTGCCAAGATTGGAATCAAACCCAGGTCCCTGGCACTGTGAGGCAGCACTGCTAACTACTAAGTCAGCATGCATGGGATCCAGAATGACTTGGCTATTTGGATTCAGGATTGGCTTGCCCACAAGTAACAGAGGTTAATGTTGGAAGGATGCTTTTCTGGTTGGATGACCATGATTAGTGGTGTTCTGCAAGAATCCATGCTGAAATGTCTACTGTTTGTGATTTATATAAATGATTTGGATGGAAATATATGGGTTGGTTAATAAGTTTTCTGACAACACAAAAATCGGTGGACTTGTGGATGATGCAGAAGGATATAGCAGGATATAGATCAATTGCAGGAATGAGTGGAGAAATGGCAGATGGAGTTTAACCTAGGCAAGTATGAGGTATTCCAGTTTAGGAAATCAAATATTAAGGGCAAGTATACAGTTAATGGAAGAACCCTAAACAGTATTGATGTACAAAAGGATCTTGAGGTCCTAGTCCATAGTTCCTTGTCCACACGAGTAGATAGGGTGGTAAAGAAGGCATATGGCATGCTTGCCTTTATAGGTTGGGACATTGAGTACAAGTGTCAGGAAGTGATGATGCAGCTCTATAAAATTTTGGTTAGGCCATACTTTGAGTATTGCATTCAATTCTGGTCACCACACTATAGGAAAGATGGGAGGCTTTGGAGGGAGTGCAGAAAAGGTTTACTAGGATGCTGCCTGGATTAGAGGGCCTGAGCTGTAAGGAGAGGCTTGACAAATTGGTTGTTTTCTCTGGAGCAGCGGAGGCTGAGAGGAAACTTCATAGAAGTCTACATAATTGTGAGAGGCATAGTTAGAGTTGCCAGTCAGAATCTTTTTCCCAGAATTTTAATTTTTAATACCAGAAAGCATGCATTTAAGGTAAGAGGGGGAAAGTTCAAAGGAGATGTGAGAGGAAGTTTTTTCACAGAGAGAGGCAGATGCCTGCAATGCGTTGCCATGGACAGTGGTGGAGGCAGATACAATAGGAGCATTTAAGGTGCTCTTAGATAAGTACATAAATAAGCAAGGAATGGAGGGGTATGTACCATAAGCAAGCAGAAGGCATTAGTTTAATTAGGTATGTTCAGCATAACATCACAGGCTGAAGGGCCCATTCCGGTGTTGTATTATTTTATATTCTGTCAGTCAGTGCCTTGAAGGGAAAAGAATTTCACAGTTGATGCAACAATGCCTTGCTTTTCAAATTCCATCCTGGCGTCTTCCCTGTGTTAGTAACACCGTACACCCTTCAAAGATACCTGTGATTCTTCAGGTCAGGCCTCCTGGTTGTCCCAATTTTAATCACTTCACTTCTGGCAGCTATGCCTTACATTATTTAGGGATTCCTTTGCTAAATTTCTTGGTCTCCATCAAAATGTACTATAAAACCAGCTGCCAGCCTTGTTTGTCTGAATAGCTCCTGGTGTGTTTTAGTATCAATCTTTGATTAAGAATTAATCCTGTGAAATGCCTTGACATCTCTTGTAACAGTAAAGGTGCGATATAAATACAATTTGTTTGTTATTATTTGAGCCATGGGCATTGATATTGACCTTGGATGAGAGGTAGTTTCATGTTTGGGAGGGTTTCTCCATCAATCTGAGTGGAGAGATGGACTAGAACATGACCTGGGACAAATTGATAAAGAACTCAACTTCACATCCAATCTGCAGGCACTGTCTTCAGATATCGAAGGATGTCTTCAACAATCAATATTCATCCATACTGATATTAAGATTCTTAAGTAAACGGATGTCATCCTTCCAATTCTTCCATATGGCTCCAAAACATGGACTACATAAAGACACCACATCAAGACCATTGAGAAGTACTATCAACGTTGTTTGAAGCAGGTTTATTGCATCAACTGGAAGGACAGGCATTACTAATGTCAGCATCCTTGAAACAGCTAATAGCACTAGCATCGAAATTATAATCAATCAAAAATAACGCTGCTGGGCCAGGAACATTCTTTGAATGTCTGAATTTCGACTGCCAAAGGAAATCATTTCTGCCCAAGTGAAGGAAGGCAATCAAACTAGACATAGACAAAGGAAACATTTCAAAAACCCCCTAAAGGTTTTTCTCAAGAAATGCAACAGAAATGTTAAAATATGGGAGTGTCTTATTTGGAAGAAGCCAACATGGAGGAAGCTCCTGTTTGAAGGCACACGTCTTTGAGAATACCCATCATCAGGAGAAACCAGAAATAGGAATCCCAGCAGTGTATGATTGGAGATGGAGCTCTGGGATCAGGTTCATCAGCTGTTGATTGACTCACGGAATTCATGACCAGTGACATAGAATTTCCTGGGTGGATAATAGATTTGTTAGTGTGATTACTAACAATGACAATGGCCAATGCCAGAATGCATGTATTTTCATGTGGCAATTCATTTAGTACATAAGGTATTTTCTTAATCTTAGAGTGACATATGATTCTGTAACAGTAATCATCACACCACAATTTTCCATAATTGGTTTTATTCCTTTTGGAAGTATACGTCTTAATTATCAAATTAAAGACAATATTCATTTTGGCCTTCATATTGTGGGAATACAAATGTCACACTGGCGTAGCTCTAAATCGGTGCAATGTGCTTGATGTATTGTGCAGTGTGTCACAATGATCAAACTGCTGACAATGAAGTAGCCCTGGAAATAGTGGTTGCATTGGTGGTCACCATCCAAACTTCTTTAGATTCTGGACCAGTTCCTAAACATTGGAGGGTAGCTAATGTAACCCTACTATTTAGAAAAGAAAGTAGAGAGAAAACAGGGAATTAGATACCAGTGAATCTGACATTGGTAGAGGGAAAGATGCTAGAGACTATTATCAAGGATCTTATAAGAGAAACACTTAAGAAAACAGTGGTAGAATCAGACGCGGTCAAGATGGATTTATGAGAGGGATTCATGCTTAACAAATATACTGTAATTATTCAAGGCTTTATCTAGTGGAAGGAACCAGTGGATATGGTTTATTTGGACATTCAGAAGGCATTCAAGAAAGCCGCACATAAGACATTAATGGGCAAAATTAAAGTGCATTGCATTGGAGATAGTGTCTTGAAATGGATAAAAAAAAATTGGATAGCAGCCAGAAACAAAGAGCAGAATAAATGGATTTTTTTTTGAATGGCTGGCGGTGATAGTACAGGGATCTGTCCAAGGACCCCAGCCATTCACAGTTTATGTTATTCCTCCCACCAATGGGAGAGTCCAGACTTAGTGGCCACAGCTTAAGGATACAGGGAAGGCCATTTGGGTGAAATGTAGAAAAATGTTTTCACCCATACAGTGGTAAATCTGTGGAGTTCACTACCACAGAAAGTGATTAAGACAAAAAAATTGTTTCAAGCAAGATGTAGATGTATCCCTTTTGGCCAAAGGGTTTGGGGATATTTGGGGAGGGCAGGATAAGGGAATTGAGCTCAGTGATCAGCCATGCTATCTTCTATGTCTCTACGGAAAGGATCTCCTGGATTTTGAAGGAATAAAGGAATGGTTATATATTTCCAAGTCAGGATGGGTTGTGGCTTGCAGGGAAACCTGCAGCTGGTGGTGTTCCCGTGTATCTGCTGCCCTTGAATCTCTATCTGGTAGTGCTTGTGGGTTTAAAAGGTGCTGTTTAAGGAACTGAACTTCAATGGTGAAGGATGAGAATGTAAAATCTGGTGGATGGGTTACCAGTCAAATGTGCTGCTTTGTCCTGGATGGTGTCAAGCTTATTGGTTGTTATCAGAGCTGTACAACTTTGGGCCAGTGGGAAGTATTCCACCACCCTCCTGATGTGTGCCTTGTAGATAGTGGGCAGGCTCTGGGGAATCAGGAAATGATTTACTTACCATAAGCATTATATCGTCACATAAATGACTTTTTCCAGTTAAAGAGGTAAGCTGATGCAAATTGGCAGCTTATGTCTGATGAAGTTAAAAGCAAAGAAACTAAAATGAGACATTTTAAAGAATAGTTTCACAATGATGAATCATAATTGTTTATCTGTAGCTAGAATCTATTTCTTTATAAAAAGCAATGCAACTCCACCATCTTTTCCTTTCTGCTTATCCTTCCTAAGTAGTGAATATCCCTGGCTCTTCAGTTCCCAACCCTGGTCACCCTGCAGCCATGTGTCTGTGATCCCAACTATATCATACCCACTTACATCTATTTGCATGATTAATTCATCCACTTCATTTTGAATGCTCCAGGCATCTAGGCATTTCTTTTTAATGTTCCTAGTCCCGTTCCCACTATTTGTTAGTGTGGCCTTGCTTGATTCTGGACTTTGATTTCATTGTCTATCACTTCTATTATTACTCTTTCTGCTTTTCATTCTTGTCCGTAATTCCCCATCTTGTTTAGATTCCTATCTCCTGCCAATTTAGTTTAAATCTTCTTCAAACACACTAGTAAATACTCCCAAAGGCACTGGTCCAATTCAGCTGTAAATCAACCAGTTTGTACTGGTCCCATTTCCACCAGAACAGGTCCCTATGCCTGCAGAATCCGAAACTCGCAGTTTCACACCATTTTTTTAGCCCCACGTTCATCTGATCAATCATGTTATTTCTCCACTGACTGGCATGTGGCACTCGTAGTAATCCCAAGTAATCCTCAACTACGTTTGAGGTCCTTTTTTACAACTTGCTTTCTACCTCCCTACATTCTGCAGAAAGGTGAATAAATCCCCGAGGCTTGATCAGTTGTATCCTATAACTCTGTGGGAAGCTAGGGAAGCGATTGCTGGACTCCTTGCTGAGATATTTGTACCCTCGATAACCACAGATGAGTTGCTGGGAGACTGGAGGTTGGCTAATGGTGTGCCACTATTTAAGAAAGGTGGTATGGAAAAGCCAGGGAACTATAGACCAGTGAACTTGACATCATGGTGGGAAAGTTATTGAAGGGGATCCTGAGAGATAGGATTTACATGTATTTGGAAAGGCAAGGGCTGATTAGAGATAGTCAACATGACTTTGTGCATGGGATATCGGGTCTCATGAACCTGATTTAGTTTTTTACGAAGTAACAAAGAGGATTGATGAGGACAGAACAGTGGACGTGATCTATATGGACTTCAGAAAGGTTTTATACAAGGTTCCGCAAGGTAAAATGGTTAGCAAGGTTAGATCACATAGAATACATAAAGAGCTAACCATTTGGATACAGAACTGACTTGAAGACAGAAGGTGGTGGTGAAGGGTTGCTTTTCAGACTGGAGGCTTGTGCCTAGTGTTATGCCACAAGGATCGGTGCGGGATCCACTGCTTTTCATAATCATTGAGCCTGACATCATTGGTGGACAAGTTGTTGGAGGGAATTCTGAGGGATTGCATTTACATGGATTTGGAAAGACAAGGGCTGATTAGAGATAGTCAGTATGGCTTTGTGTGTGGGAAATCGTGTCTCACCAACTTAATTAAGATTTCTGAAGAAGTAACAAAGAGGATTGATAGGGCAGAGAGGTGAGTGATCTGTATAGACTTCAGTAAAGCATTAAACAAAGCTCCTCATGGTAGACTGGTTAGCAAGTTTAGATCACATGGAATAGAAGGAGAGCTAGCTATTTGGATATGGAACTGGCTGAAAGGTGGAAGACCTAGAGTGGTGATGGAGTGTTGCATTTCAGCCTGGGGTCCTGTAATCAGCTGTGTGCCACAAGGATCAATGCTAAGTCCACTGCTTTTTATGTAAATGACCTGGATGTGAACATAGGAGGTATGCTTAGTAAGTTTGGAGATGACACCAAAATTGTTGATGCAGTGGACAGTGAAGAAGGTTACTGCAGAGTTCAATCGGAGGAGTGGCAGATAAGTTTAATTTAGATAAATGTGAGGTGCCGCATTTTGGAAAGGCAAATTAGGGCAGGACTTACACACTAAATGGTAAGGTCCTAGGGAATTTGCTGAGCAGAGATTTTGGAGTGCAAGTTCATAGCTCCTTGGAAAAGAGCCACAGATAGACAGGATAGTGAAAAAGGCATTTGGTATGCTTGCCTTTATTGGTTAGTGCATGGAGTATAGGAGTTGGGAGGTCATGTTGCAGCTGTACATGACGTTGGCTTGTCCACTTTTGAAAGACTGCATTCAGTTCTGGTCTCCCTGCTATAGGAAGAATATTGTGAAATTTGAAAGGGTTCAGAAAAAAATTTCAGGTATGTTGCCAGTGTTGAAAAGTTTGAGCTATAGGGAGAGGCTAAAAAGACTGGGGCTAATTTCCCTGGAAGCTGAGAGGTGGCCCAACAGACATGCATAAAATCATGAGGGCCATGAATTCGGTGAATACTCAAGGTCTTTTCCTTGGGGAGGGGGAGTTCAGAACTAGAGGGAAAAGATTTAAAAGACCTAAGTGGCACTTCTTTCACACAAAGGGTGGTGCAAGTATAGAATAAGTTGCCAGAGGAAGTGATGGCGGCTAGTACAATTACAACATTTAAAAGTCATTTGGATGAGTATATGAATAGGAAGTCTTTCAAGGGATATGGGTGAAATGCTGGCAAATGGGACTAGATTAACTTTGGACATCAACGGTTGGCATAGATGAGTTGGTCTAAAGGATCGTTTCCATGCTGTACAGCTCTATAACTCTATGACTCTATGACGCTAAACCTAATGGTATTGTGCGTTTACCTACAGCACAAGGACTGCAGCAGTTCAAAAAGGCAGCTCACCACTCTCTTCTCCATGGCAATTAAGGATAGGCAATAAATGTCAGCCCAGTCAGCAACACCCACATCCCATGAACAAGTATAAAATAACCCTTGACTGAATCAACAACCTTCAGCCCCCTTCACTTTGATGTTTTGCTTTTGGAATAGGATTCCAGGCAGCGAGAACTTTGCCTCTGTCCTCTAACATTGAGAAAATGAGTGACCCTTGGAGTAATTTGGCAGCAGTTTGAGTGTAATTCTTATATATAGTTCATTAATAATATATCTGACATATTTTTCAGTTGAGTAGTTGATGTACAGTCTTTCTGCTCTATTGTTGCCAATCGGTTCTGCTTTCTTGCAATAAGCAATGTAGTGGCCAGCATGCACATTTCTGTTCGTATTATTTATTTCTCCAATCTAGTCTGTTTCAGAACAAGTAATAAGCTGTCATAAGTAACTGTGAGACTAACTTGCCAGAAGATTTTAATGTGCAAATTACACCCTATTATAACACCACATTTACATCATGTAAGGAAATTTAAATTGATTAATTTTATTTGTTCAAAAAAAGACCCATGAAAATCCAAGAAAGCTTAGAAGCTGCAAAATGATGATTTGACTCATAAACACCAACATTATTAACGATAGATTTTCCATTATATTTTATGAAAAATCTGTGAAATTCAAAGGAACATTGCACCTAATGGTCTTTGGGAAAATTAAAAATAGAATTACAATAGGTATAAATGCAAGTGATGCATTCAACATGAGGAATGCAACCTGGAAAATTACAAAGGGAAGGTGGCAGTTCTGTAGCAGCCTGTACGAATGAATATATGAGAGTAATAAACAGGTACATTAAACTTTAATAAACTGCTGGAAGATCATCAGTCAGCAAACCTTCAGATTGTAATGTGCCTCAAAGTGCATATGAAGTTGTAAAATTGTGACTTGGGGCTTGATCATCTTAATGTAGAGCCCTGGTTTATGTTTGCAAATTTCCTCTACCCTTCACAGTAATTGGTAATTGAAAACTGGTCGTTCATTTTGCTGTAAGGTTTCCATATTTTACCCTTCGACGCTACAATTATTTTATAAAGCCCAGTCACTATTCATTGTGAAGAAAATATCACTGTTTGAAGGCATGCCACATGAATTCACATCAATATCCTGAAACACCTACTAACGCAGCCATGCAGTATTAGAGAGCTGGTCTTCTCCTGCTCAGTTGTTTGACTCGTGGGAGTACCTGTGTACTATACATGTATTATACAGTAATAATAATAAAGTAAAAGAGTTCTGTGTTGACGTTGACAATTGGTTTGTGCTCTTGAATTCACTTTAGTAGCCTAATTAAAAATTGATTTCAGAAAATAATGGGTTGTTCTGCTTAATATGTCCTGATTCTATTTTGCATACACTTGCCATGTGAATTAACCTGTGTTCTTTTTTAAATACAGGATTTCTTTCACACTATAAATGTATGACCAGCAGGTTAGTGCCTTTCCAAGTGCAAGCCATTTGTACATGACAATCAATGCTTTCTGCAACAGGCTGGAAACTGAAGTACAATGGACTTGACCCTTTTTTTCTGATATGTGCCCCATAGCTGCCAATCACACAGATACATTGAATTCAATCAGGCAGTTTGGTCTCTTCTCAGCTGCACTGGGTTCTGCATGTTAAGATGGACTGCTTCAAATTTAGAACGGCATACAATCTGACTTTCTCTGTCAGCATTATGCTTTCTACTGACTATTTGTGTTGTATTATATTGGAATGTGCAATTTGATATGTGGCATTCATGATGTTTTGAATGCACAGTATTTTGCATTCTGCATACAATTTGCATATTTAGAGTAGTTTGTCACAATTATTAGCAACACGTTATTACAGTAAATGCACTTTAACATCCAATATATGATAATAACTAGAAGGTGCTGCAGGAACAAATGCTTCATGTGAGGGATGAGTGGAGGAATTATAAATGAATAGTATGGCATGGCGTTAGTCACTGAGTGTCGATGAAGATTACTAATCCAGGGAATAAAGAGAGCTGAGAGATTGTGCAAATAATAGTGATCCAAAAATAATGTATAGGTATATTAAAAGGAAAAGCATTATCTAAGATCCACTGGGTTGATTAAGGATCAAATTGAGATCGATGTGGAGACAGAGAGCTTCACCTGAATAAAAACAACAAATGCTGGGGATCTTAGCAGTTCAGGCAGCATCCATGGAGAGAAAACAAGCTAACGTTTTGAGCATAGATGACTCTTCATCTAGAGTTGAAACATTAGCTTGCTGTCTCTCCCTGGATGCTGCCTGATCCACTGTCATCTCTAGCATTTATTGTTTTCAGTACTAATTCCAGCATCTACAGTAATTTGCTGCAACTTCACCTTAGTGCTTACTCATGAAGAGGACCTCACTGAATAGCAAAGAAAAACATATAGTAGAATTTTATAAGTTTGAAGACATGTTTTGAACCCCAAGTATATGTTACATTTGAACAGTAAATATACACATTAAGAGCCATTTTTTAAAATCCATTGATTAATGCAAAACATAAATCTGTAAATTTGAGCAAGTAAATGATAACCAAAGCAAAAACAGTAATGCATTCATCATAAGGATCCTGCCGTGAGAATGTGTCCGCTGAGAGATGAATACACTCTGTCGGAATGGACATTGATCTACAGATTCTTTTGGAATCAACAGTGTTTTACACGTTGTGTCAGAATGGACATGATCTACACACTGTCAGAATGTACAGAGGTCAACACAATCAGTCAGATTTAACAACGTTCATGACCACTGTGGGAATGGATAGCAATCAACACCCTCTGTTGGATTGGACAGTGATCTACATGCTGTATTGGAAATTGATAGATCATCTATACACTGCCAGAATAGACAGGGATCTAATATATTGTCAGAAGGCACAGTGATCAGAACAGCTGTTAGAATGGAAATGACCTACACACTCTGTTGGAATGGACAGGGATAAACACACTGTTGGATTGAACTGTGATCCTTATCAACTTTGATTTTGTCTTCTGATAAGTTATTGTAAAACATCACAATGGCTTCTAAATTTCCTTTTAAGAAAAGCATCCTTGTTAAAATGTAGCTAACATGAAGATTGACAGCCCTGAGAGGTCTGTCTGACTCCTGTCGTATAATGAGGTCTTTAAGACCTTAATCTACTGGTATTTTCTTTGTTGCACTACCTAATGATTTAGAATGCTGCAGTCAAGCAGGAAGCCACATTCACAATAATCAGCAGTTGAAAGTAAGTCGACACCAGCAAAATGCTACGTGGATTATTTGCTGTCAATTTCAACTGAGGTTGAGATAAATCATGGGAGCAGGAAGTCTGCATGCCTTGAGATATAACCATTTTCAAAAGATACCTGCATCCTGGAGGAGATCAGAATTATTTAGTGTTGTGACCGAAACTTCAAGAAAGTATAATGGTGGACATATGAAATCTTTGTCATACACCCATCAATATGGAAAAGACTGATAGATTATGTTTCAAACTCGATATCTGAATTATGAGTTTTATTACCTGCTACAGTGATGAATTGATGATTAAATATCAGTTGTTGGTGACATTGGCAGCAGCTATTTGAAGTTTGCGGTTTCAGAATGTTTGACATGATTGATATTGGAATAAGGCTAAGTCTTATAGACTCAGGACAACTTTTCCCACTGTGTGTTGAAGCCAAATGTAAACAATAGTCACAACACTGGACACTTGCTTAGATTACAAGAACAGTTAAAGCCATTTCTCTGTTTCAAAAGAATTAGTGATGTGGCCACTTAACCCATTTCTGCCCTCTGTCTCAGGCTGAACCAGATTGTTTGTCACATTTGTGACTCATTTGATCAGTTGAATGTTTATCCTCATGTCCCTTTCATCTAAAACTCCACAGAATTGCACCTCTGTAACATTGCTTGCTGCACTCCTGCTCCAGGATGTCTCTGCTGAATGCTTGGTAGACAGCTTTAATCATGTCTGTACTTATCCTTGAAAATTCTCATCACCAGTTGCTTGTGTTTCACCCTTGAAAATCCAGCTCCTCTAAAACTCCATTTTCACTCTGCTAACTATCACCACTCACACACCCATCACCCCTTTCCTTGTGGGCTTATATTAGCATCCAGTTCTCAAATGCTACAAGTTTATTGTTGGTCTCTCACTGAAATCCCCTCATGGATTCATGCCTCCTTATTTATATAATGTTCTCCAAACCTCAGAGAACTCTGTGCCTCCAATTTTAATCTCTTGATATCCTACTCTGCTCATCTACTGTTGGTGGCTGTGCTTTCAATCATCAAGGACCTACACTCTGAAATTTCCTTCCAGAAGTCACGCCATTGTTCAATTAATAATTGTGACTTTGAAATCAAAAACATGATTTCTAAATTTGTTGTTATCTGAAAATTTTCTGTGCAATCACACGCCTGTATATGTGGATGTGTGGACATGAATATGTGCATGAATGTGCACGTGCACATGTGCATGTTTGTGTGTGTTTATGTGCCTATGAGTATGTGTGTATGTATTTATGTTTGTATGAGAGTACATGTGTATGGGTGTGAGTGCGTTCAAGTGAGTATGTGTGTGTGGATGCATGTGTGTGTAAGTTAGTGTTTGGGTGCATGGGACTGTGAGAGTATGTGTGTGTGGGCACGTGTGTGTGTGTGGGCACGTGTGTGTGTGTGGGCACGCGTGTGTGTGTGTGTACATGTGTGTGTATCTCGACAGTCATTTAGAACTTCCCAGAGAAATAACTCTTTGTCATCTCTGTCTTAAATGTGCAACCCCCTATCATGAGATTATGCCTAGTGGTCCTAGATTCTCCTGTAAGAGAAACGACCACACCACATATACCCTGTAAAGTTCCTTAAGAATCTTGTACGTTTCCATAAGGTTGCTTCTTATTCTTTTCAACTCCAATGATTATAAGCCCGAGTGAATCTCCTAATTTGACAGTCCCTCCAAATGTGATATCAGTCTAGGGATAACACAGCGTGGAGCTGGAGGAACACAGCAGGCCAGGCAGCATTATTGGAGCAGGAGCTGACGTTTTGGGTCGGGACCCTTATTCAGAAAAATTAGGGTCCCAAACCAAAACATCAACTTTCCTCCTCCTGTGGTGCTGCCTGGCCTGCTGCGTTCCTCCAGCTCCACACTACGTTATTCTCTGACTCCAGCATTGGCAGTTCTTACTATCTATCAGTCCAGTGAACCTTCTTTTGGCTGCCTCTCCTGCCAATATATCTTTCCTTTGTTAAGGAGCCCCCGAAACTATGCACAGTATTCCCAGCTGTGCTCTGACCAGAGCCCCATATAATTTTAGGAAAACTTCCACACTTTTGTACTCCATTCCCTTTGATGTTAAGGCCACATTCAATTTGCCTTCCCTGTTACCAGTGAACTTGAATGGTGACCACTTGTGATTTATGGGTGAGGATTCCCAAATCCCTCTCATCTGTAGCTTTCTGGCATTCTTCTCCATTTAAGTAATATTTAGCTCCTCTGTTCTTCCTGCCAAAGTGCATAACCTCACATTTTCCAACATGATATTTTATCTGTTAAGTTTTGCCCACCCACTTAGTCTGGCAATATCCCCATTCAGACTCTGTGCCATCCTTATCACATGCTTTCCTATCTATTTTTGTGTCATCCGCAAACTTGATTATAACACATTCACTTAACTTTATTCAAGTCATTAATGTATATTGTAAATAATTGTTGCTCCAGCACTGATCCCTGTGACACTCCATTAGTTAATGGAGAAAATTAAGGCTGCATGAAACAGACTTTTTGATCTTCAGTTGAGTCAAGTGTATTGAGGTGTTGGCAGCTAGTCGAGCTAACACAAGAGTGGACTTAAAGCCACAATCCAAAGCCACAATTTTTTAAGTGGCAGACAGGCTCAAAAGACCAGATGGCCTCTTCCTGGTCCTATTTCTCATGCTTTGGTGGATTAGAGGAGCAAAGGGAACTGGAAGCACAAATCCCCAATTCATTAGGAGAAGAACCATTACATAAGAAGGCCATGAAAAAAAATGTCACAGGTATTACAGTTTGCTTTTGCTCAACCTGTATCCAATTTTTATTTGAAACATCTACATTACTTAATTCTCATCATTGGATTAAAAAGGATATGTTGACTCTTGGAGGAGACAAAAAAAGTTCTACAAAGTTGACAAAGATCTTTAAAGCTAAAAAGATTTAGATGAATACAAAAGTAGTTCCACTTATGGGTAAGACCAATTTGGAAATTCAAAAGAAACGTCTTTGTGCAGGGAAACGTGAGAATGAGGAATTAGGTATCACAAAGAGTGGTTGAAATTGATTTAAAAATGTACTTAAGGGCTGCCTGGATAGATTTAAAAGGAAGAAAATGAAGAAAACTCAGAGTTCATGTTTTGGCTCTGGTTCTGAGGAAGGGTCACCAGACCTGATGCGTTAACTCTGATTTTTCTTCACAGATGCTGCCAGACCTGCTGAACTTTTCGAGCAACTTCTGTTTTTGTTCCTCATTTACAGCATCCACAGTTTTTTTCAGTTTTTACTTGAACTGTTGAGTTTGCTTAATCATTACCAGCTCACAACTCAGCTGCATTGACACAACAGAGAGTGCTAATAGGTTGTAAAACTGTAAACCCCCACCAATCGGCTGCACCCTTCCTGCGAGCAATTCCCACTACCTGCATCCAACCTATCACCACCCAATCTATCGTTCCCCAACCCCACTCTCTTTGCTCTGGCCGCCCTGAGCCGACACAACCTGTCCACAACCTGTCTATCTGCCCCACCCATCCCATTGACCAATCCCCACCTGCATTCACCTATCACCATTCCACCTACCTTCCCCAGCCCCACCTCTCCTCTTTCTCTTTATTTCCCAATTCCCTACCCCCTCCCCCATTTATGAAGAAAGATCCCAACCTGAAATTTTCCTGCTCCTCTGACACTGCCTGGCCTGCTGTGCTCCCCAGCTTCACACTCTGTTGGCTATAAAGCTGAGTTGTTCTATTTGGAACTACTAACTGGCTACAGAGGGGCAATAATGATGACTTTGAAGGAATCTGCAAGTTTGGATTCCCATAGAATTCGTAACCTTTGAAAGAAATGAGCTGCTGCAGTGGATAAAAGAGAGAGGACATGCCTCCCTTCAAAACAGCTCACATTCATCGTGTCTGCTCTTTAGTACTCAGCCTGCATCGGTCCACCTCACATTCTGAGAACTTCTTGTGAAGATTGATCAGTAGTACAAGCTACCACAAAACATGGAATGGATTAGACAGCAAGCATGGAATGCATGTTATACCACAGATCTACAAAGGGCAGAGGGAAACAGATTGGGACAGTGTCTCTGCCCCAACCCCACTCCATGGAATTGGCATAACTCAGTCTTTGGTGTTTTGAATCAATCAACTTTCCCCACCTGCCATGGAGGCAGGTTCTCTGTCCAGATAATGGTGTTGGGCAGCCTCTTGGAGCTGGAGGGCTACACTCTTATAAACAGTGAGAAACCCAGACAAAGTTTCATTATGGAGGTGCCTCCCCACCAGTTTTTTTTAAATATTTGAATTAAAATCCGTGTATAGCAGTCATGCCATGGTTGCTGTAGGAGTTGGGATGAGTTTGCAAGGCAGCCTTTGGCTACACCTGGGCCCAAGCTGGGAAGGCTTCTGGAACTACCTGGAGAATTGGTCCCAGGTCTGCAGGTGGGTGCACAACTCCAGTCAAATTGTGACCCTGCTGCCAGCTCAGGAAGCTGGTGGCTCACTGGAAATTTCCAGTTGGCCCTTGAATTGAAGTTAACTAGATTGCTAATGAATACAATCAGCTACCCACCATGTGGCCCTGTACAGGTATCAGCAAAAATTACTGTGCCAGGAATGGGTTTGAGAAATTGGCAGGCCTGACAGTGCCAGTATACTCAGGCCATAATCACTTTCACACATTCCTCTGTTGGAACCTGAATATGCCATTGAGCGTTTCACTACAGGCACCTGGGATCTAGGCAGGTTGAACTTGTCACACAAGAAATCAGTGGAGTTGTAAAGTTTGATTGTACTCCTCTGTCTGGATGGAATTATGCAGGCAGATAATAATAAGATAGAAGCCGTAGATAAAACAAAGTGCAGAGAAAAGAGAGATCATTTGTTTTGGTATCTTAAGGTGTCCTACAGAGAACTCATCATTGCTCAGCAAGCCTTACTGAGGAAGACACATTATTTGAACACTTTAAAAGTATAGTACTGTCTGGTACTGAGGAAAATTGCAATAACATACAAGGTTCAATCCCTGTTATGTACTGCATTCATACTTATTGGCACCAAGATAGTGCTGGAAGATATTGCATCTCACTTTCCCCAGCCAAGGGAGGGAAGCTAAACCAGATTAAATGGAAATCACAATGTAAAGAGATGTTGTTTGATCTGTTTGTTCCCATTGTTGTATTTTCATGTAGCAGGCATCGACTACAGTTCTTAGTTCTGATCATTCCATAGTGACCATTGTAATACACATTACATGAGTGGATGATTGGTGAAAACCATCAGGAAGGGAATTTTGCACACGGACATACTTAGCCAGAGTTGCTGAAAACTCAACTGAGTTCACTTTATGGGAAAGGAATCATGACTCAGGCAGAGGCTGTTTGGCCCTTCAAGCCTGTTCTGCCATTCAGTTATCTGCTTCTATAACTGATTGCCAGTAATTTTACTTCATATCTCTTAATAATAACCTTGCCTAATAAAGCAATTTTTGTATCATCATTTAGATATCTTCAATCCATCTAGCTAAATGTGAGAGAATTCTAAAATTAACTTTGTGAAGAAGTGCTTCCCAACATGAACGCTGAATTGCTTATTGCTGATTTTAAATTCAGTTAAGTTCATACTTTCTTCTTCTGGACTTTTGAGATGAAGTAGCTTCCAACAACCTTAAACCCTTTAAAAACATCCCTATTAATTTTGTTGTTATCCTACATATGTGCGTATGAGTTAAGCATAGGATTAGACCATTTGAGATAACAAGGTGTAGAGCTGGATGAACACAGCAGGCCAAGCAGCATCACAGGAGCGGGAAAGCTGACATTTCAGGCCTAGACTTTCTTCAGAAATGACCAAATTAGACCATTTGGCATGATTGTAACCTGAACCCTACATTCCATAAACTGACCCCTGCCCCCAAAAGACTGTTTTGTTTACAAAGAATCTATCCCCCTCTGCCTTAAAAATGTTCAGTGCCAATTGTCATCATCTTTGATGAAACTAGTTCTACAGACTCATGACCCTCTAAGTGAAAAATAATTCTGCTCCTGTCTTAGATGGGCAACTCCTTATTTTTCAATGGTGACCTCTAGTTCAACGTTCTCTCACAAGGGGATAATCCTTTCCTCAAAGGCCTTATCAAGACCCCTCAGGATATTTATTATCCATTTCACTCAAATTGCTTCTTACCCTTCTAAAGCCCAACTGATACAAGCATAGAGATAATGGGAACTGCAGATGCCGGAGAATCCAAGATAATGAAATGTGGAGCTGAATGAACACAGCAGGCCAAGCAGCATCGATACAAGCCTAGCCTTCCCAACCTTTCCTCGTAAGGCGATCTACTCATTTCAGGAATTAGTTCAGTAAACTTTCCTTGAACTACTTTCAATGAATTTAAATCCTGCATACGAATATTTTGTTTTTCATGCACTAAAACACCTAGATCATTCTGCATCTCAGAGCTTTGCAATCTCTTCACATTTTTTATTCTTCATGTCAAAGTGGACAATTTCACATTTTCCCACATTACACTCCATTTACCAGATCTTTAGCGTCACATAATATACCTGTGTCCCTTCATAGTCTCATTATGTCCTCCTCACAACTCACTTATCCATCTAATTTTGTGGTATCACATTTCAAAACCATATCTTTGTGTGACCCCTTCATCCAGTTACTTATATGAAATGTGAAAGATCTAAATGGCTCATCACTCATTACATCTTGTCAACAAGAAATCGACAATTTTATGCCTATTCCCTATTTATAAGAGTATGAAGGACAGTAGATGCAATCTGCCCTCCTAATCTTATCCTTTTAGTTTGATATTATTCTGCCAGAAGAAAAGGAAATGACCATGCTGACTTATGTTGAGTAGCTAGTTTGTTTACATTTGTGAAACCTCCTGTTCCTATGGCACTTCCATAAAAGTGAAAGTTAATAAAAGACTGAAAGCCTTTATTTTCGGTTTCCTCTTCAATGAGTAATGGAAATAGCAGAAACTTAAAAATCCATTGCTCCTGTTGCAGTGTAGAATCTGAAATTCTGGAGGACCATGACCGAGATATCAGTTCTCAACTAAAGTTAACAAATTGACAGTAACTTGACCATGGTGTCAACTAACATGAAAATGGCAGAGAACACAGGACTAGACTCAAAAGTTGCAAAATGACTTTTTTTATTATCTATGCATTGCTGAATAATGAACAATTTCAATGGAGCACTTGAACTGTGCCCATCTGTCACTTTCCTTTCACCAGCAATTTACTTTCTCTTTCTGTTAAATTTAATGACTTATAGAATTATAGATTCTTTACACTGCAGAAAGAGGCCATTCAGCCTATCAAGTCTGCACCGACCCTCCAAATAGAACTCACCTATCTGCACTTAATAACCTCTTGTTAGGTTATGGCCTCCAGTAATTCATCTAAGAAACCATTGTTTACCTGTAATCCTTAATATTAAGTATAGGTAGACAGTTCAGGTGAAATATCAGTTGGCCCCAATTTTCTGCCTTCATGAACATCTAGATAAGCAACCTGAACAGTGGATCACCAGGACAGCTTTCACTATTGAAAACTCCTACGCAATATTCTCCTGAATAATCTTCCAAACCAAAGATTTACTCCAGTCTCAATCTTATTTCAGCACAAACAGGTGTAATGGTTGGGATCAGGTTCACTTTGTTAACCACAAGGTTCTTGATTGGAGTTGTTAACCTGGGCCAATCAGGAAAACCTTGGCTGATCAATATAACTAGGGGATTGTGCGGAGGGTCTCTGCTTGATTCTGATTCTTTTGTTTCATGGGTATTTTTCATGGTGATGGTGATGGTGATGGTGATGGTGATGGTGATGGTGATGGTGATGGTGATGGTGATGGTGATGGTGATGGTGATGGTGATGGTGATGGTGGTACGTTAGTAAAGTTATCTGCACACCTGTTTTTTAACTGTGTCTCAGATCTGTGCACACACAACACAGTGTCCTGTGATCTAGTAAATAAAGGGTGACATGATGACAGGACACTGGTTTCTGTGCAGTTATTTCACTGGGGTATTAAGAATGGGTAGGAAGTGGAGTTGCAGCTGCAATGATTTTATTGAATGGTGGAGCAGATTCAAAGATGCCAAATGGCCTATTCCTGCTTCTAATTCCTATGCTCATACACCGTTTACCAAATATTGTCTTGTACATGTGAAACCTCTTGAGTTATTTCTGAGAGATGACATTTTCAAGACTTGTATGTATAGTTATGATCAATTATTGAGTGTTATCTCATGGTTCTGCAGTAATCTGTTTGCACCAAACATGCTCTGTAGAATAATTCCTGAACCTTGTACTCTAGTGAGAAGCTACACATTCAGGGAACTTATATTGGAGATTCAAGCTACAATAATTAAAGCTATTTGAAAACAATGCCAAACCTGAGCACGGCTTGCCATTGGGAACAGAGGATCACAGAGCCACCTCTACAAAAAAAAATCAGAATGCAATGAAGTGCAAGTACTCTTTGTGTCAGTCCCCATGACTTTTGGCTCTGGTTTGTATCCTTTCCAAACACTCTGAGATGGTTATTGGTACATTAAAAACTATATATGAAAGGACTTATTGAGCATATTTAATCTCAGCAGTATCAAGATGATTTATTGATTGGCAGCTAGCCAGCTGAACACTTACACCAGCACTGGTCATGCCTTTATAAGTCTTCATTTCCTTGGGAATAGCTCTGCAGTTTCTGCAGAGAGGGGAATGTTTATGTACCAACAGCATAGGTTAAAAGAACTGAAAATGCCGGTGTATTGGAAAGCAAACAGAAACCCACGGTTTGCTGCATTTGGTTTCACTGTGACTATTAGTGTTCAGGAAATCCCAGTAGCCTGTCATTTGCAGGGTTAACAAGAAGCGGTTTTAACCATGTGATGGAATCATAGAATCAGATAGAACAGAAGAAGCCCTTCGGCCCATCGAGTCATCCCCACACTGGGCCCATAGCCCTGAATGTTATGACTGTTCATGTGCTCATCTAAGTACTTTTTGAAGTGCTGTGAGGTTTCCTGCCCCGATTGCACTTAAAATAATCCCCTACAACTCGCTGGTTGAAAATGTTTTTCCTCAAATCCCCTCTAAACCGCGTGTCTTTCATTTTAGAATTCCTTCCCCTTAGAACATAGAACATAGAAAAATACAGCACAGAATAGGCCCTTCGGCCCTCGATGTAGCACCGGCCTGTGAACTAATCTAAGCCCATCCCCCTACACTATCCCATCATCATCCATATGCTTACCCAAGGACTGTTTAAATGCCCCTAATGTGGCTGAATTCACTACATTGGCAGGCAGGACATTCCACGCCCTTGCCACTCTCTGAGTAAAAAACCTGCCTCTGACATCTGTCTTAAATCTATCACCCCTCAATTTGTAGCTATGCCCCCTCGTACAAGCTGACATCATCATCCTCGGAAAAATACTCTCACTGTCCACCCTATCTAATCCTCTGATCATCTTGACTGTCTCTATTAAATCCCCTCTTCGCCTTCTTCTCTCCAATGAGAACAGACCCAAGTCCCTCAGCCTTTCTTCATAAGGCCTTCACTCCAGACCAGGCAACATCCTGGTAAATCTCCTCTGCACCTTTTCCAATGCTTCCACATCCTTCCTGTAATGAGGCGACCAGAATTGCACATAATATTCCAAGTGAGGCCGCACTAGTGTTTTGTACAGTTGCAGCATGACCTCACGGCTCCGGAATTCAATCCCTCTACCGATAAAACCTAACACACCGTAAGCCTTCTTAACAGCACTATCAACCTGGGTGGCAACTTTCAGGATCTATGTACGTGGACACCAAGATTCCTCTGCACATCCACACTGCCAAGAATCTTTCCATTGACCCAGTATTCCGCCTTCTTATTATTCTTCCAAAAGTGAATCACTTCACATTTATCTGCATTGAACTCCATTTGCCACCTTTCAGTCCAATTCTGCAATTTATCCAAGTCTCCCTGCAACCTGCAACATTCTTCCACACTGTCCACCACTCCACCGGCTTTAGTGTCATCTGCAAACTTACTAACCCATCCACCTATGCCTGCGTCCAAGTCATTTATAAAAATGACAAACAGCAGTGGTCCCAAAACAGATCCTTGAGGTACACCACGAGTAAACGGAGTTACCTAGTTTCCAGGTTTGATTTCCTTACAGCCATGTGTCTGTATAGCTGTGTGGTCAAATCTATTTACCTCAAATTGGAGGACATGCTATCTAAGCTCGAGTAGGAGGAGTGAAAGTACTAGTAGGGATATGTAAGGTGAGAGGGAAAACATTTAACAGCAACCTGAGGGCAACTTTTTTAGATCAAATGATGCGTATGTTGAACAAACTACCAGAGAGAGCGGTAGAAGTGAATACAATTTAAAGACACCTGGACAGGTAAATGAATCGGAAAGGTTAAGAGGGATATGGGCAAAGCACAGGCAAATGATTACTGTAGCGACTGGTATATGTTAAACAGTCACAATACCTGATATTAGTCTGGGTTTTTCCTTTCTTCACAGCTCACAGACGGCTTGAAGATAAACTCTGAACTTGGAGTGATTTATAAAAATGACAAACAGCAGTGGTCCTAAAACAGATCCTTGAGGCACACCACTAGTAACCGGACTCCAGGCTGAATATTTTCCATCAACCATCGCTCGTTGCCTTCTTACAAAAAGCCAGTTTCGAATCCAAACTGCTAAATCTCCCTCAATCCCATGCCTCCATGTTTTCTCCAATTGCCTACCATGTGGAACTTTATCAAAAGCTTTACTGAAGTCCATGTACACCACGTCAACTGCCCTACCTTCATCCACATGCTTGGTCACCTTCTCAAAAAACTCAATGAGGTTTGTGAGACACGACCTGCCTTTGACAAATCCATGTTGACTACCTCCAGTCAAATTATTGCTTGCTAGATTATTATAAATCCTATCTCTGAATAATCCATTCCTAAACTTTTCATACAACAAACGTAAGGCTCACTGGTCTATAATTACCTGGATCATCTCTACAGCACTTCTTGAAAAAGGGCACAACATTTGCAATCCTCCAGTCCTCTGGTACTAAACCAGTAGAGAATGAGGACTCAAAGATCAAGACCAAAGGCTCCGGCACCTCCTCCCTAGCTTCCCAGAGAATCCTTGGAAAAATCCCATCCGGCCCAGGGGATTTATCTACCTTCACACCTAGAATTGATAACACCTCCTCCTTACTAACCTCAATCCTTTCAATTCTAGTAGCCCGTAACTCAGTCTTTTCCTCTACAATATTCTCCTTTTCCTGAGTGAAAACAGATGAGAAATATTCATTTAGCACTTTCTCCGATCTCCACAGGGTCCACACACAACTTCCCACTTCTGTCTTTGACTGGCCCTATTCCTACCCTAGTCATCCTCTTATTCCTTACATACCTATAGAAAGCTTTAGGGTTCTCCTTTATTCCACCTGCTAATGTCTGCTCATGTCCCCTCCTTGCTCTTCTTAACTCTTTTTAAATCCTTGCTAGCTATTCTGTAATTCTCCATCGCCTCATCTGAGCCATCTCGTCTCATGGTCACATAAGCCTCCCGCTTCCACTTAACAAGAGATATAATTACTTTAGTAAACCACGGCCCCCTCACCTTATCACTTCCTCTCTGCCTGACAGGGACTTACCTGTCAAGGACACGCAATGACTTGTTATTGACTGTTCAACTAAGGGGCTTGGTTGCTTTTTATTCACCCTGCCCATGTCATTTATAATCTTATAATAAGATGATAATAATTAAAAAAACAGATGAATGATGTCCTTGGATTTTTGCAGTCCACACCTTTAATCAGAAAAGGCAGTCTTAGAATACCTACAGTGTGGAAACAGGCCCTTTGGCCCAACAAGTCCACACTGACCCTCAGAGTATCCCACCCAGACCCATCCCTGCAAAACCCACCTTATCTACAAATCCCTGAACACTATGGGCAATTTACCATGGCCAATTCACCTAGCCTGCACAGCTTTGGACTCCAGGAGAAAACCAGAGCATCTGAGGGAAACCCACATAGACACAGGGAGAATGTGCAAATTCCACACAGACTGTCACCTAAGGCTAGAATTAAACCTGGGCACCTGGTGCTATGAGGCAGCAGTGCTAACCACTGAGCCACCATGCCACCCTCCTCTGACCCTCTTTTGAATTTCAGTTTGATGAACCACCTTTCCTATATGCACTGGGGGACAGGAATGGAGCTGGAGAGATACCCATTGAAGAGCTGAACTTTGGTGCATTTGTGTAGTACAGGCTTCCAAATGTTTGAAGACTTCTTGCTTGGTCCAAGCACACTGTTCAGCACACCCAATCAAGGGAACCATACAGTGTGATGATCTTCTGCAGATGTCAATACATGTTCCTCTAAAAGAGACATGGATATTGAATTTGGTGGAGGACTAAAATTGAAAAGTTTCTTGAAGGAGCAGGAGGGAGATGAGGAAGATGCAATGGAATATGCATCCATAATTCACACTACTGTGAATACTCCGGCTGTTAACAGTATTTGGGGGGTACAGTGGCTCAATGGTTAGCACTGCCGCCTCACAGTGCCAAGGACCCAGAATCAATTCCACCCTTGGGCGACTGCCTGTGTGGAGTTTGCACATTCTTCCTGTGTTTGCATGGGTTTCCTCCAGGTACTCCAGTTTCCTCCCACAGTCCAAAGATGTGCAATGTAAGTTCACTATGCTGAACCACCTACCGTGTACAGGATATTTAGATTAGGTGAGGTAGACATGGGAAATGTAGGGGTAGGTGATAAGATCTGGGTCAGATGCTCTTTGGAGGGGCAGTGTGGACTTGTTAGGCTGATTAGCCTGTTTCCACATTATTGGGATTCTATGAATCATCAGCAACTACACTGTCCCAAAGGCCATTTGTGTTGTTCCCCTAGTTAGTCATTTTTTCCTTTACTGCCACCTAAGAATGGAAATGTAGAAGTCTGGGTGCACAGAGCATCTTGTCCATTAGTATTAACTCATGTACCTTCAATATTAACACAGAAGCTGTCTCCCAAGTGAACCACACACATTAAATTAATGATACAGTGGCCTATGGTAATGGCCATTCCAATGGTGTTCTCCCCCTAAGGATGGGATGAGGTGTAGGCACTTGCTTACGAGTTATTACATAGGTTTAGTTGCTTGTAGAAGTTTTCATTGTTCTGGGAGTGCGACTGGAGTACATTCTGAGGCTGCTGCATCGACATTAATGTGAGGACAGCCTCTGTCACAGAGTCTTACTACATAGTTGTTTCCTCATGTAGTCAGAGTGGTCGAGGAGATGGATTGATGATGATGATGAGGAAGATGATGATGATGACAGCTCCCTGCTCATGATCTGAGACTTCCTCAGCTCCTTTTTTTTGTTTTTTATGATCTTTGGAGGGACCCACCAGCAGGAATACTGCTGGTGTTGACACCATGACACGATGTCAACACCAGCATCTTTGCAGGATGGCTGCTACTGACTAGTCAATGCTGCAGATTCTGTCACACACCATGCATATGTCAGTGTGCTTGTTTCTGTGCCCACTTTGAGTAATACCACATATGAGCTTTCCACAACTTTAACCTGTCTCTTGGTGGAGGATTCACCTAGCTAATTATGGCTGTACTTGCTGCCCATTCTCAGAGCAGAATTAGCCCACGATTACTTCCATCTTAATCTCCTCTTGTTCACTCACTCAGTATGCTTCACTCTATATCATGCTGTCTGGTTGGAATAGGGGCATAGCAAGGTGAGTGTACCAGTGCTGGTTTATTTTGTGTTAGAATTATGTGATTGGGTGGGTTCATTCACTAACAACATCACTCCAGCAGGTGTACACAACACTTCCATAGTGGATAACAAGGTGTGGAGCTGGATGAACACAATAGGCCAAGCAGCGTCAGAGAAGCGGGAAAGCTGACATTTCGGGTCTAGATCCTTCTTCATTTCTGCTTGGCCTACTGCATTCATCCAGCTGTACACCTTGCCATTTCAGATTCTCCAGCATCTGCAGTTTCCTACTATCACTTACATAGTGGAGGCATTTTTTTTTCAGTTGCATTCACTTTGCCAAGAAGGCTTTGAAACACAAGCGACTAAAACCACATCTTCCTCATAATGCCACAGTTATTAAAAGAGTGACCAACCTTCAGCCATGCTTCTTTTGTTTGGTTGGTTAACATTCTCCTCCTCTTCTTAGAATACCTCTTCTTGCTGCCATCAACAATTAATACCACAAGGAATGCATCCGAGATACATGGGGTTACCCTGGTATAGGTAACTGATCTGGTGTTGCCCGGCGATTTGTTTCTCTCTTCCTTCTGTGCCAGAAACTGTTACCATTATAGTAGTTGCCATTTGTTATTTAAATCAGCCCCATTCACAGCAACTCATGATTCCTTGCCTCAGCCACTGTGCATAATGGAACAATGATGTCAGCAGCAGGACAAATGGCCTTTACTTTCAAAATTGCATCATGCATCTAAAAATGTGGGATTGCACTTCTGAGGCTCCTAAATTTGGAATTGTGGACTCAGGTGAAATCCAGGCTATTATTTCCAGTTCTGATCTGGTGAAGCCACAGGTAATGTCTGCTTTCTTGGTCTGCCCTTCACCTTAAATTCCTTGTGCTCTATCTTTCTTTCTTGATTTGTGTAATAGTATTAAACTAAACATCCAATTCATATGGCTATTGGGTCTCCAGACGGCAATTATTTCCATTACTGGGCTTTATCCATCAGCCCACCACAATGACCAACTTTCCTTAACTTTGCTTTAACCAAGTAATTTACACGTATTCAATACTCGATTAATGAAATTCAACTGCTACCAGAGTAGATGAAGTTCAAAAGTGCATTGGTATCAATAACACAGCAGATTATCCAGTAGATTATCAGCCCCTTTCCACAATGCACTGTTGAACAATGTCTTCACCATCTGCTCCTGCTCACTTATACAGTATTGTGGCCTTCATCATGTGATCAATCAAATACCTGTCCTCCTGTTCCTCCCGAGCTGTGTACCTTAGCTGGCTAAGGATAGACATGAGTCTTCTGATGGAGCTTCCTGAAAGTCTGTCACCATGTCCTTGGATTTCCTTCTTCCCCTGTGGAAGGAATCAGAGATCTTTGTAGGACTGTAAGATATGAAAATGTGAAAAAGAATTTATCATGTTGTCTGTTTGAAGTCATGAATTTGCAAGTCACACTTCAGAGATTGTTAATGTCGGATCGCCAGGAGTGTCACATGTAATGGAATGGAATAATATTATAGTTCTGTCATCAAGTTATTGTGAGACTTCTCTGCTCCAGCACTAATGGCCGGATATTTGAAGATTCAGCCCAGTTCCATCATCTCCTCCTCCTCTATTATCATCAGAGGAACTACTGCTCGTAGGTCAACACTGTCACTCCCCACCTCCTCAAATTCTCGATCTCTCCTTGGTATTCTTCTGTAAGGAGAGAAAGAGTCAATGAATATGAGCTGTGGAATGCTTTGTAAGGATGAAAGGATATAATTTATAGAGGATCAAAGTGTGGGACGAGTGTGACATTGCTGTGACTCAGCTGGGGATTACTGATCAAATGAAAATTTGAAGAGGTGCCATGAGAGAGAGAGAGTGATGGAGATCTATGCAGCGTGTGCTGGCCCGAGGAATGATTTGCAGAAGTGGGAGGCAATTTTAGATGGGTAACACTTCTTACTTTTGCTGACCAGATCAGGTCATTGAACCCCTAGTGACACTGTGCAAGGTGTGAGGTGCCACAAATCTGCTGTTGACTTCTTCTATCATTTTCAGCTATGTCTGTTTGTTCTGTGTGATTCCTTCTCCATTCCATAGGGGTCAGAACTTTCTGTAGGTTCTCACACACTAGACCTTGACTTCCAGGAATATCTCAGAGAACCAGGGTGCAATGTTCTAATGAGAGATAATGGGAACTGCAGATGCTGGAGAATCCAAGATAACAAAGTGTGAAGCAGGATGAACACAGCAGACCAAGCAGCATCTCAGGAGCACAAAAACTTTGTTACCTTGCAATGCACTAATGTTCAGTGTCTAATCTGGATTCTTGGGAGTTCCATCCATAAATTCTACGGTCTCTATACACTTGGGTACTGAAATAGATAGCTGTAGGTCATCATCATGCCCACCTTGCTTCATTAGATTGGGAAATCTGGGAGCCACTTGACAAATACACACTGAAATGTCCAAATTTCTGATCCACTGCCAGCCTCCCCAGTTGTGAACCACATTACAATTCAGCCCATTATTCCAAATCGGCTAATAGTGCTGACTTTTAATTCCAACATCTTTATGGCTTTTTCAAATATGTTTTTGATAGCATTTCGTGAAAGGCCCTGCACATTGCAATGGAATTCCAACACCCTGTACTTTGCTATTTAAGAATTGCTGGCATCTACATTGTGTTCCTCTTGGTGTATTTCCAAAATTGAATGTGCCACCATTAAGAGACCAACGTCAACATGAAATGGTTTCTCAAACAGACTTACTCTGGAGCATCCCCTGCAAGTCTCAGTCCACCTTGTTCAGTGTTAATACACTTTTGTATCTTGATAGTAATGTACACAAGTGTCAGATTCATGGTAGTTGCTTTATTTTAATTGTACCTGTCACATGTTTTGTGGTATGTGTTATAGCATTCATACCGTTCTCAGGAGAGAATGAATTAATTATTATGGCAGGTTTTTATTGTCATCAGTTTATTTGCTGGCCTCTTTATGTTGATATCTACAACTCTTCAGCATTAACTTGCTTCTGGAGCAGCAGTGAAAAACCTTACATACACTGTTGGGCACAACAAAAATAATTCAGGGCTTCCGTTTTTATGTTTCATATCTCAGGTCAGCATAGATAAACAACAGTGTTAAACACCAACAGCACTAATAACATACTGTTCTTTTCCAGTTTGCAGCAACGAAACTGATCCTATATAATCTAATTACATGAAAAGGTTTATTTAAACACAGGACAAATTGATAGGATTGTCTTATACTCATATTACACAATGTTTAAAAGATGGTTACAAGCTTGGATTCAAATCAAAGACATCTAGACTCCAACCACTGGAGGAAGTAAATTCACTGTTTCGTTTTAGTCAACTAAAATAGACACCTATGCTTGTGGTTATAAGTCTGGCATCCTCTTGACCCATGTCCCTTTACTTCCTTGTTTAATAATAATCCTTTCCCTCTGTCAATTTTTTAGCACTTTTTTTGTGTGTACCACATTCACTGACTTCTCAGTTTGCATTGGTTGTCTTTCTTTCCTCACTGTTGCTCAGAGTATTTACCCTGGATTTCAGCCATTTCAGTGTCAAGACAGACAGCTAATGGGAATCTTACCTGAAGTGGATGACACAGACTTCTCCATGATTTATACCAATACAGGTCTAAAACTATAACCAAAGAAAAGTATCTATATGCGACAGTGTGTGAAGTGGATTCAGAGGCCTGCAGCGTGGCTGTGATAAGAGTGTTTGAAAGATGGGGTCTGGTTCTCAGCACTGACAAAGTAGTCCAACCTGAAGCACATTGCTGCAATACAAGAGCTCTTAAAGGTGCATCAGGGGAACTAAGTAATACAGATTTACTTTAGGCTTGTACAATGTCTGTTTTTTTGTGATTTCCTGGTAGGTTCATACATTGTCTGCAGGTATGTTTATCTGAAATTTTTTTTTAACTTTGTAATAATAATGCAACTTATTCAAATGTTTTAGCAGTGGCATCTGTCAAGTACAGGGATTATATACTCCAGAACTGTAAAGTATTGGAATTGCAGGGGACGCTGTCTAAATATACTATAATTTTACTTGTCAGGGAATGCAGATTCCTAATCATTTTGTAGAAAATTAAAAAGAACACACACTCAACTAACAGGACACAATGATTCATTTTGAATTTATTCCAGAATAGTAGAATTGTCAAAAACAAATATTTATGAAATGTATCAATTATTGCAGATGACTTAATTGTCTAATGCATATAACACAATCTCAACATTTCAAATCCAACATTTTACAATACACCAAATCAATGTCAATTTATTCACTCTGTACACAGTTACTGATGCAGGCAGTGCCCTGTCACTGCATTCATCATGGAAGTAGAGAAATTTGCACAATCCTGTTCTAAGCATTAATCATTCCAAATCCGTAAGCAAAGTTGGCCCAAAGGCTATTTGTTTAATATTGTATTAGCTACTAACTTTCTGGCACAGGCCAGAACCCAATTCAATATCCTGTATCTAGTTTCTGAGTACATGTACAATATCTGTCCACCCCTTCAAGGTAAATTGATGAGATAAGGTTTTTACTAAAGCAAATACTACAGCTATATTTTCCATTATATAATATGCAAAGTTAGAAGCAGCAATAATCCATGGGCTACAATGGGGATTGCCTTTTCTGAAAGAGAACATAGTGGTGCCTTGGATATTGATGGTGAAATCATCTAGTCCCAAAGCTACTGAAATCAGTGACTTGTTTGATCTGCATAATATATTTAGATTCTGGCAACGATATTGCTTTCTGGCGATTTGACAGGAGCCTTATTTTACAGTAATATTCTACCGAAACCGACTCTGCAAATCAAAATGGGAAAGAGTGTTTTGGGTTGTATATGAGTTTCCCTCTATTATCTGGGATCAATTTTGAAAATACCACAATCAAACTAGTAAAATCAATAAGCGTCCTCCTTCATTGTTACCTGAACATTGCTTCAGGAAAGCCTTTTATTTCACAGTAAATAGAGTCATAGAGCAATACAGCATGGAAATAGATCCCTCAGTCCAACTCGTCCATGTTGACCAGCTATCCTAAGTAAATCTAGTCCTATTTGCCAGCATGTGCCCTTTATCCCTCTAAACCCTTCCTATTCATATACCTATCGAAATGCCTTTTAAATGTGGTAATTATAACAACCCCCACCACTTCCTCCAGCAGCCCATACCATACACGCACCGCCCTCTGTATGAAAAAGCTGCCCCTTAGTTTCCTTTTAAATCTTTCTCCGCTCATGTTAAACCTATGCTGTCTAGTTTTGGACTTGCCCACCCCAGGGAAAAGATCTTCTCTCTTTACCCTATTCATGCCCCTCAGTATTTTATACACCTCATTAAGGTCACATTTCAGCCTCCGAGGATCCAGGGAAAATAGCCCCAGCCTATTCATCCTCTACCTGTAGCTCAAACCTTCCAAACTGGCAACATCCTTGTTAATCTTTTCTGAACACTTTCAAGTTGCACAATATCCTTCCTATAGCAGAGACACCAGAATTGCATGTAATATTCCAAAAGTCACCTACCCAATGTCCTGTACAGCTGCAACATGCCCTCCTAACTTGTAGTCAGTACACTGACCAATAAAGGCCAGTATACCAAAAGCCTTCTTCATTATCCTGTCTACTTGGAACTTCAATTTCAAGGACTTATGAACTTGCACTCCAAGGTCTTTTTGTTCAGCAAAAAAAAATTTGGAACACTTGGTGAATTAGCATGTCATCCTTGTGCAGGGGCCATGTTAATCTTCTCTGTATTGTTCCGATTTTAATTTATGTGCTACGGAAGTGAGCACTGAAATGTGTGAACCTGTGAGCTTCCAAGATTACATGAAACATCACTGCAGATCCCTGGTGGAGCGTTGTGCAGTCCATGGCAAGAGAAGCAAGGCATGCGCTATGACAATTACTATCAAATGATAAAAGAAAGGAATCAGAAGAAGGGCCCAGAGTGGAGTGTCTTTTGGGAGACTCAGATGAGGATAATCGGTGATATGGATCTACCTGATATGTGGAAGACATTGTTACATTTACAAATATGTCTCTCATTGCATTGTGGCAATACAAATAAATATATTATTGCTGTGTCTGTTTTATAATCCATATTTACAAGACAAGTATATTTTGCTGGAAAAATGAACAAAAAGGAACAAGATGATCAGAGGATTAGATAGGGTGGACAGTGAGAGTCTTTTTCCAAAGATGATGACGTTAGCTTGTATGAGGAGGCATAGCTACAAATTGAGGGGTGATAGATTTACGACATTTGTCAGAGGCAGGTTCTTTACTCAGAGAGTGGTAAGGGCGTGGAACACCCTGCCTGCCAATGTAATGAACTCAGCCACATTAGGGGCATTTAAACAGTCCTTGGATAAGCATATGGATGATGATGAGATAGTGTAGAGAGATGGGCTTAGATTAGTTCACAGGCTGGGGCTACATCGAGGGCCGAAAGGCCTGTTCTGCGTTGTATTGTTCCATGTTCTGTGTAAACCAAGAAGGCATAGATTTAAAGTGATATGCAAAAGAAACAAGGCTGATGTGAGGAAAATAATTTTTCATTCAGCAAGAAGTTATGGCTTGCAATGCACAGTCTGGAAATGCAGGGGAGAAAAGCTCAATCGAGGCATTCAAGAAGGCATTGGATGGTTATTTGGATACAGACATGTGTAACGGTATAGGGAGAAAACGGGAAAGTGGCAATAGATAATAATTGTTGTTTGAAGAGCTGGAACAGGTATAATAGGTCAAATGGCTTCCTTCTGCACTATAACATTTCTATAATTCTGTGATTTCAATTACTTCATTGCCTCTAATGTTGTAAAGAAGTTATTATGAGCAAGAGGAGGCCATTCAGCCCTTCAAGCCTTCTCCGCCATTCTTCACGATCCTAGTCGATAATCCAACTCAATAGCCTAATCCTGCTTTCTCCCCATAGCCTTTGATCCCATTCACCCCAAGCGCTACATCTAGTCACCTCTTGAATACATTCAATGTTTTGGCATCAATTACTCCATGTGGTAATGAATTCCACACGCTCACCACTCTTTGAGTGAAGAAATGTCTCCTCATTTCCGTCCTAAATCATCTACCCCCAATCCTCATATTGTAACCCCTGGTTCCGGATACTCCCAACCACCACCCCCCCACCCCGGCCACCCCGCAATGGGAACATCCTCCCTGCATCTACCCTGTCCAGCCCTGTTAGAAGTTTATAAGTCTTTATGAGATCCTCCCTCATTCATCTGAATTCTAGCAAAAACAATCCTAACCAACTCATACACCAGACTAGCCATCCCCAGAATCAGCCTGGTAAACCTTCACTGCACACCCTTGAGAGCAAGAGCATCCTTCCTCAGAAAAGAATACCAAAATTGCACACAGTATTCCAGGTGTCATCTCACCAAGGCCCTGTACAACTACAATAGCTCATCCCTGTTCCTGAACAACAATCCATAAAAATGATACTGGCCATTTCTGCATTTAGCACTGTCATTGGATATGCAGGGAACGTTTGGTCAGTCTTGGATAATGCCTCTCAATTGTTGCGGCATAAAATGAATCAATTGGCAGGCAACCTCGAGGGAACAAAGACTCTCTCAAACACTTGTGGAGTTGTACCATAGTTATGATTCACTTGCTGAAACCACTCCAGCCTACTCAAGGTGGCTTTAGGGGCAGGAAGGGTGGCTAGGAAATCAAGTTAGCTAACTGCAACAGTGTTGGTAGAATCCTGTCTTCTGCTCATAGACACATGCACACATTTCTACTAGTGGCAATAACAAGAAGGTGGTACCTGTCCTTATAACTTCCATTCATCACTGAGCTACAACTCCCTCAGCACAAACAAAGGAGTGAACTAGGGTAAGATCATAAGAGCTGAGGAGCAGCAGTAGGCAATTCACCCCATCAAAACTGCTCTGCCGTTCAGTACAATCGTGGGTGATCTCATATAGTCGTCAACTGCACTTTTCTGCCCGGTCCTCATAACACACAACCCATTACTAATTAAAAATATGTCTATCTTCTCCCAAATGTATTCAATGAGGGATCTGAGGAACCTGACCTGCACCAATCGATAACACAGATGATAATGGATATGTCCATTGAACCTTCCAGGGAACATATTAGAGATTCCACATAAAATATCAATTTGCAAATGAATTTAACCAGTAGGTTTAAACTACAAAACTCAATCGAGAATAAAAGGGATAACTGCAAAACATAACTTTTGTATACATTTATGCTTTGATATATTTGTATGTTAATTAAACGTATTTCCTTTTATGTGTTGGCTTTCAAATATTTGTGGTTGTTATGACCTTCAGTCTCAGTGTTTATCTGGATTATGGTTTATGGTTATTCAAGAACTGTAAGTAATGTTGATCTCACTGTAGTTCAGAACCATGCCAGATAATTATGGATTGTGGATGTTAGTTTTACAGTAATACTTGCTTTGCTCATTTTAATTATACATGCATAAAATTTGATCTTGAAGTAACAAATTTGATGTGCACTTTGTTTACAAATGAGAACTATAAATTAATTTTAAGATATGTACTCTTCACAGAAGGTCACTCAGCTCATTTGCTAATACTCCCAGGTAGTTTGTCACAGAAGTGCCTTCATGGACATAGTTGTAGAGCTATTAGCTCTTTATTCGGTTCACACATGCATAGCATTGGGAAAAGCTAGAATTTGCAATGTCTGTAAAGGACAAATAAAAAAATCTACTTAATACATTAAACACTCTGTACAGGTAAAGTAACAACAGGAGCTCAAGTTAATTATTCCTGTTTCACAATTCAAGACTAAACATGATTAAGTTAAGAAATAGGTACTTATAAAATCATTGTGAACAAAGAACAAAGAACTAAGAAAATTACATCACAGGAAAAGGCCCTTCTGCCCTCCAAGCCTGCGCCGATCAAGAACCTCTGTCTAACCCGTCATCTATTTTCTAACAGTCTGTGTCCATTTGCTCCCTGCCCATCCATGTACCTGTCCAAATATATCTTAAAAGATGCTAACGTGTCTGCATCTACCACCTCTGCTGGCAACGCGTTCCAGGCACCCACCACCCTCTGTGTAAAGAACTTTCCACGCATATCTCCCCCTTCCTCCTCTCACTTTGAACTCATGACATCTAGTAATTGAGTCCTCCACTCTGGGAAAAAGCTATTTTCCATTCACCCTGTCTATACCCCTCATGATTTTGTAGACCTCAATTAGGTCCCCCCACAATCTTCATCTTTCTAATGAAAATAAGCCTAATCTACAGAGGCACGGGATTGAGGGAGATGTAGTAGTTTGGATTAGAAACTGGCTTCCTGTAAGGAGGCAATGAGTGGTGATTGATGGAAAATATTCAGTCTGGAGTCAGGTCACTAGTGGTGTGCCTCAAGGATCTGTTTTGGGATCACGGCTGGTTTGTCATTTTTATAAATGACTTCGACGCAGGCATAGGTGGATGGGTTAGTAAGTTTGCAGATGACACTAAAGTCGGTGGAGTGGTGGACAGTGTGGAAGAATGTTGCAGGTTGCAAGGAGACTTGGATGAGTTGCAGAATTGGGCTGAAAGGTGGTAAATGGAGTTCAATGTAGATAAATGTGAGGTGATTCACTTTGGGAAGAATAATAAGAAGGCAGAATACTGGGTCAATGGAAAGATTCTTGGTAGTGTGGATGTGCAGAGGGACCTTGGTATCCGTGTACATAGATCCCTGAAAGTTGCCATCCAGGTTGATAACAAAGTGTGAAGCTGGATGAGCACAGCAGGCCAAGCAGCATCTCAGGAGCACAAAAGCTGACGTTTCGGGCCTAGACCCTTCATCAGAGAGGGGGATGGGGTGAGGGTTCTGGAATAAATAGGGAGAGAGGGGGAGGTGGACTGAAGATAGAGAGAAAAGAAGATAGGTGGAGAGGAGAGTATAGATGGGGAGGTAGGGAGGGGATAGGTCAGTCCAGGGAAGACGGACAGGTCAAGGAGGTGGGATGAGGTTAGTAGGTAGAAAATGGAGGTGCGGCTTGGGGTGGGAGGAAGGGATGGGTGAGAGGAAGAACAGGTTAGGGAGGCAGAGACAGGCTGGGCTGGTTTTGGGATGCTGTGGGGGGAGGGGAAGAGCTGGGCTGGTTGTGTGGTGCAGTGGGGGGAGGGGACGAACTGGGCCGGTTTTGGGATGCGGTGAGGGAAGGGGAGATTTTGAAGCTGGTGAAGTCCACATTGATACCATATGGCTGCAGGGTTCCCAAGCGGAATATGAGTTGCTGTTCCTGCAACCTTCGGGTGGCATCATTGTGGTACTGCAGGAGGCCCATGATGGACATGTCATCTAAAGAATGGGAGGGGGAGTGGAAATGGTTCGTGACTGGGAGGTGCAATTGTTTATTGCGAACTGAGCGGAGGTGTTCTGCAAAGCGGTCCCCAAGCCTCCGCTTGGTTTCCCCAATGTAGAGGAAGCCACAGCGGGTACAATGGATACAGTATACCACATTGGCAGATGTGCAGGTGAACCTCTGCTTAATATGGAAAGTCATCTTGGGGGCTGGGATAGGGGTGAGGCAGGAGGTGTGGGGGCAAGTGTAGCATTTCCTGCGGATGCAGGGGAAGATGCTAGGTGTGGTGGGGTTGGAGGGCAGTGTGGAGCGAACAAGGGAGTTACAGAGAGAGTGGTCTCTCCGGAAAGCAGACAAGGGTGGGGATGGAAAAATGTCTTTGGTGGTGGGGTCGGATTGTAGATGGCGGAAGTGTCAGAGGATGATGCGTTGTATCCGGAGGTTGGTGGGGTGGTGTGTGAGAACGAGGGGGATCCTCTTGGGGCGGTTGTGGCGGGGGCGGGGTGTGAGGGATGTGTTGCGGGAAATATGGGAGACGCGGTCAAGGGCGTTCTCGACCACTGTGGGGGGAATGTTGCGGTCCTTGAAGAACTTGGACATCTGGGATGTGCGGGAGTGGAATGCCTCATCGTGGGAGCAGATGCGGCAGTGGCTGAGGAATTGGGAATAGGGTACGGAATTTTTGCAGGAGGGTGCGTTGGAGGTGTATTCTAGGTAGCTGTGGGAGTTGGTGGGATTGAAATGGACATCAGTTACAAGCTGGTTGCCTGAGATGGAGACTGAGAGGTCCAGGAGGGTGAGGGATGTGCTGGAGATGGCCCAGGTGAACTGAAGGTTGGGGTGGAAGGTGTTGGTGAAGTGGATGAACTGTTTGAGCTCCTCTGGGGAGCAAGAGGCGGCGCCGATACAGTCATCAATGTAACGGAGGAAGAGGTGGGGTTTGGGGCCTGTGTAGGTGTGGAAGAGGGACTGTTCCACGTAACCTACAAAGAGGCAGGCATAGCTGGGGCCCATGCGGGTGAGCATGGCCACCCCCTTTGTCTGTAGGAAGTGGGAGGAATCGAAAGAGGGTGAGGACGAGTTCGGCTCGGCGGATGAGGGTGTCGCTGGAGGGGGACTGGTCGGGCCTGCGGAACAGGAAGAAGCGGAGGGCCTTGAGGCCATCTGCATGCGGAATACAGGTGTATAGGGACTGGATGTCCAAGGTGAAAATGAAGTGTTGGGGGGCAGGGAATTGGAAGTTCTGGAGGAGTTGGAGGGCGTGGGTGGTGTCACAGACGTAGGTAGGGAGTTCCTGGACCAAAGGGGAGAAAATGGAGTCCAGATAGGTGGAGATGAGTTCGGTGGGGCAGGAACAGGCTGAGACAATGGGTCGACCAGGGCAGGCAGGTTTGTGGATTTTGGGAAGGAGATAGAAACGGGCCGTGCGGAGTTGGAGAATAATAAGGTTGGAGGCTGTGGATGGGAGATCCCCTGAGGTGATGAGGTCATGAATGGTGTTGGAGATGATGGTTTGGTGGTCAGGGGTGGGGTCATGATCAAGGGGGCAGTAGGAGGAGGTGTCGGAGAGCTTTTAAAAGGCTTACGGTGTGTTAGGTTTTATTGGTAGAGGGATTGAGTTCTGGAGCTGTGATGTCATGCTGCAACTGTACAAAATGCTAGTACGGCCTCATTTGGAATATTGCGTGTAGTTCTGGTCGCCCCATTACAGGAAGGATGTGGAAGCATTGGAAAAGGTGCAGAGGAGATTTACCAGGATGTTGCCTGGTCTGGAGCACAGGCCTTATGAAGAAAGGCTGAGGAACTACATACAAGATGATCAGAGGATTAGATAGGGTGGACAGTGAGAGTCTTTTTCTGAGGATGATGACTTCAGCTTGTACAAGGGCACACAGCTACAAATTGAGGGGTGCTAGATTTAAGACAGATGTCAGAGGCAGGTTCTTTACTCAGAGTGGTAAGGGCGTGGAACACCCTGCCTGCCAATGTAGTTAACTCAGCCACATTAGGGGCATTTAAACAGTCCTTGGATAAGCATATGGATGATGATAGGGTAGTGTAGGGGGAGGGGCTTAGATTAGTTCACAGGTCGGCGCGACATCGAGGGCCGAAGGGCCTGTTCTGCACTGTATTGTTCTATGATCTATGATCTATCTCTCTTCATAGCTAGCACCCTCCATACCAGGCAACATCCTGGTGAACGTCCTCTGCACCCTCTCCAAAGCATCCACAACCTTTTTGTAATGTGGCGACCAGAACTGTACACAGTACTCCAAATGTGGCCGAACCAAAGCCCAATACAACTGCAGCATGACCTGCCAACTCTTGTACTCAATACCCCATCCAATGAAGGAAAGCATGCCATCTGCCTTCTTGACCACTCTGATGAAGGGTCTAGGCCCGAAACGTCAGCTTTTGTGCTCCTGAGATGCTGCTTGGCCTGCTGTGTTCATCCAGCCTCACATTTTATTATTCTTGACCACCCTATTGACCTGCGTTGTCACCTTCAGGGAACAATGGATCTGAACACCCAGATCTCTCTGTTCATCAATTTTCCCTAGGACTTTTCCATTTACTGTATAGTTCGCCCTTGAATTTGATCGTCCAAAATGCATCACCTCACATTTGCCTAGATTGAACTCCATCCGCCATTTATCTGTCCAACTCTCCAGTCTATCTATATTCTGCTGTAATCTCTGACAGCCCCCTTCACTATCTGCTACTCCACCAATCTTAGTGTCATCTGCAAACTTGCTGATCAGACCACCTACACCTTCCTCCAAATTATTTACATGTATCACAAACAACAGTGGTCCCAGCACAGATCCCTGTGGAACACTACTGGTCACAGGTCTCCAATTTGAGAAACTCCCTTCTACTAGTACTCTCTGTCTCCTGTTGCCTAGCCAGTTTTTTATCCATCTAGCTAGCACACCCTGGACCCCATGTGACTTCACCTTCTCCATCAGCCTGCCATGGGGAACCTTATCAAACGCCTTACTGAAGTCCAAGTATATGACATCTACAGCCTTGCCCTCATCAACCAACTTTGTCACGTCCTCAAAGAATTCTATTAAGTTGGTAAGACATAACCTTCCCTGCACAAAACCATGTTGCCTATCACTGATAAGCCCATTTTCTTCCAAAGGGGAATAGATCCTATCCCTCAGTATCTTCTCCAGTAGCTTCCCTACCACTGATGTCAGGCTCACCGGTCGATAATTACCTGGATTATCCTTGTTGCCCTTCTTAAACAAGGGGACAACATTAGCAAGTCTCCAGTCCTCCGGGACCTCGCCCGTGTCTATTTTAAGCCGAGCTTGTTTTCTGGATTATATTTGTATTTATTTTTCAGAATGATTTTCCTGAATTACGTGTTTTGTTTCCAATAGCCAAAAGATCAACATTTGATGTTAGTTGGCTTGCTGAGCTGGTTTGCTGTTCTGCAGCCGTTTCATTTTCCTGCTGGGTACCATCATCAGCGCTGCCTCCAATGAAGTGTCAGAGTGTTTTCCCACCTGGTTTTTAAACTCTGGAGTCCATTGAGCTGGATTGCCTTACTTCTGGTTTTCCTTCATAATGGAGCGTATATGGGGTCGAGTTCTATGTGCTTACTGATTGCTTTCTTTGTGGAGTATCAGGCTTCTAGGAATTCCCGTGCCTGTCTCTGCTTAGCTTGTCCAAGGATTTTGGTATTATCCCAGTTGAAAAAGAGATGAGGAGAAACACCAATTCAACTGGGACAACACCAAAATCCTGGGACAAGCTCAGCAGAGACAGGCACAGGAATTCCTAGAAGCCTGGTAATCCACTAAGAAAGCCATTAATAAACACATGGAGCTCAACCCATTATACACTCCACGACGAAGGAAAACCAGAAGTGAGGCAGTCCAGCTCAACGGATTCCAAAGTTTAAAAACCAGGCAGGAAAACTCTCCGACTCCTCATCGGAGGCTGCACTGGTGATGTTACTCAGCAGGGTGATGAATGTCTGCGGAACAACAAACCAGCTCGGCGAACCAACCACCTACAATCCGAGCTACAAATCTACTCCAAAGCCTTAGAGATCAGCATTATAAGGATAGAATGCTTTCTGATGGAATTATAATATTAATGGTGTCAATACCTTTCATGTTAGGTTAAAATTCTGCCCAGTAGCATTTTTGGAACAAAAGCAGGAGCATTTGGCAACTTCACCAAGGTTCACATTATCTGCTGGGGGAGAAATTGGGGGAGAACACAACTGTGTTCCTGCATTTCTCATTCTCTCCCTCCACCAACACCATCACCACATCATAACAACCCATCCCCACAATGTCCTCTCCCATATTCAGCCTGACAATGTTATTGTGTCAAATTCTATGTTTTAAAATTGTACATAAAATTTATAAAACACTATTTTGACCTCAGCTGAAGCATTTTGTACAGTTCTGGGTGCCATGTTACAGGAGAGATGTGAATGCTTGGGAGAGTGCATAGAAAGGCTTATGAAGGATAGTTCCAGGGATGAGGATTTCTCATGAAGAAAATAGATTGGAGAAGTTAGATCTGTTTTCCGTGGAGAAGGGAAGTTTGAGGGAAGATCTGATGGAGGTATTCAAAGTTATGAAAATCTAGATAGAGGAGAAACTGTGCCCACTCATGAAAAAAAAGCAAAAATTGAGAAGGCGCAATATTAAAGCAGTTATTAAAAGAAGCAAAAATGATAGGAGGAAAATTGTTTCACAGAATGAATGATTAGGGGCTGCAGAGAAGGCAGGAGAGTGGTAGAAATTGAGCTGTGCACTTGGAGAGCAGATGAAAACAAAAGGGGGCGAATGGCTGCTTTCTGAGCTGTAAAGATTCTGAGATTCTTATGGCTGTGACATCTATTATCATACTTGAACCAGAGATACAGACACAAATATAAGACTTTGTTGGTATTTGTTAAACTTTAGAGAGTACATTTTTCTCTACTTCCTTCCTTTGGTTTGCTAAGTCACGACTACATACCACCCAATAGCTGTGGAGGCAACTTAGTACCAGGTCTTTGCCATGACACGATAAACCAGGTGTAATGACATGCATAATAACATCCAAGGTTCAATGCTGCTCATGATTTTTCCTTCTATGCTTTTCTGTTTCTGTTGAAGTTGAAATATTCGGAAAAAAAAATTCTAAGACCCAAGTCATTTTCGGTTCTAATTTGTCCTTGAAAATCATGTCCATTTACCTTTGTGTAGTTGGCTATAATCTTTATCACATTTATGCTATATATCCCAAAATTTTCTCTGTTTCCTTGGTGACTTTCTTTTTATAAGAATACTTAATTTGTGAACCATCTGGTCTCACTTTAGTGTTACTCCAAAATCACACAGCAGAGATTGGAAGGTCAATGGAGTGAACAGTCAAAATTGAGACCGTGCATTCCATTGTTCAAAGCATTGTTCTCCAAGTCACTGTTTTTTACTCACTCATGTGATGCAGATGTCGCTGGCTGGGCTAGCATTTATTCTCCATCCCTAGTTGCCTTTGATAAGGTGGTGTTGAGATATCTTCTTGAACCATTGCAGTCTATGTGCTATAGCTACCCACAATACCATAAGGGAAGGAGATCTAGGAAAGTTGACCAGCGACAATGAAGAAACAGTGATAAATCATAGAATCCCTACAGTGGGGAAGCAGATATTCAGCCCACTGAGTTCACACCGCCCCTTGAACAGCATCCAAGCAAAACCCATCATCACACCCTTTCCCTGTAACCCTGCATTTCCCATGGCTAATCTACCTAGACTGTGCATCCTTGGACATTATGAGAAATTTAGCACGCCCAATCCATCTAACTTGCGCATCTTTGGACTGTGGAAGGAAACTGGACCATCCAGAGAGAACCCAAATAAACACAGGGAGAATGTGCAAACTCCGCAAGGACAGTCTCCCAAGGCTGGAATCAAGTTTAGGGCTCTGATGCTGTGATATTGCCGTGTTAACTGCTGAGTAACTGTGCCACCCATGATGTATATCCAATTCAAGATGATGAATGGCTTGAAGAGGAGCTCAAGGCTGGGGTTGATCCCATGTACCTGCTGCTGTTCTCTTTCTATAATGGTCCAGATCATAGGTTAGGAAGCTAGTCCTGTCCTATATTATATTATCCCAGAAAAGAAAAATATAGTTTGAAAAACCCAGTATATTTATTCTGAAAATGTACTTGGAAATGGATGTGCTGGTCATTCTGGAGCTCTACTTTGAAGTACGTAACATGAATCAGACCAGAGATAATGGGAACTGCAGATGCTGGAGATTCCAAGATAATAAAATGTGAGGCTGGATGAACACAGCAGGCCAGGCAGCATCTCAGGAGCACAAAAGCTGACGTTTCGGGCCTAGACCCTTCATCAGAGAGCTCTCTGATGAAGGGTCTAGGCCCGAAACGTCAGCTTTTGTGCTCCTGAGATGCTGCTTGGCCTGCTGTGTTCATCCAGCCTCACATGAATCAGACCAGGCTGTGTAATTCAGAAGTTACCTACCAATCTTCCTTCTGTAGGATTGTTTTCATAACATTAATTTGCAGGAAAAGTAAACATCTGGGAAACATGACGTGAAGTTTTCAATTCATTGTTAAGTCAAAATTTAACACGTCAAAACTTTAATTATAAATTGCTTCTAGGAAACTAACCCCATGTGTAATATTTCTGAGCCTATTAAATTAACTTTTATTCACATTCAGCTGTAATATCTGCTTTATAGAAATAAATGCAGAAAATCAGGCCACAACTCGGGTGCAAAAGAAAGCAGAATCTCATACCTTAAATGGCAAGTTTATAGGAATAAAGGGCATTTAATTGGACTGGAAGGTGCTGAGTGATGTTTCCACCACTTTCCCACCTACGTCCAATGAAATCCAGGAGGGAAGCTTTGAGGGTGGCCTTTTCAGCCTGATTAAGGCCTTTAGGTGACAATTAAATTGCTCCAGATATTCCAACCTGACCAAGACACATTTGCCAGCATTTGGCCCAAATCCCTTAAACCCTTCCTATTCATATACCCATCCAGACGCCTTTTAAATGTTGTAATTGTATGTGCCTCCACTACTTCCTCTGGCAGCTTGTTCCATGCATGCACCACCATCTGTGTGGAGAAAAAGTTTCCTTCTGGTCTGTTTTCAATCTTTCCCCTCTTACATCAAACCTAAGCTGTCTAGCTTTAGGCTATAGAATCCCTACAGTGTGGAAACAGGCCATTTGACCCATCGAGTCCATACCAACCCTCTGAACAGCATCCTACTCAGATCCAACCCATACCCTCTCCTACCCTATCCTTGCATTTCCCACACTAGACACAATGGGCAATTTAGCCATGTCATCCACATGTGGGAGGAAACCAGACCACCCAGAAGAAACCCACATAGACACAGTGAAATGTGCAAACTATACAGATATTCACCTGAGGCTGGAATTGAACCTTGGACCCTGACACTGGGAGGCAGCAGTGCTCACCACTGAGTCACCGTGCTGCCCCAGATTCCCCCACCCTTGGAAAAAGACCTTGGCTATTCACCCTATCATGTCCCTCATGACTTTATAAACCTCTATAATGTCTTCCCTCAGCTTCTAATGCTCCTGGAAAAAGAAAGCCCAGCCTATTCAGCCTGACTCTATAACTCCCTACCGTCCAGTCCTGACAACATTCTTGTAAATCTTTTCGGCAGCCTCTTAAATTTAATTACATCCTTCCTGTAGTAGAACAACCAAAATTGTAGACAGTATTCTAAAAGTGGCTCCACCAATGTCCTCTACAGTCACAACATGACAAGCCAACCCTTATACTCAATGTTCTGACCAATGAAGGCAAGCATGTCATACACCTTCAAAAACAAAGTTGTTGGAAAAGCTCAGCAGGTCTGGCAATATCTGTGAAGAAGAAAACACAGTTAAAATTTCGGGCCCTGTGACCCTTCCTCAGAACTGATGGTGGCTGGGAAAACGTCAGTTTGTATGCAGAAAATAGGGAGGTGGATATGGTAGGGACTAAACTATAAGATCGAGCCCAAACAGAGAAAAAGATAGTTGGACAGACAAAGGAGTTGCGAACAATCAGGCTGGGAGGGTGAGTAGTTGTTAATGGGGACTGTTAGTGAATAACAACAAGGGGTGCTTAGTAGCAGGCTATGTGGTTACAAGGCCTGGTGTGTGGGGTGGTGGGCTGGGACATGGGAGAATTTAGGCCCTAAAATTATTGAACCCAATATTGAGTCCAGAGGGCTGTAGGGTCCCCAAGCAGAAAATGAGGTGTTGTACCTCTAACATGTGTTGGGCTTCACTGGAACACTGTAGCAAGCCAGAGACAGAGATGTTGGCCAGGGAGCAAGGTGTTGCATTGAAGTGGCAGGCTACAGGTTGTGCAGGGTCTTTTTTGCGAGTAGAGCATAGATGTTCTGCGAAGCAGTCGCCAAGATTATGCTGCGTTTCCCCAATGTAGAGAAGACCACATTGTGAGCAGCGAATGCAGTAGCCTTGATAGACCAACACTTCACCTGCACTTCCAAAAATCTTGTCTACTGCATTCCCTGCTCACAATGTAGTCTCCTCTACATTGGGGAAATGAAGCGTAGACTTGGCAACCACTTCACAGAACATCTACATTCTGCTCGCAAAAAAGACCCTGAACTACCTGTTGCCTGCCATTGCATTGCATCACCCTGCTCCCTGGCCAACATCTCTGTCTCTGGCTTGCTATAGTGTTCCAGTGAAGCCCAAAGCAAGCTGGAGGGCTTTTGTGCTCCTGAGATGCTGCTTGGCCTGCTGTGTTCATCCAGCCTCACATTTTATTATCTTGGAATCTCCAGCATCTGCAGTTCCCATTATCTCTGATACTATTTTAACCTCACTGCGAAGCCTCTTCCAGGGATGCCTAACCTGAAGAAGTTACCCTCCTCCCTCCGGACCAACCTCAGGGAATCTCTCTCCCATTGCAACTCTCTTGTAATCTCTTCGGCCTTGAAACTGCTCGACCATGTCCTGAAGCAAACCAGGTACCACAGCCACATCACCTTTCTCAGCACCTGCCTACGGAACCAGATCATCCCCAAGGGACTACAGTCCACATTTCAGCCTTCCCAATTTGGCCCCAACCGTGACCACCTCTACACCCAGAACATTCAGACCCTTCAGAAGCGGTTCTCCCTGCGAGTCCTGAAACAGACACTTGCAGCCATGCGCCGGCACCTCCAGGCACTGCAATCCAGCCTGCCCCAGCTCAGAGCCTCCCTCTCCCAGACCTGCAAAGGACCCCTGCTGTTTTTTATCCTCCGCAGGATCCACAGACTGAACACCCAGTTCCACTCAGCTTTACTGGACACCAAAAATCGTAAGTACAACAAACTCACTGGCCCCTGCCCCCAACAAGAGGATTCCTGCGCCTCCCAAATCCCGACTCTGTCCCTGCCCCTCCCCCACCATGCACCCGCCGCCATTGACCATGAGGACACGGCCGGAGACCCCACCGATGACGTCACATCCGCCTCCACCGGCCACAGAACTTCCGGAACCGCTGTTGCAGTCACCACCTCCACGTCCAGGTACTACAGCCCACACACCACCCTCACCTCAGCTGCTGCCGCCCACCCCGATCCTCCCACCGCTGATGGAACCCTGCCCACGGTCGACGCTGACGGAACCCCGCCCACGGTCGACGCCGACGGAACCCCGCCCACGGCCGGCGAAACCCCGCCCACAGCCGACGCTGACGGAACCCCGCCCACGGCCGACGGAACCCCGCCCACGGCCGACGGAACCCCGCCCACGGCCGACGACCTCATCGCTCCGCCCACAACCTCCACAGCCTGCAACCCCAGAGAAGACAGCCACACTGAGCCCTGCCGCATCTTCACCATCCTCCCAGACCTCCCACTGACAGGACGAACGGTCAGTCCTGAGCAAGGGGCTCACCTTTGTCCCCCTACAACCACACATCAACGAATACCAGTCACGGTCGGACATAGAGCAGTTTTTCCGCCGTCTTCGCCTCCACGCCTACTTCTTCCACCGGGAACCCAACCCTCCTTCCACTGACCCCTTCACCCGCTTCCAACACAAGTCCTCCTCCTGGACACCACCCCCAGGCCTCCTACCCTCCCTCGACCTCTTCATCTCCAACTGCCGTCGAGACATCAACCGCCTCAACCTCTCCACCCCTCTCACCCACTCCAACCTCTCCCCCGCAGAACGGGCAGCCCTCCGCTCCCTCCGCTCCAACCCCAACCTCACCATCAAACCCGCAGACAAGGGTGGCGCAGTGGTAGTATGGCGCACTGACCTCTACATCGCCGAGGCCAGAAGCCAACTCTCCGACACCACCTCCTACCGCCTCCTCGATCATGACCCCACACCCGAGCACCAAACCATCATCTCCAACACCATTCATGACCTCATCACCTCAGGGGACCTCCCACCCACAGCCTCCAACCTCATTGTTCCCCAACCCCGCACGGCCCGTTTCTATCTCCTTCCCAAAATCCACAAACCTGCCTGCCCTGGTCGACCTATCGTCTCAGCCTGCTCCTGCCCCACCGAACTCATCTCCACCTATCTGGACTCCATTTTCTCCCCTTTGGTCCAGGAACTCCCCACCTATGTCCGTGACACCACCCACGCCCTCCACCTCCTCCAGGACTTCCAATTCCCTGGCCCCCAACACCTCATATTCACCATGGACGTCCAGTCCCTGTACACCTGCATTCCGCATGGAGATGGCCTCAAGGCCCTCCGCTTCTTCCTGTCCCGCAGGCCCGACCAGGCCCCCTCCACCGACACTCTCATCCGCCTAGCTGAACTCGTCCTCACACTCAACAACTTCTCTTTTGACTCCTCCCACTTCCTACAGACTAAGGGAGTGGCCATGGGCACCCGCATGGGCCCCAGCTATGCCTGCCTCTTTGTAGGTTACGTGGAACAGTCCCTCTTCCGCACCTACACAGGCCCCAAACCCCACCTCTTCCTCCGGTACATTGATGACTGTATCGGCGCCGCCTCTTGCTCCCCAGAGGAGCTCGAACAGTTCATCCACTTCACCAACACCTTCCACCCCAACCTTCAGCTCACCTGGGCCATCTCCAGCACATCCCTCACCTTCCTGGACCTCTCAGTCTCCATCTCAGGCAACCAGCTTGTAACTGATGTCCATTTCAAGCCCACCGACTCCCACAGCTACCTAGAATACACCTCCTCCCACCCACCCTCCTGCAAAAATTCCATCCCCTATTCCCAATTCCTCCGCCTCCGCCGCATCTGCTCCCACGATAAGACATTCCACTCCCGCACATCCCAGATGTCCAAGTTCTTTCAGGACCGCAACTTTCCCCCCACGGTGATTGAGAACGCCCTTGACCGCGTCTCCCGCATTTCCCGCGACACATCCCTCACACCCCGCCCCCGCCCCAACCGCCCCAAGAGGATCCCCCTCATTCTCACACACCACCCTACCAACCTCCGGATACAACGCATTATCCTCCGACACTTCCGCCATTTACAATCCGACCCCACCACCCTAGACATTTTTCCATCCCCTCCCCTGTCTGCTTTCCGGAGAGACCACTCTCTCCGTGACTCCCTTGTTCGCTCCACACTGCCCTCCAACCCCACCACACCCGGCACCTTCCCCTGCAACCGCAGGAAATGCTACACTTGTCCCCACACCTCCTCCCTCACCCCCATCCCAGGCCCCAAGATGACATTCCACATTAAGCAGAGGTTCACCTGCACATCTGCCAATGTGGTATACTGCATCCACTGTACCCGGTGCGGCTTCCTCTACATTGGGGAAACCAAGCGGAGGCTTGGGGACCGCTTTGCAGAACACCTCCGCTCAGTTCGCAACAAACAACTGCACCTCCCAGTCGCAAACCATTTCCACTCCCCCTCCCATTCTCTTGATGACATGTCCATCATGGGCCTCCTGCACTGCCACAATGATGCCACCCGAAGGTTGCAGGAACAGCAACTCATATTCCGCCTGGGAACCCTGCAGCCATATGGTATCAATGTGGACTTCACCAGTTTCAAAATCTCCCCTTCCCCTACTGCATCCCTAAACCAGCCCAGTGCATCCCCTCCCCCCACTGCACCACACAACCAGCCCAGCTCTTCCCCCCCACCCACTGCATCCCAAAACCAGTCCAACCTGTCTCTGCCTCCCTAACCGGTTCTTCCTCTCACCCATCCCTTCCTCCCACCCCAAGCCGCACCCCCAGCTACCTACTAACCTCATCCCACCTCCTTGACCTGTCCGTCTTCCCTGGACTGACCTATCCCCTCCCTACCTCCCCACCTACACCCTCTCCACCTATCTTCTTTACTCTCCATCTTCGGTCCGCCTCCCCCTCTCTCCCTATTTATTCCAGTTCCCTCCCCCCATCCCCCTCTCTGATGAAGGGTCTCGGCCCGAAACGTCAGCTTTTGTGCTCCTGAGATGCTGCTTGGCCTGCTGTGTTCATCCAGCCTCACATTTTATTATCCTGGAGGAACAACACCTCATTTTCCACTTGGGGACCCTACAGCCCTCCAAACTCAATATTGAGTTCAATAATTTTAGAGCCTAAACTCTCTCAGGTCCCAGCCCCCCACCCCACACACCAGGTCTTGTTACCACATAGCCTTCCACTACACACCCCCTGTTGTTAGTCACTAACAGTCCCCATTAACAACTACTGACCCTCCCAGCCTGATCGTTAGCAACTCCTTTGTCTTTCCAACTGTCTTTCTCTCTATTTGGGCTCTATCCTATCGTTTATTCCCTACCCCGCCCACTTCCCTATTTTCTACACATAAACTGACGATTTCCCAGCCACCATCTGTTCTGAGGAAGGGTCACCGGAACCAAAACGCTAACTCTGTTTTCACCTTCACAGATTCTGCCAGACCTGCTGATCTTTTCCGGAAGCTTTGCTTTTGTTCTTGATTTACAGCAGCTGCCGTTCTTTTGTATTTTATGTCAAACACCTTCTTCACCACCCTGTCTACCTGCGACTCCACTTTTAAGTCTCCCCATCCAGGAATTTCTGCATTTTCTGTGTAAAGCCATGTGAAACACTTTCAGAATGCTCGTAGAAATGCTTTCAGAAGAGACTAAAAAGGCAGCTCAGTTTTATATAGTGGATTTCAGAACTTTGATGGCTCAACAGACCTCTGTAGCCAATGAACTTTTGAAAAGTAGCCACAATTGTGATGCACTCTTAAGTAATGCAATTTAAATATCAGTATTTCCACTCCAAGAACACTGATTTAGTCAGTATAACTTTTTCCCTTTCAAGTACCTGACTGTTATACCCTCAGGTATTTTCCATAAATATATTAGGATTGGAGGAATTGTATACTTGAAAACATTAATGTAGTTTATTTATGTTATGCCCTTTAACAGCCCATGACATATCATCATTGACTGGGCAGAAACTGAGCTGGATTTTCATGAAGTCTTACCAACTCCTGAAACCTTTAAAAATAACTAGTATGACCCAGTGCAAAGGTTACTCCCTCAGTTCCAGCAGATCCCATTTTTGCTGGCATGGTGAAGAGGGCAGGGCATGAATCAAGTGAGTGAGAATCCTGAACTCAGCAAGGCTACTTGAAAGTACCTCTGATTTCAAACAGACCTCATTTTCATTGTTCCAGGGGCTTTAACCCATAGTGTGGGGGTCACAAATTTATGCAGATGGCTTAAACACTCTTGAAGGATGGATAATGTCTATTTAAGCATGATGATCTTTTCTGAAGAAGGGTCTAGGCCCAAAACGTCAGCCTTCCTGCTCCTCTGGTGCTGCTTGGCCTGCTGTGTTCATCCAGCTCTACACCTTGTTAATAAAATGTGAGGCTGGATGAACACAGCAGGCCAAGCAGCATCTCAGGAGCACAAAAGCTGATGTTTCGGGCCGAGACCCTTCATCAGAGAGGGGGATGGGGGGAGGGAACTGGAATAAATAGGGAGAGAGGGGGAGGCGGACCGAAGATGGAGATAAAGAAGATAGGTGGAGAGAGTGTAGGTGGGGAGGTAGGGAGGGGATAGGTCAGTCCAGGGAAGACGGACAGGTCAAGGAGGTGGGATGAGGTTAGTAGGTAGCTGGGGGTGCGGCTTGGGGTGGGAGGAAGGGATGGGTGAGAGGAAGAACCGGTTAGGGAGGCAGAGACAGGTTGGACTGGTTTTGGGATGCAGTGGGTGGGGGGGAAGAGCTGGGCTGGTTGTGTGGTGCAGTGGGGGGAGGGGATGAACTGGGCTGGTTTAGGGATGCAGTGGGGGAAGGGGAGATTTTGAAACTGGTGAAGTCCACATTGATACCATATGGCTGCAGGGTTCCCAGGCGGAATATGAGTTGCTGTTCCTGCAACCTTCGGGTGGCATCATTGTGGCAGTGCAGGAGGCCCATGATGGACATGTCATCAAGAGAATGGGAGGGGGAGTGGAAATGGTTTGCGACTGGGAGGTGCAGTTGTTTGTTGCGAACTGAGCGGAGGTGTTCAGCAAAGCGGTCCCCAAGCCTCCGCTTGGTTTCCCCAATGTAGAGGAAGCCGCACCGGGTACAGTGGATGCAGTATACCACATTGGCAGATGTGCAGGTGAACCTCTGCTTAATGTGGAATGTCATCTTGGGGCCTGGGATGGGGGTGAGGGAGGAGGTATGGGGACAAGTGTAGCATTTCCTGCGGTTGCAGGGAAAGGTGCCGGGTGTGGTGGGGTTGGAGGGTAGTGTGCAGCGAACAAGGGAGTCACGGAGAGAGTGGTCTCTCCGGAAAGCAGACAGGGGAGGGGATGGAAAAATGTCTAGGGTGGTGGGGTCGGATTGTAAATGGCGGAAGTGTCGGAGGATAATGCGTTGTATCCGGAGGTTGGTAGGGTGGTGTGTGAGAACGAGGGGGATCCTCTTGGGGCGGTTGTGGCGGGGGCGGGGTGTGAGGGATGTGTCGCGGGAAATGCGGGAGACGCGGTCAAGGGCGTTCTCGATCACCGTGGGGGGAAAGTTGCGGTCCTTAAAGAACTTGGACATCTGGGATGTGCGGGAGTGGAATGTCTTATCGTGGGAGCAGATGCGGCGGAGGCGGAGGAATTGGGAATAGGGGATGGAATTTTTGCAGGAGGGTGGGTGGGAGGAGGTGTATTCTAGGTAGCTGTGGGAGTCGGTGGGCTTGAAATGGACATCAGTTACAAGCTGGTTGCCTGAGATGGAGACTGAGAGGTCCAGGAAGGTGAGGGATGTGCTGGAGATGGCCCAGGTGAACTGAAGGTTGGGGTGGAAGGTGTTGGTGAAGTGGATGAACTGTTCGAGCTCCTCTGGGGAGCAAGAGGCGGCGCCGATACAGTCATCAATGTACCGGAGGAAGAGGTGGGGTTTGGGGCCTGTGTAGGTGCGGAAGAGGGACTGTTCCACGTAACCTACAAAGAGGCAGGCATAGCTGGGGCCCATGCGGGTGCCCATGGCCACCCCCTTAGTCTGTAGGAAGTGGGAGGAGTCAAAAGAGAAGTTGTTGAGTGTGAGGACGAGTTCAGCTAGGCGGATGAGAGTGTCGGTGGAGGGGGCCTGGTCGGGCCTGCGGGACAGGAAGAAGCGGAGGGCCTTGAGGCCATCTCCATGCGGAATGCAGGTGTACAGGGACTGGACGTCCATGGTGAATATGAGGTGTTGGGGGCCAGGGAATTGGAAGTCCTGGAGGAGGTGGAGGGCGTGGGTGGTGTCACGGACAAACCTGCCTGCCCTGGTCGACCCATCGTCTCAGCCTGCTCCTGCCCCACCGAACTCATCTCCACCTATCTGGACTCCATTTTCTCCCCTTTGGTCCAGGAACTCCCCACCTATGTCCGTGACACCACCCACGCCCTCCACCTCCTCCAGGACTTCCAATTCCCTGGCCCCCAACACCTCATATTCACCATGGACGTCCAGTCCCTGTACACCTGCATTCCGCATGGAGATGGCCTCAAGGCCCTCCGCTTCTTCCTGTCCCGCAGGCCCGACCAGGCCCCCTCCACCGACACTCTCATCCGCCTAGCTGAACTCGTCCTCACACTCAACAACTTCTCTTTTGACTCCTCCCACTTCCTACAGACTAAGGGGGTGGCCATGGGCACCCGCATGGGCCCCAGCTATGCCTGCCTCTTGGTAGGTTACGTGGAACAGTCCCTCTTCCGCACCTACACAGGCCCCAAACCCCACCTCTTCCTCCGGGACATTGATGACTGTATCGGCGCCGCCTCTTGCTCCCCAGAGGAGCTCGAACAGTTCATCCACTTCACCAACACCTTCCACCACAACCTTCAGTTCACCTGCGCCATCTCCAGCACATCCCTCACCTTCCTGGAACTCTCAGTCTCCATCTCAGGCAACCAGCTTGTAACTGATGTCCATTTCAAGCCCACCGACTCCCACAGCTACCTAGAATACACCTCCTCCCACCCACCCTCCTGCAAAAATTCCATCCCCTATTTCCAATTCCTCCGCCTCCGCCGCATCTGCTCCCACGATAAGACATTCCACTCCCGCACATCCCAGATGTCCAAGTTCTTTAAGGACCGCAACTTTCCCCCCACGGTGATCGAGAACGCCCTTGACCGCGTCTCCCGCATTTCCCGCGACACATCCCTCACACCCCGCCCCCGCCACAACCGCCCCAAGAGGATCCCCCTCATTCTCACACACCACCCTACCAAACTCCGGATACAACGCATTATCCTCCGACACTTGCGCCATTTACAATCCGACCCCACCACCCAAGACATTTTTCCATCCCCTCCCCTGTCTGCTTTCCGGAGAGACCACTCTCTCCGTGACTCCCTTGTTCGCTCCACACTACCCTCCAACCCCACCACACCCGGCACCTTCCCCTGCAACCGCAGGAAATGCTACACTTGTCCCCACACCTCCTCCCTCACCCCCATCCCAAGCCCCAAGATGACATTCCACATTAAGCAGAGGTTCACCTGCACATCTGCCAATGTGGTATACTGCATCCACTGTACCCGGTGCGGCTTCCTGTACATTGGGGAAACCAAGCGGAGGCTTGGGGACCGCTTTGCAGAACACCTCCGCTCAGTTCGCAACAAACAACTGCACCTCCCAGTCGCAAACCATTTCCACTCCCCCTCCCATTCTCTTGATGACATGTCCATCATGGGCCTCCTGCACTGCCACAATGATGCCACCCGAAGGTTGCAGGAACAGCAACTCATATTCCGCCTGGGAACCCTGCAGCCATGTGGTATCAATGTGGACTTCACCAGTTTCAAAATCTCCCCTTCCCCCACTGCATCCCTAAACCAGCCCAGTTCATCCCCTCCCCCCACTGCACCACACAACCAGCCCAGCTCTTCCCCCCCACCCACTGCATCCCAAAACCAGTCCAACCTGTCTCTGCCTCCCTAACCGGTTCTTCCTCTCACCCATCCCTTCCTCCCACCCCAAGCCGCACCCCCAGCTACCTACTAACCTCATCCCACCTCCTTGACCTGTCCGTCTTCCCTGGACTGACCTATCCCCTCCCTACCTCCCCACCTACACTCTCCCCACCTATCTTCTTTACTCTCCATCTTCGGTCCGCCTCCCCCTCTCTCCCTATTTATTCCAAGTCCCTCCCCCCATCCCCCTCTCTGATGAAGGGTCTAGGCCCGAAACGTCAGCTTTTGTGCTCCTGAGATGCTGCTTGGCCTGCTGTGTTCATCCAGCCTCACATTTTATTATCTTGGAATCTCCAGCATCTGCAGTTCCCATTATCTCTGATACTATTTTAACTACACCTTGTTATCTCATTTGCCATGTCCCACCTGCTACTTTGTAAGAATGTAGTAGTAGTTTGCACCCTATGATACAGGTGCGAGTCAACCAGCTTGCAACGAGACTGGAACATTTTGACCAGAATGAATAAGGTTACCAGATTTCTTTCCCTCAAATATCACTGTAATTCAATTTAGTTGTAATGTTACAGTTTCATAGTCTTATTTGTCATGCAGCTTTTCAGTGCAGGCTGATTCAGTTGGCTGAGCTAATGTGTTCAAATTAGAATCCTCAGGCTTGATGTTACAGGTTTCTGAGGAGTGGAATGAAGGCTAGGAAGTAAAGTTAGGATGTGTGGGATGTTAGCTCCATAACATTGTTTCATTGGTTCCATTGGTGGGATGATTCCCAGTTGTAAGCCTGGAAGTTCATCAGCTGCCTACTACATAGAGATAAACAATATTTTGGATATTAAAGTCTTCTGTTGGGTCTAGCATCTAGGTGGGGTTCATGGTCTGAGTGGTGTCTTCTCCAGGAGGGCACTTCCCTGCAATAGCCTCAGAGTCCATAAGAGCTGCAGGGTCCATGGCCCATAGCGGGGATGCTGGCTAGTAAGCTGAAGTCACGGCCAGGCAGGGTCATCTCAAACTTTCAATTCCCCTCTCAATGTGGTGTTCTCCTGGATGGAGTTGGTGCAATTTAATATTTTAGTACCATGATAATTCAATGGAGTGTAAAGTATTTAAGGAAACGCACTCCCTTGGCAAATACTGTATCAGTCTCGTAAATGGTTGCACTGTTACATGTATTCCCTTTGTCCCTACGCCAATCATTTTCCACTGACATAAAACATTTAAAATCAATCTTTGCCAATCTTGCTTATTCTGTACACAGTGAGATAAAGAAAACATTACAATGATGACACCTTCACCTATAACTGAATTACTCTGTTGTACGCAAGGGACTTTGAAAAGTTTTTCAGTCAGCAATGAGAAAATACTGTATGATTTCCAATCTAGGAGCTGTATACCCATCTAGATTGAAAAGTTATTCTACTTTACCACTTGTAACCTCGAAATAAAACTGTCTTTTCTCATGGGTGTCAATACTTTCTGACAGGTAGGAAATGGGAATCCATCCAACCTTGTTATCTTTCAGTGAGATCAGGGCAGATACGATGATTAGAAACATCTATGACGTTCTGAATATTTTTATATCAGTTATTTTGTGGGATGTGGGTATCACTGGTAAGGCCAGCAATTGTTGCCCATTTCTAATTGCCCTTGAACTGAGTGACTTGCAGTGCCATTTGAGAAGGCAGTTCAGAACCAATCATGTTACTATGATCCTAAAGTCAAGCCTATGAAGTCAGATCAGGTCTGGATAAGAGATTTTCTCCCTAGGTATCAATGCAATCAATTTCATCATTATCATGATTGATCCTAACTTTAAATCCAGTTTTGTTAATTCAGTTGAAATTCCAGGTTACTTTTGGACTCGTGTTCCCAGACATCAATCTGTGTCCCCTGGAATTGTGGTTCAGTGAAATTACCATGATGCCACTATCTTATTGAAAAAAAGGGAATTTAAATGAGCATTTAAAATGTGATATTGGGTTGGAAGTGCATAAAACTTCAAACAACAAAAATTTCCAGCATTTAGAGATTGAACAAATAATTACAATTAACCAACCAAATCAAGATTTGGCACAGAAGGCTACACATTGCCTTGGAAAGGGTGTTTCTGGAGAAATTGCCGGCCTGGTTGCCAAATTTCTAAAAGCCCATTCTCAGAAGCAAATTGTATTCAATAGCACCTTTACTTTGTGTTGGTTTTATCCAGAGGAAGTACAGCAAATATTGTGGGAAGAAGGAAAATGTTAGACCTTGATAATGACACGCCAAAAAGCAGCTATCTGAGATGGCCACAATTATGGATGAGAGATCATTCTAAGATCTGTCACAATAATCTGGAACTAACTGTATTTTCAAGAGCAAATGATCAGAATCAGGCTAACCATTTTATTGTATCAGTGATAATGGGAACTGCAGATGCTGGAGAATCCAAGATAATAAAATGTGAGGCTGGATGAACACAGCAGGCCCAGCAGCATCTCAGGAGCACAAAAGCTGACGTTTTGGGCCTAGACCCTTCATCAGAGAGGGGGGTGGGGTGAGGGTTCTGGAATAAATAGGGAGAGAGGGGGAGGCAGACCGAAGATGGAGAGAAAAGAAGATAGGTGGAGAGGAGAGTATAGGTGGGGAGGTAGGGAGGGGGTAGGTCAGTCCAGGGAAGATGGACAGGCCAAGGAGGTGGGATGAGGTTAGTAGGTAGGAGATGGAGGTGCGGCTTGAGGTGGGAGGAAGGGATGGGTGAGAGGAAGAACAGGTTAGGGAAGCAGAGACAGGTTGGACTGGTTTTGGGATGCAGTGGGTGGAGGGGACGAACTGGGCTGGTTTTGGGATGTGGTGGGGGAAGGAGAGATTTTGAAGCTGGTGAAGTCCACATTGATACGATTGGGCTGCAGGGTTCCCAAGCAGAATATGAGTTGCTGTTCCTGCAACCTTTGGTTGGCATCGTTGTGGCACTGCAGGAGGCCCATGATGGACATGTCATCTAAAGAATGGGAGGGGGAGTGGAAATGGTTTGCGACTGGGAGGTGCAGTTGTTTATTACGAACCGAGTGGAGGTGTTCTGCAAAGCGGTTCCCAAGCCTCCGCTTGGTTTCCCCAATGTAGAGGAAGCCACACTGGGTACAATGGATGCAGTACACCACATTGGCAGATGTGCAGGTGAACATCTGCTTAATATGGAAGGTCATCTTGGGGCCTGGGATAGGGTGAGGGAGGAGGTGTGGGGGCCCCCACACCTGCACATCTGCCAATGTGGTGTACTGCATCCATTGTACCCAGTGTGGCTTCCTCTACATTGGGGAAACCAAGCGGAGGCTTGAGGACTGCTTTGCAGAACACCTCCGCTCGGTTCGCAATAAACAACTGCACCTCCCAGTCGCAAACCATTTCCACTCCCCCTCCCATTCCTCAGATGACATGTCCATCATGGGCCTCCTGCAGTCCAACAATGATGTCACCCGAAGGTTGCAGGAACAGCAACTCATATTCCGCTTGGGAACCCTGCAGCCCAATGGTATCAATGTGGACTTCACCAGCTTCAAAATCTCCCCTTCCCCCACCGCATCCTAAAACCAGCCCAGTTCGTCCCCTCCCCCCACTGCACCACACAACCAGCCCAGCTCTTCCCCTCCACTCACTGCATCCCAAAACCAGTCCAACCTGTCTCTGCTTCCCTAACCTGTTCTTCCTCTCACCCATCCCTTCCTCCCACCTCAAGCCGCACCTCCATCTCCTACCTACTAACCTCATCCCAACTCCTTGACCAGTCCATCTTCCCTGGACTGACCTATCCCCTCCCTACCTCCCCACCTATACTCTCCTCTCCACCTATCTTCTTTTCTCTCCATCTTTGGTCCGCCCCCCCCCCCCCCCCCCCCCGCTATTTATTCCAGAACCCTCACCCCATCCCCCTCTCTGATGAAGGGTCTAGGCCCGAAATGTCAGCTTTTGTGCTCCTGAGATGCTGCTTGGCCTGCTGTGTTCATCCTGCCTCACATTTTATTAACAATTTTATTGTATCGTTTAACAAGATCTACAATCTGTGAAATCTTATTGTGGTCTTTCTATGCTCTTATTCACGACTTTGTGGTATAGTATCTTTCTTATGTCCGAGTCTGTTTGCACCCTCTTGTTGTATGCCCTCATGTAATTATTCCAGACCAGACTGTGAGATCTCGGGCAGAATTTTGTGTTCCCTCACTTGTGAGTTTGCAGGTCTATGGAAGGCTCGTCAAATTCCTTGGGTGAGCCATTACCCTCTGACTTATCCTAAGCTCACCACAATTTTTTGTGGGGTACAGGTCAGACAGCAGGCCTACCCAATCTTTCACCAGTTTAGTGGCTGATTAATAATCATTGTAGGGCTGTTTCCAATCTGACCTTAATATTCAGGCTGGAGGAAAGAGGAAAGAGATGTGGGGGTTTAAGAAAGTGATGCTGCTCAGGCTTCATGGAGGGCGAGGTTGGGCTCCATCGGTGGCCTCCTTTCAACATTGGGCATACTTTGAGGATGTCTGCCCACCTGCTTCTGCTGCATCTCCCCTGGATCTCCACCAATGCCCTTACATAACCCGTCTGCCCCAACATTCAACCCCTCCTGGAGCCCTACTCTCTGCTCTGAGACCTCACACCTATCTGGCCTTAGACTCCAGTGACTACTTAAAGTCCTAGTCCTGTGTATAGTACTGTGACTTCTGCCAAGTGAGTGCCAGTATTGACAGAATTTAACTCATCACTGACTCTTCAGGTTAAGTAGCTGGAAAACCAGCAACCAAAAAATCCAGGCCCATGTCCTGATCACCAGCGCACACTGCATCCCTTTTTGCCGTCAACAAATGAATTGTGATAGCACCAGCAGCACTCTGAGAAACGTTCGACAATGTAATTACATCATACTTCATACCATATGACAATAAAGTCCCACATAAGATGATACCTACAATGATTTTTCTAATGCTTAAATGTTACCATTCTCAAGTGAAGCATGTACATTGTATAAGCAAACGCTGTATGTACTGAATATGATTTTAAGTGGACTAATATTTTCTGACTGGAGCCCCTGAGTTTCACTCATGCAATCGATTTCTCTAGTAGTATCTTATGTGTATGTACTGTTTTAATTGCTCCATGTTGGACTTTGATTGGGAATGACTGGTGAATCTTTTCATTTCGTCTTCCCTAAAATCTACACTTTTTTAAAAATTCTTGCAGAATTCTTCAGAGAACTTTTGGAAAATTCTGAGAAGTCACTAAACGACATGTTTATTCGGACGTATGGCCAATTGTACATGCAAAACTCGGAAGTGTTCCAGGATCTCTTCGCAGAGCTGAAACGCTACTACACAGGTGGCAATGTGAACCTGGAAGAGATGCTTAACGACTTCTGGGCCCGTCTACTGGAGCGCATGTTCCAGCTGGTAAACCCCCAGTACCAGTTCACTGAGGATTACCTTGAATGCATCAGCAAATACACTGACCAGCTCCAACCATTTGGAGATGTGCCTCGCAAGCTGAAGATACAAGTTACGAGAGCTTTTGTTGCAGCGCGGGCCTTTGTGCAAGGTCTGACCGTTGGCAGGGAAGTTGCCAACAGAGTAGCAAAGGTCAGTGAAAAATTTTTCTAGGTTACATTTTGCGTCTGACAAAATGCAAACATCAGCTCCAGGTAGTGCAGAAGTAGGTATCTGCTAGTCAGCAGTTTAGAAGGGCGCAGATTTACAAACAATGTCGCACAGTGGCTCAGTGGTTAGCATGGCAACCTCATAGAATCAGGGACCCGTGTTTGATTCCAGCCTTGGGTGACTGTCTGTGTGGCTTTGCGCGTTCTCCCTGCGTCTGCATGGGTTTCCTTCAGGTGCTTTGCTTTCGTCCCACAGTCCAAAGATGTGCAGGTTCAATGGATTGGCCATGCTAAGTTGTTAAGTGGATTAGCCATGGGAAATACAGGGATAGTTTGTGTGGGGGTGGGGTGGGTGAGTGAGTCTGGGTGGGATACTTTTACAGAGAGTTGGTGTGGACTTGTTGGGCTGAATGGCCTGTTTCCACACTGTAGGGATTTTATGATGCAATGTGCACCAGGTGATTAGGCCCAACTGGGCTATGTCATCATTTCTACTCTACTCAATTCTTCCCCATCTCAACATATTCCCATCTCCCTCATATACTTATCTAGCCTTCTCTGGTGTATGTCTGCACTATTTTCCAGAAACACTGTGTTGGCAGGTTCCATATTCACACTCCATTCTGGGGAAAGACGTTGCTTCTGAATTTTGTATTCGATTGTTGTTTTCTTTTTAGCGCATATCTTGCACTCACGTCCGCTGTTGGTTGTTTTTTTTCCCCATAAGTGGAAGCACTATGCTATTAAATCTTTTGTAAGAACTCTCAGCTTTCACTTTTCAAAAGAAAACAGAGGTAATCGTTGTGTCAAATACATGTTTATACAACAACCTTCTTATTTTGCATCCTCTTCATGCAGTGCCTCTGAATCTATTTTATAGAATTAGTGTTGGGTTTAGGTTTATTGTCAAATGGACTCAGGTTACTATTTAAATCTATTTAATCTATTTAAAGTAAAACTGAGGGACAGAATTAACCTACATTTGAATAGGCACCAATTAATCAAGAACAGATGTTTTGCGTGGTCAGGAAGGAGGATCAGAGTGAAACACAGCCTGAGTGAATATATATTGCGGGGAATTTGGAGGCAGCATAGGCATTAAGTGGATAATTTTTGGAACAGCCTGCAGTAAAGCGCACTAGGGAACAAGCAATTCTGGACTTGGTGATATATAATGATGCGGACATGATTACAGAGCTTAAGCTAATGGATCTCCTAGAGAGCAGTGACCATGATATGATAGAACTCAATGCAATAGAAGATGGTACAGCATCCCATAGAAATGAAGATCAAAACTGTACACTGCTGCAGGTTTGGACTAAACAAAGTACTCAGGAATTGTTGCAAGACTTTTTTTATTTTTGTGCCCCAGGTCTGTTCCACTGAAAGTCAGCATGCTGCTTCCCTTCCTAAATGCTTATTGAACTTGGATACAACTTATTGTTCCTAATGAAAACTGCCAAATCTCTTTGAATGACCACCAATAAGTTTCAGATTTTTTAATAATCATCTGTAATAAGAAATAGAAAAAAAACAACGTAAACAAACTTACACTTGCTCAAACAGTACTTCATCTGGTAATTTGTTGCACACTAACCTATCCTGTCTGTATCTTGTCGCAGCCTTTATACCTTCCTCACAACTTATATTTCTGCCGAACTTTGTATCATCAGCAAACCTGGGTGCATTATTCTCAAGTTGTTTGTCTAATTTATTAATTTAGATTGTGAATAGATGAAACCTTGATTCATGTGACTAGTTAAAGCTACTTTTTGAAAATACAAATATCTTACATGTACTGGTTCTCCTGCAACATCCAACTTGTGATGTCCTCAAAAATTTCTGACAAACTTGTGATAAATCGATTAGATTGTCACTAGAGACAGATATTATGGCGAGTGAGAGTAGGGAGGTGGAGAGATTTTACCAGGTTGTGGCTGACAGTTGTAACTGGGGTTGGGAAATGGCAGCATATACAGGCTTAGTGATGGAGGCCAGTGGGGAGGTGAGGGGGAAATTGGATCTTCATGGGAAGGTGGGGTGGGCTAAAGAGGGGATGGGAAGGGGTGTGGACGGAATGCCTCTAATTGAGACAATGGCCATGAAAAGTAGGTGCTGCTGATTCAACCCCAACCCAAAACCTGCTCTTACAGTGGGTAAAACAGCCACAAGGCAGAATGAGGCCCTCAAATGGTTGGTAACTTAAGATCTTCAATAGGCTCAAGGAGAAGTTTAAGGGACAAGAGGCAGTACATTGGTTTTATGAGCCCTACTGTCTTCAAATTCTGCTCAAATCTCCTGTTTAATGGAATAGATCAGTTTATATGTAATTTTCAATGCTCACTTGGCTCATTTTATTCAGAAAATAAAATTAAACTTTATATAGAGCTTGGGAGTATCAAATTGTGCATTAACAGAATCGCTCAGTAGTGTAGGGATTACTCTTAGCTACAGCATGATTCGTAGGGATGGGAGTGATCCATTCAGCCCTTGGAGTCTGCCCTGCCATTTAACATGATCAAACACTTCAATACCTTTTAATCAACCCATCTCCATAACCCTGTGTTGCACTGGTAATCAGAAACCTTATCATTTTCTGCCTTAAACACACTCTACTTCTGAGTCTCCCCAGCCCACTGTGGTAAATCAGGTTCAAATCCTCTGAGTAAAGCCATTTCCTCATCTCTGACTCCAGCAGTATGCTGAATGTTTTTAAATTGTGCCCTGGTTCTAGACTCCCCAGTATGGAAAACATTTTACCTCGATCTACCCTACCACTTTAGGTATTTTACAGGTTTCAATGAGACCATCTCTCATTCTTCAAAACCATAGAGAATACAGGCTCAGTTTGCCAGTGTCTCTTCATAAGACCTGCCATCCTGGGAACAAGTCGGGTGAACTTTTGTTGCACTTCCTTAATGGCAATGCTGTCTTTCCTAAAGTAAAGAGACGAAAACTGCACACACTTCCATTGTTGAAAATTTTCCTCTCGACTTTGCTGTCTTCAAAGTTGACTTCTGATGTGTCTTCTTCTTCTAAAGCAAATTGATTGCATCTTCCTCTTCTTCTGTCTACAATACCAACGTAACTCTCAATTTTCGCTAGTGTGCGTATGTGTGATCAAGAGAGGACCAGGATGGTCAATTCCCATCCTTTGTAAGGGTTTCCTTTGACTACTTTTCTAAAACAAGGCAAGGAGAAGAATGACCATGTTACCACCAGAGCCTGAAGAAGACTAAAGGAAAATTGTCAGCGAGCGTTAGTATCAATTGAGTCTTTTAGAACTGTTCCAAGTATTATCAAAGAATGAAAGAGCACTGACAGTGCATAATGGAAGGAGACAAATAGGGTTTCAATGCTGAAGCATTCTGATTTGGCTTATTTCTTTTCATTTATGCAATTAATGAGTATCCTCGGATGGGAGGAATTGTCAAACAGGCTCTTCAACTGCATCAGGAATGCAAAAAGGAACAATAGTGTTTGAGTTGATCAGAGCCCTTTACCTGAATTTTTTTTTTCACCTACAGTGAGACTGAATTGACTATGCAGTGGAATGATTAAGTTATCAAGTGCGCAGCTATCTTACTGCATCAGGTTCAGTGGATATTCCCATTAGCTGTAGGATTTGAGGCAAACTGAGCTTGAAGTTTCATGTTGATTTCTACAAGAACAAAACATCTTTGAAAACCATTTCTCAGCCAAATAAACTTGGGCTGTTGAGCAAAGAAGTAAAATATTTGCTGTGCACTGGAAGAAGGAACAGTACTTGTTGGTGAATATAATGTGGGAACAAGATCAGACCGATCAGGCAAAATGTTCTTCCCCTATTCCCTAAATTGGCACACATCCTAGATTACTTATGAGCAGTGTACTGTGCAAAGACTCAGCTATCTATAATTTTTTTCTTCATTACTAATCAGAAGCTGAAACACAGCTCCAATAGTCTTCAAGAACCTAAAGAGTTTTGATCAGAAATATTGCGTAAAATGAGGGATCAGTGTAAAACCTTGTAATTCCACTTTTGTACTTTTTGCTGACTTCCTCAATTGAGCTTCACAAACCGCTTTTATTCCAACCATTTCACTGAAACTGCATCCACAGTTGTTGGACTTTGTTGATGAATGTTTCAGTATCATGCTGCCCATTTTTACATGATAAATAATGCTTTGTGTTTTGAATTCAATCACACTGAGGGCATTCCTTCCACAATCCTGTCAACAGGCTCACGGCAAAGAATGTCAGAGGAGATAAAGAGCTGGATCACCTCACAGCCTGAGGCAGGATTATACTTTGTGGTTGGGCCACTGCTAACTAATCCAGGGCCACTCATAACATATGAATTGTGGCTGGAGTAGGGACCCTGAAATGGCAGTAATTGCCTATGCCCTCTGCAATACAGTTATTTTATTCTGGAGTTGGCATCGAGTAGAGATGGTAGAACAAGCAAAAGAGTTGCATTAAATATTCAAGAGGGTGTGTTGTGGTAGTCCCCTTGTTTTCTGTAAGCCCAAGCAGCTTGCCTATTAAGGGCTTCAATCTCACCAGCACCAGTACAGAGTTTGAGTGGTTAGGAACGGAGGAGCCCTCTCAGATCCATGGGAATCTCTTCAGGAGCATATTCTGTGTGTCTAATGAGGCCCAACCCAGGTAAATGGGTGGAGAAAATGCACCATTAAAACTTAGCCTTAAGCCGGAAAATCCAAGCCAACAATTTATTGCCCAAATTGCTGAACCATTTAGCCTTCCTCAAATACAAGAATGTGGCCAGCGCAGCTGTAATAAAACCCATTGACTTCAGTGCTTTTTTTCTTACTTTGCTTTTTATCAGTTTTCTACTGACTAGCTCAGAAGTATCATAAATAAGGGAGCCATTCCATGAGGACAGAAATGAATGAATATAAAAACAACTCCTCAGAGAAGAGACTTATGTTCAGTGGTGGTGTTCTTATTTTTAGCCCAAGAAGTTCTGTTTCAAATCCCATCTACCCCCAAAGTGTGTTTGAACATGTCAATTAAAATAATTTAAAACAAATTCTCAAATATTTCATAAGGAAAGGAGGGAATTGCTTTCTGTTTTCACAAAATAATGTATATTGAACGACAAAATATTACAGACCAAGGAAGCCTCAGATTCTCTGGTTAGTTGATATCAGCCAAATGCTGCAGCTGTAGGATTATTAGCCTCTGTCTTTTTGGAAAAGAATGGTAAAATCAGCAAGCCTAATTGAGGTTGTGACAGGGAAGCACTGAAATAGAAGGACAGAGAGATAGAGCCTTCTCTTCTTCCAGTTTGGCTGTAAGCATAAACTTCTGTAGGTTTTGGAATGGGTTGAGTCCTATAATAATTCTTTTCATCCCCTTCAGGACTTTCTCACTTCCTGATCATCACCGCTTCTGATCCTACAAGTGTAAGATCAGCTGCACTTGGACAATGAATATATATAGGCCTTTTTGAATTTAACTGTGCCATGATCTCAGAGCAGAGGGCCAAAACTAAGTTATAATCTAACTAGAGGTCAGTTACCACTTCTAATACAGTAAACTAAGTAGAGGTCCTGACTCTTGAGAGTGAAACCATATTTACAATACATGTTAGTCTGTGATGTTAGAACAGTAATAGTCAAAAAGTTATATTTTAATGTTCAGAATTAATCTGTAGTAATTATGGATAACACACACGCTGCTATGGTCAAACACCCCACATGGCACATTAAATAACAAATGCAGTCTGAAATAGAGACTGGTATCCCATCACCAAGTAACCCTTTATTTACTCCTGGAGAGCCCTGACCCTTCCAGAGTGCCTGGATTTCTGACATTTCTGTTCTGATCTATCAACCAGTGCCCTCTGTTTGGGGCTGTTAATCTGGTCCTATCATATGAAGTTAACCCGGCTGACTTGGTTACAATCATAACATCCCTCCTCCTCTTTGTCTGAGGATAGAGGCCTTTATATTGTAGCTCATCTTGGGGTGTTTTAAGATCAGCTGCTCCAACTCTGCCTCTGATGCAGGTGGTGTAAATGCACAGTAGTTCACCTCTTGCATCCAAAGTGTGTCAGAAGAAATCTATTCTCTTATTCAATAAACAAAGGCATTGATTCAGCAACATCTGCCGTTCTTTATTGGATGATGGTTGGTTTGGAGCTGTGCTTATATGCCAAATACTGTTCAACCTTAGGAAGTACTCAAATTTCCTGATGGTAATAATGGCCTGTTATCTGTGGCCAACACTTCCGGGCGTCCATGTATCGCATAAGATGCACACAGTTTTTCTATTGTCATCTGCAAGTTTAATGAATGAATTCTATGCATGTCCAGCCACTTTAATTGGATGTCCACAATGACTAAGAACTTCGAGCGCATGAAAGAACCTCCATAGTTGACATGTAACCAAGTCCAGACTCTACCTGGCCATTTCCCCAATGGAGGAAAGCGGCTGGTGGTAATTTTTGTTCTTGTTGGCACTCTGGGCACTGCCCCACCAACATGGCAATGTCTACATCCAATCCTGGCCACCAGAAATAACTTCTCGCCAATATCTTCATTTTGGAGATTCCTGGATTACTCGGGTGGAGTTCAGCCAGTATCTAGCAGTAACCTTTGTTCGGAACGATCAATCCTGCTTTCCATAATAATATGGTCTCTCTGGGTCAACAAAAGTTTCAATTCTGGTTGTGACAGCCCTTTTCCTTTGGTTTTCCCCATCACTGCCAGCTGTTTCAGTTTTACCAGCACAGGACCTTTCTGATATTGTCAGCTGTGACTAGAAGTCTGTCCAGAACATTTAAAACCATTATGGACTATTTCCTGGAGCTTTGGAGGCTGAGGGGTGACTTTATAGAGATTTATAAAATCGTGATGGGCATGGACAGGGTGAATAACCAAAGTCTTCTCCCCAGTATAGGGGAGTCCAAACCTGTGTGCCATGGGTTTAAGGTAGCAGGGTGAAGGTTTAAAAGGGACCGAAGAAGCAACTTTTTCATGTAGAAGGTACTGCATGTATAGAACAACTTTACAAAGGAGGTAGTGGCGACTGGCTCAATTACAGCATTTAAAAAAGAAAATGGATGGATATATGAATAGGAATGGTTTAAAATGATATAGGCCAAATGCTAGCAAATGGGACTAGATTAATTTAGGGTCTCATAGAGCCCCAACTGTGTAGAGGCAAGCCATTCAGCCCATTGTGTCCACATCACCCCTCTAACAAACATTCCATGCCCCACAGCTAATCCACCTAACTTGCACACTATGGGCAATTTACCCTGGCCAATCCACCTAACCTGCAAATCTTCAGACTGTGGGAGGAAACCAGAGCAGCCAGAAGAAACCCACACAGATATGGGCAGAACGTGCAAAGCTGGAATCAAACCTGGGTCTCTGACCCTTGAGAGGCAGCAGTGCTAACCGCTGAACAAACATGCCACCCTGACATCTAGTCCACATGGATGATCTGGACTGAAGAGTCTGTTTCCAAGCTGTACATGCCTATGACTCTGACTCTTCCAGTTGCAGTACCACCAATGGTGTATCTGCCAGTAGCAGGCAGCTCAATGCATCCACCTTGTTGAATCATGAAATTGCTTCCTGGTCAACAGGCAAGATGACTTTGGCTCCTTTGATAGTCCTTAGACCTTCCAGTAAATCTTTGGATGTTTAGTTAGGACTTCACTTGGGTAGCCATTTACTAATTGAAAAAATATTGAATCAATCTAGGTACATCCTTCACATCCAATTTTGCACCATCAAACTTGGGCCCGAGCTTTTTACTTTAATCAGTGGCAATTGAAACAACTGTTTCTCATTAGAGGCTGGAACCAATGTTATACCCTTAATCTGTAAAGTTCCTCAGTGTAGGTTCTCAGGCTACCTGAGGTCTTATGCAAACTTAAGATTGGAATCCAGAGCAAGTCTGATTCCATGATCACTGAAAAGGCCATGCCAGTATTGAACTCCATTAGAACCAGGTGACCATTTAACTAAACAACTATTTTGATAGAGTCAGAGATAGTGGGAACTGCAGATGCTGGAGAATCCAAGATAATAAAATGTGAGGCTGGATGAACACAGCAGGCCAAGCAGCATCTCAGGAGCACAAAAGCTGACGTTTCGGGCCTAGACCCTTCATCAGAGAGGGGGATGGGGTGAGGGTTCTGCAATAAATAGGGAGAGAGGGGGAGGCGGACCAAAGATGGAGAGAAAAGAAGATAGGTGGAGAGTAGAGTATAGGTGGGGAGGTAGGGAGGGGATAGGTCAGCCCAGGGAAGATGGACAGGTCAAGGAGGTGGGATGAGGTTAGTAGGTAGATGGGGGTGCGGATTGTTGTGGGAGGAAGGGATGGGTGAGAGGAAGAACGGGTTAGGGAGGCAGAGACAGGTTGGACTGGTTTTGGGATGCAGTGGGGAGAGGGGAAGAGCTGGGCTGGTTGTGTGGTGCAGTGGGGGGAGGGGACGAACTGGGCTGGTTTAGGGATGCGGTGGGGGAAGGGGAGATTTTGAAGCTCGAAAAGTCCACATTGATACCATTAGGCTGCAGGGTTCCCAGGCGGAATATGAGTTGCTGTTCCTGCAACCTTTGGGTGGCATCATGGTGGCACTGCAGGAGGTCCATGATGGACATGTCATCTAAAGAATGGGAGGGGGAGTGGAAATGGTTTGCAACTGGGAGGTGCAGTTGTTTGTTGCGAACTGAGCGGAGGTGTTCTGCAAAGCGGTCCCCAAGCCTCCGCTTGGTTTCCCCAATGAAGAGGATGCCACACCGGGTACAGTGGATGCAGTATACCACATTGGCAGATGTGCAGGTGAACCTCTGCTTAATGTGGAATGTCATCTTGGGGCCTGGGATAGGGGTGAGGGAGGAGGTGTGGGGGCGAGTGTAGCATTTCCTGCGGTTGCAGGGGAAGGTGCCGGGTGTGGTGGGGTTGGAGGGTAGTGTGGAGCGAACAAGGGAGTCATGGAGAGAGTGGTCTCTCCGGAAAGCAGACAAGGGTGGGGATGGAAAAATGTCTTGGGTGGTGGGGTCGGATTGTAGATGGCGGAAGTGTCGGAGGATGATGCGTTGTATCCGGAGGTTGGTGGGGTGGTGTGTGAGATCGTGGGGGATCCTCTTTGGGCGGTTGTGGCAGGGGCGGGGTGTGAGGGATGTGTTGCGGGAAATGCGGGAGACGCGGTCAAGGGCGTTCTCGATCACTGTGGGGGGAAATTTGCGGTCCTTGAAGAACTTGGACTTCTGGGATGTGCGGGAGTGGAATGTCTTATCGTGGGAGCAGATGCGGCGGAGGCGGAGGAATTGGGAATAGGGGATGGAATTTTTGCAGGTTGGTGGCTGGGAGGAGGTGTATTCTAGGTAGCTGTGGGAGTCGGTGGGCTTGAAATGGACATCAGTTACAAGCTGGTTGCCTGAGATGGAGACTGAGATGTCCAGGAAGGTGAGGGATGTGCTGGAGATGGCCCAGGTGAACTGAAGGTTGGGGTGGAAGGTGTTGGTGAAGTGGGTGAACTGTTCGAGCTCCTCTGGGGAGCAAGAGGCGGTGCCGATACAGTCATCAATGTACCGGAGGAAGAGGTGGGGTTTGGGGCCTGTGTAGGTGCAGAAGAGGGACTGTTCCACGTAACCTACCAAGAGGCAGGCATAGCTGGGGTCCATGCGGGTGCCCATGGTCACCCCCTTAGTCTGTAGGAAGTGGGAGGAGTCAAAAGAGAAGTTGTTGAGGGTGAGGACGGGTTCGGCTAGGCAGATGAGGGTGTCGGTGGAGGGGGACTGGTCGAGCCTGCGGGACAGGAAGAAGCAGAGGGCCTTGAGGCCATCTGCATGCGGAATGCAGGTGTATAGGGACTGGACGTCCATGGTGAAGATGAGGTGTTGGGGCCAGGGAATTGGAAGTCCTGGAGGAGGTGGAGGGCGTGGGTGGTGTCACAGACGTAGGTAGGGAGTTCCTGGACCAAAGGGGAGAAAATGGAGTCCAGATAGGTGGAGATGAGTTCGGTGGGGCAGGAGCAGGCTGAGACGATGGGTCGACCAGGGCAGGCAGGTTTGTGGATTTTGGGAAGGAGATAGAAACGGGCCGTGCGGGGTTGGGGAGCAATGAGGTTGCAGGCTGTGTGTGGGAGGTCCCCTGAGGTGATGAAGTCATGAATGGTGTTGGAGATGATGGTTTGGTGCTCGGGTGTGGGGTCATGATCGAGGGGGTGGTAGGAGGTGGTGTCGGAGAGTCGGCGTCTGGCCTCGGCGATGTAGAGGTCAGTGCGCCATCCTACCACTGCGCCATCCTTGTCTGCAGGTTTGATCGTGAGGTTGGGGTTGGAGCGGAGGGCTGCCCGTTCTGCAGGGGAGAGGTTGGAGTGGGTGAGAGGGGTGGAGAGGTTGAGGCGGTTAATGTCTCGACGGCAGTTGGAGATGAAGAGGTCGAGGGAGGGTAGGAGGCCTGGGGGTGGTGTCCAGGAGGAGGACTTGTGTTGGAAGCAGGTGAAGGGGTCAGTGGAGGGAGGGTTAGGTCGACGGCAGTTGGAGATGAAGAACTATTTTGATAGGTTCTGAGTTGGATGTTGTAAAGCAATTTTTTTTAAAATTGCTTTGTGGCATGTTGGCATTGCTGGCTGGCCAGCATTTATCACAGAATCCCTACAATGTGGAAACAGGCCTTTCAGCCCAACAAGCCCACACAAACCCGTGGAGCATCCCATCCAGACCCATCCCCTTATAACTCACCTAAGCTGCTCATGCCTGAACACTACAGGCAATTTAGCATTGCCAATCCACCTAACCTACACATCTTTGGACTGTGGGAGGAAACCCATGCAGACACAGGGAGAATGTGCAAAATCCACATGGACAGTTGCCCAAGGGTGGAATTGAACTTGGATCCCTGGTGCTGTGAGGCAGCAGTGCTAACCACTGAGCTACCATCCCTAATACAAGAGATGACAAGGTGTAGAGTTGGATGAACACAGCAGGCCAAGCAGCATCCAATGCTGCTTGGCCTGCTGCGTTCATCCAGCTCTACACCTTGTTATCTTGGATTCTCCAGCATCTGCAGTTCCTATTATCTGAGCTACCATCTCTAGTTGTCTTTGAGAAGGTGGTGGTGAGCTGTCTTCTTGAACCAGTCCAGCTGCTGTGAGTTGACCTACAATGCCATTAGGGAGGGAATTCCAGGATTTTGACCTAGTGACAGTGAAGGAACAGTGATATGTTTCCAAGTCAGGATGATGAGTGGCTTGGAGTGGAGCTTGAAGGTGGAGGTGTTCCCATATATCTGCTCCCTTTGTCCTAGATAGAAGTGATTGTGGGTTCGGAAGATGCTGTCTCAGAATCTTTTGGTGAATTTCTGCAGTGCATCTTGTGCATAGCACACACTGCTGCCATTGAGTATTGGTCGTGAATGAAGTGGATATTTGAGAATATAATGCCAATCAAACGAGCTTCTTTGTCCTGGATGGTGTCAAGCTTCTAGAGCGTTATCATGGCTTCACTCATTCAGGCAAGCAAGGAGTATTCCATTAGTTAATTGTTCTAAACCAGACGTGGCTAGACTTTTGGATGTGCGCTTTCCTGGATAGCAGCCTATGAGCTCTTTCTTTAGGCTCAGTGGAACTGTCCTGCTGTCTCAAGTCTGCATACTCGTGGCAATTACAATGGCTTCGCGACTGGGATTCTGAAGAAAATTCTAACCGCTTAGCCAAGGCTTGGCTTTCTTTTGGGGCTTTGCTGTGAGCTGACCTAGAGTTCCTCTGTTCAGGAGGTGTCCTGAGTGAGGCTACGCAGTTGCTTCAAGAGGTGTTCCCCAAGCTCAGTCAGCCTGGTGAGGGTGTCCGCTTCCATCAGAATACCCTGCAACTTATACTCCAGTTGCCACATCTTCCAATCATAAAGCTAGCTGTAGTGCTTGTTGGAAGTCCTGTTCAGCTTCAGCTAGTAGAAACCTTTGCATGGTCACATCTTTCATACAACATATCAAATGGTCTCTCATAATCTCACTTAGAGCGAAACCAAAATTGCATGCCTGTGCCAGTCATCTTAACCTAGTCAAAAATCTCAATATGGATTTCCCTACTTCCCGAATTGCTAGGTAAAACTGGCAGCATCTCAGAATTAGGGGAGGCTTTAGCTCATAATATTCCTGAACCAAATCCATCAACTCTTGAAAGGTTTTGGCATCAGGTATCTCAGGGAAAGTTAGGCTCCTAATAACAGAAAATGCTGCTGGTTCACAAACTGTCATGAGAATTACTCAGTGATAATGGGAACTGCAGATGCTAGAGAATCCATGATAACAAAGTGTAGAGCTGGATGAACACAGCAGGCCAAGCAGCATCTCAGGAACACAAAAAGCTGATGTTTCGGGCCTAGACCCTTCATCAGAGACCCTCTGATGAAGGGCCTAGGCCCGAAACGCCAGCTTTTGTGCTCCTGAGATGTTGCTTGGCCTACTGTCTTCACCCAGCTCCACACTTTGTTATCTTATATGAGAATTACTCATTGCTTTCCATTTGCCCCAGAACAAATAATACATTCTTTCCACATACTGGGCTCATCTTCAATGGCAGGATCAAACAAGTCAAGCTTCCCAAATAAAGGCGTGATGCCAGAAATGTTTACCCCAACTCAAGGATGACTGTTGCAAGCAAATTTCTTCAGGAATGTGTTTTTATGTTCTCACCATGAGATAACTGCACAGAAGCTGGTATACCATCACCACCGCACCCTTTATTTTAATGTGGCAGTCCTTGACACCAATCTACCTCTCTTAGCACCAGCTGTTGGAGAGAATAGGATGTCTGACTCTCTTGTTCTCATCTATCTGCCAGAGTTCTCAGATTGGACCAGATTAATAGTTCCAATCAGGGAACTTGTATTTTAATAGGTCGTCATCCTGAGGTGACCTCATTACAATCAGTACACAGTTAAAATAGATCCTGTCAGTCTATCATCAATCTCCCAATGTTTGTGACACTGTGGGTCATCACATCTCATTAAAAGGGATTTCAGTTCTTCTATTTTCAAAGATGAAAGTTCAGAATATAATTCCATCACATGTTAGAGAAATTCCAAACCTATTAATGAAGCACATACTGAGACTAAAATGTCATGTAAGAGCTTCTCGACTCAAATACATTGTCACATCCTGCTGGTCGGTTGTTCTTTGTGCACATTTTAACACAATTAACTAATTTATTTTCAGCACCTTTTTGTCTTATTACTTCAAACTCCTCAGTTTTTAGAATCAAATTAACAGAATTACATGCCAACATCATGCACTACCTTGATATTTTAATAATATCTTCTACTACTCAGGTTTAAATAGGGCTAGATTCTTGAAACTGCACTCAAGCTTTAGAGGCAGAGTGAGAATAATGTTGACACTGCCTGTAGTCACAGGCCACAACATACTGACCTTGACTTTTACTGGATTATTATTGGAAGCTGAAGTAATGTGGCATTTGCATCGGTGTGGTCAGCTCGCTCAGTTGGCTTGGTCGTTAGTTTGAAAATAGTGTGATGCCAACAGTGTGGGTTCGGGTTATTGTGAAGGACTCTCCTTCTCAACCTCTCACCTTGTCTGAGATATGGTGTCTGTCAGGTTTAATCACGAATCTTTAAGCTCTTTCACAGCATTTAAGCCTCAGTGTATGCTTCATTAATAGGTTGGGAGTGTCTTTCTAATGAGAGAGCAGTGCTATGGTCTGGTAAGACTGTGCTGACTGGACTTGAAAGCATCAGTGACAGTTAATTTAATACACACTGTGGTCTGGATTCTCCTCATGGTTTCAAGGATTGGCTAAAGGTAACATATTTTCATCACCAGTGTATTCACTATGTGGTTGATGGCCACCAAAACCTTTTGTACTCCACTGCCTGTTTTCAGTGTTGAGTGCTTCTCTTCTTATTCAATTTTCCCTTTGTAAAGACTTCCAATCTACGGTACTTTTTAAAAACTCATTCTGTATTTGAATTGCATTGTTCTCTGTTTTGTCTACTTTGCACAGGCTTTTGCCATCTACGATCAGGTGCCTATGTAGACTTTGAAATCATTTACCTACCACACTGTACTGCCATTAGACTGTTATTCAGTATTTTTCCCCAAGTGGTGAAATTTCTGGGCTTGCCTCCTGCTGCAAAAGAATGGTACTTGTAGAATGGTACTTCTTTTGGGATTTATTTGAAGCACTCCTTTCCCTTGCCTCTTTTTCCTCATTGCTACCATATAGTGAGCTCAGGCCCACACTCAAGTAAGTGTAAGCAGTAAGAGTCTTTATTGAACATAACTGTATACGAGGGATGGTAAGAGATGACATCTCTCTCGGCACTACAAACAGAGGCTCCAGGCCTATGTGATCTGGTGCCACTGCTGATGTGGTACCTGCTCCAGCAGGCCATCTTTACCTGATACAACAATGCTTATGTTATCTCTTGTAAGATGTAAAAATAGGATGTAAGTAACATGATATTGAAAGACCCAATGGATATTAATTACATAGAAGCAGAGAAAATAGAAGCAGGACTAGGCTATTTAGCCCTTTCAGCCTGCTCCACAATTCAATATGACCATGGCTGACCATCAACTCATTACCCTTTTTCCCACTTCAACTCAATCGCCTTTGATCCCTTTAGCCCTAAGAATTATAATTAACTCCTTCTTGAAAGCATTAAATACTATGGTCTCAACTACTTTCCATGGCAGGGAATTCCACAGGCTGAGCACTCTGTGGGTAAATACATTTCTTCGTATCCTATTTACCAATATACTTAGACCATGCCCCTATTTCTAGACTCCCGGTCATTGGGAACATGCTGCATTTTCCCTGTTAGAATTTTCTGGGTTTCTATGAGATTCACTTTCATTCTTCTAAATTCCAGTGAATATAGCCCTAACTGATCCAGTTACTTTCCATATGTCAGTCTTGCCATTCCATGAATCAATCTGGTAAACCTTTGTTGCACTCCTTCCATAGCCAGGTTGTCTTTCCTCAGGTATTGCTCACAACACTCCAGGTGTATTATTACAGCAAAGTAGCCCTCTCCTGCGCTCAAGTATTCTCACTAATATACAGAAATGTAACATTCACAGACACAACAGCATCTGGGCTAACATTGAGCTGTCCAGTTACAAAGAGTAGCAGATTTCCATCTGTGTCCCAAGCTTCAATTAAGCTGGAGTCTGAAACCTTTCTAACCTCAAGCCCTATGCTATGATACAGTGATGACATCATGAGCATGTCTCTTAAAGTTATACTGACATATCATGTTCTTAAAAGTGAACTGATAGAGTATACTGATGATGAAACATAAGGCAACAAGTGTGACAATGCTCACTATGCATGTACTCTCTAGAAGCTATTCTCATTGGACAAGGAACAAAAACAGAACCTGCTGGAAAAGTTCAGCAGGTCAGGCCATATCTATGAAGAGAAATCAGGATTAACCTTTTGGGTCTGGAGACCCTTCCCCAGAAATGGTGGTAGCTCAGAAAATGTTGGTTTATATACAGAAGATTGTGTAGAGGGAGAGGTTAAGGAGTAAACGATAGGTGGGGGTAGAGCCTAAAGAGAGAAAACAGTTGGACCAGCACAGGAGTGGATAACAATCTGACTAAGAAAGTCAATAGCCGTTAATGGAGATTGTTAGTGGCTAACAATAAGTAGTATGTAATGGCAGACTATGTGGTAACTAGGCCTGGTGTCTGGGATAGGACATGGGAGAGCTCAGGCCCTGAAATTGCTGAACTCAATATTGAGTCTGGAGGGCTGCAGGGTTCCCGAATGTAAAATGAGGTGTTGGTCTTCCAGCTTCTGCTGAGCTTTGTTGGGAGAATAACACCTAATTTTTCACTTGGTGACCCTGTAGCCCTCTGGACTCAATATTGAGTTCAATAATTTTACATAGAACATAGAACATTACAGCACAGTACAGGCCCTTCAGCCCTCGATGTCGTGCCGACCTGTCATACCAATCTGAAGCCCATCTAGCCTACACTATTCCATGTACGCCCAAATGCTTGTCCAGTGACACTTAAATGTACTTAGAGTTGGCGAATCTACCACCATTGCAGGCAAAGCGTTCCATTCCCTTACTACTCTCTGAGTAAAGAAACTACCTCTGACATCTGTCCTATATCTTTCACCCCTCAATTTAAAGCTATGCTCCCCTCATGCTCGCCTTCACCATCCTAGGAAAAAGTCTCTCCCTATCCACCCTATCTAACCCTCTGATTATCTTATATGTCTCAATTAAGTCACCTCTCAACCTTCTTCTCTCTAATGAAAACAGCCTCAAGTCCCACAGCCTTTCCTTGTAAGACCTTCCCTCCATACCAGACAACATCCTAGTAAATCTCCTCTGCACCCTTTCCAAAGCTTCCACATCCTTCTTATAATGCGGTGACCAGAACTGTACACAATACTCCAAGTGCGGCCGCAACAGAGTTTTGTACACCTGCAGCATAACCTCTTGGTTCCGGAACTCTATCCCTCTATTAATAAAAGCTAAAACACTGTATGCCTTCTTAACAACCCTGTCAACCTGTGCCTGGACTCCCCCATCTCCTAGCCCCCTACCCCACATACCAGAAGTTGATACTATAAAATCGCCACTACATACTACCTATTGTTAGTCACTAACAGTCTCCATTAATAGTATTCAATCTCCTAGCCAGATTGTTATCCACTCCCTGTCTGTCCAACTGATCTTCTCTCTCTTTCGGCTCAATCCCCATCTTTTGTTTACTCCTTATCCCCTCTCCCCACCCTATCTTCTGCATATAAACCAACATCTTTTTAGCTACCATCAGTTCTGAGGAAGGGCCACCAGACCCAAAACGTTATCTCTCATTTCTCTTCAGAGATGCTGCCAGTCCTGCTGAGTTTTTCCAGCAACTTCTGTTTTTGTTTCTGATTTCATTTTTCATTCGAAAAGGCATAGTTAACCCTTGACTCCACAGCTGCCATCACAAACTTTTTCTAGCTTATCATCAAGCTGGCAGCATTGTTTATTACCATGGGGAGATACCAAGGCACACAATGAAGCCTGTCTATTGATGGAGATTGAGAAAGAAGCACAGAAGATATTTTTGAATTGACATTGGAGTTGATTTGGAAGGGAAACTACATTATTTTTTCAATGGTCCCTACAATTACTCTTTCAAATAAAGGACATTTTTACAATGAATATATTCTGATATAAGTGAAGTAACCATTGAAAAGTAACTTGAAATGCTCATGCTTATTCTTATGCCATGGGATATGTAGAACCCTGAATGAATTTCACAGCCACGCACACAATACAGTCAATGGTCTTTTTTTCAGGTTTGTGACTTCATTATAAGAAGAAAACATATTGGAACAGTGGGAAAAACACAGTAGAAAAGCAATAAACTATCATGTTTGTATCCGCATATCTGCAGTGGAAGGCCAATTATGGGAAACCTGTAAAGAATATAGGCACAGCCTTCAGAGAATAGGAAGATTAATTTTAAACCAAAAGCATTGTAATGCACAGCTAATGTTAATTGTTGTCACTTATAAAAACGCAAGTGATTTGACCAGGTTAAGAGTTGGATCCTCATGTGTATTTTGTACATAAGGCATGACAGACAGAAGAACAACTATTCTTACTCTTACACAGAATATGAACTTAACTAAATAACACAGCAATTATTGCCCATCTCAAATTAATCTGGACGAGGTGGTAGTGAGCTACCACCCACCATTCTACTACAGAGAGAATTCCAGGATTTTAACCCAGTGACATGGAAGGAATAGCCGTACATTTCCAATTCATGATGGTGAATAATTTTAGAGTGGCATTTGTGGGTGGTGTTGTTCTTATGTATCTACTGCCCTCATCCTTCTAGATCATATGGATCGTGGGCTTGGAAAGTGTTGTCCAAATAACTTTATTGAATTTCTGCAGTGCAGCTTGTAGATGGTATGCACTTCTGTGACTGAATGTTGGTGATGGAGGGAATAAATATTTAAGCTGATGAATTGGTTGCCTATCAACCAGATTGCTTTGCCCTGGATGGCATTGAGCTTCTTGAGTGTTGGTGTTGCATGATTCCAGCAGGTCGGAAGTTTTCGATTTCACTCCCGATTTGTGCTTTGTAGACAGGCTTTGTAGAATCAGGTGGTGAGTTACTTGCTGCAGAATCCCCACCTATAACTTCACACAGGAGAAAAGGGGAGCTTGTTGGCTTGGGGAGAGTAAGAGCAAAGGCTGGGTATCGTAAGTGTGTAGTTACCTACGAGTTAGACATAGTTTGCACATGCAGATAAGGAAGTCACAACTATCCCCTCCCTACCTCCCCACCTATACTCTCTCCACCTATCTTCTTTACTCTCCATCTTCGGTCCGCCTCCCCCTCTCTCCCTATTTATTCCAGTTCCCTCTCCCCATCCCCCTCTCTGATGAAGGGTATAGGCCCGAAACGTCAGCTTTTGTGCTCCTGGGGTGCTGCTTGACCTGCTGTGTTCATCCAGCCTCACATTTTGTTATCCAGTAGGTGGCTGCCTTTTAACCTGGGATAATTCCCATATAGCCAATGCACCAGTACATCTGAGGGCACCGAATGTGTGTCTTTGGGGCTGCATTTGGTCTCTGATTGTTCAAAGTCTGGAAGATTTGGGTCTCCTATTCTGATGATTCCACTTATTGTTTTAGTCTCCTACAGGGTCTTTGAGCATCCCACAGGAATTGATAAGTCCTTGATGGTGATTGCTAACTATGGGGGAGCAATATTACAGACTTGTGTACACCATGGACTGTGTTAAATATTCCTACGTGGGGCTTGTCAGTGATGTCTGTCATACATAACAGATGGATACAAGAGAATGATAGAGATGCAATAGTGGTAGAAATCTTACTCACATTGTATAGTGCTGTACTTTAAGGGATATTGATGAACAAGGTATATTTTGAGCATCAGTAAACAAAATACAACTTTCAGCAGACATCTCACCTTCACTGTGCTTTCGAAGTGAGAGACTGGAGAGATTGAAGTGCCCAATCAAATCTGATGACCATGATCTGTCAGGACTTTTTGAATACATCTTCATCCATGCAAGTGTGCTTTCTTGCTTGGAGCATTATAAAGCCTCCCCTCCATAACAAGTCCAAGCACCAAGTTCCAGTCACCTAGCAGTCCTCTCCTTGCTGTCCTACAGCGGGGTGGAAATTCATGTCCTTGTATCAGATCTCTGTATAGCCTTGACTCTCCCTGTAACTGTGATCTCTTTCATTCCCACATTTGGTTGAGATAGCTAAGCTTTTGTAATGCTGGCCTTTCTCTGGCAGACCCTAAATTCCCTCCATATATCTGTCTAACTCTCTACCACGTTTTTCTTCCCTGTAAGGCATTTTTAATGCAATAGTGCATTTTCACAACTCACAAGCAAAAGAACAGTTTGTAATTGCCACATATGGCTTGTCTTGGGAAATGCATATGCTGCAGGCCAGGTGAAGAAGACATTTCCATTTCTGAAGGGGAGTCCAGGTGGCTTCAATGACTGAAGTCATATATCAGGACTTTTCAGGATTCCCTCAAAATGTCGACTTTCAGCAGGTTACAAAGTTTGTTACTTGCAGTCCTCTTAACAGAAGATCAAGTTTCGATCCCAGTAGAACAGACTTGGGAATTTTCAGAGATTGCGTTCTCTAGTTTTTAAAAGCATTGATTTCTTTTTTCTGCTCTGCCTCTGAAGTTAGATGATTAGGCTGAATGGCTTTCCCCTGGCTTTTATAGTTGTTAGATTTGTTGCCTATATTCTACCCAGTTTTGGTCACATGACCAATACCAATGACCAGAATGATCCAAAATTAGAACTACACAATGAAGATTCAATGGGGATTATTCACACTTACTTGTGATGGACTGGTTTCTCAGCCGCTCCATTTGTTAAATGCCAAGCTGAGAGACAGTAGATTGATTTCGACTTTTCAATAAGCTCACTATCAAAAGAAGGCATGAATTCCACATAACATTGATATCACTGAATATCCATTCAAGGAAGGTTACTCAAATATGGTAATTCAGGCATGTACTTGCTAAAGGCATGAGGAAGTCTCTACAAAGGCTATCTGACCCCTGGCAGCATCTTAGCAGTCTTTTAACGTCAATTTTTACAAGAGGTGGCAGTTTCAGAAAATATTATACAAAATATAGTTCATGTTTAAAGTTATACATGTAATGTGCTTCTATAAAATGCCTTAGGATATTTTATCATATTAAAGGTGCAATATAACTGTAAGTTGTTACTGTTGTTAGATTTTAATTTACATTGCACATTTGCTGGCATCGTTTATTTTTTCATTGTATGGAGTTTTCATTCTGTCTTTAACAAATTTGTAGGAAATGTTTGCATTTGTAGGTCTTGGTAACTAAAAAGATTCAACTGGACCAGTGCTATTATTGGCAAGAGGGATGTCCAAGACAGATGCATGTGTTTTTTTTAATAACTGAGAGGATAGAGATTATTGTTTGTGCTGGAAAGATTCACAAAGGGAGGGTCACTCAGGAAGTTCACTGACAATTGGTATTTGCACATTTTGTTTCAACTATTTGGTTTGAAATTGCTGAAGCAATATGCTTCTCTAGAGAAGCAATGTTGCTTCAAGGCAGTGGTTTATGTACTTGGAAAAGAAATGTTGTTTGTGTTCTGGCAACATTATCAACATTTTTGTAAACTGCAGTTTTCTTTGCTGCCTTTCAAACCTGATAGTTTTTACATGCCGTCCTTGATAGTAATTACATCAGGCTTGAGGGTGGAGCAGTTACAATCACAGACTTCTTTAAAATCTAGCCACTTTGTCAGCCAATGTAAATATGGCAAACTGGCAAGGTATATTTTTTTCTAACTCCGCCCACCAGCTGCAAGCTAATTCCATGAACTGTTTTATTTAATATGAACAAGAATCAAAATTGGAGCCAGAGCATGGAGCAACCATTGATGAATACTGCATGCAAAACCTCTGTAAACCTCATGCAGACGGCCTTAAGGCCCTCCGCTTCTTCCTGTCACGCAGGCCCAACCAGTCCCCCTCCACCGACACCCTCATCCGCCTCGCCTAACTCGTCCTCACCCTCAACAACTTCTCTTTCAATTCCTCCCACTTCCTACAGACAAAGGGGATGGCCATGGGTACCTGCATGGGCCCAAGCTATGCCTGCCTCTTTGTAGGTTATGTGGAACAGTCCCTCATCCGCACCTACACTGGCCCCAAACCCCACCTCTTCCTCCGTTACATTGATGACTGTATCGGCGCCGCCTCTTGCTCCCAAGAGGAGCTCGAACAGTTCATCCACTTCACCAACACCTTCCACCTCAACCTCAAGTTAACCTGGGCCATCTCCAACACATCCGTCACCTTCCTGGACCTCTCTGTATCCATCTCAGGCAACCAGCTAGAAACTGATGTCCACTTCAAGCCTACCGACTCCCACAGCTACCTAGAATACACCTCCTCCCACCCACCCCCCTGCAAAAATTCCATCCCCTATCCCCAATTCCTTCGCCTCTGCCGCAGCTGCTCCCAGGATGAGGCATTCTACTCCCGCACATCCCAGATGTCCACGTTCTTCAAGGACCGCAACATCCCCCCCGCGGTGGTTGAGAACACCCTTGACCATGTCTCCCGCATTTCCCGCAACACATCTCTCACACCCTGCCCCCGAAATAACTGCTCTAAGAGAATCCCCGTCGTCCTCACATACCACCCCACCAACCTCCGGATACAACGCATCATCCTCCGACACTTCCGCCATCTACAATCCGACCCCACCACCCAAGACATTTTCCCATCCCCACCCTTGTCTGCCTTCCGGAGAGACCACTCTCTCCATGGCTCCCTTGTCCGCTCCACACTCCCCTCCAACCCCACCACACCCGGCACCTTCCCCTGCAACCGCAGAAAGTGCTACACTTGCCCCCACGCCTCCTCCCTCACCCTCACCCCAGGACCCGAGATGACTTTCCATTATAAAGCAGATGTTCACCTGCACATCTGCCAATGTAGTATACTGTATCCGCTGTACCCGGTGAGGCCTCCTCTACATTGGGGAAACCATTCGGAGGCCTGGGGACCACTTTGCAGAACACCTCCGCTCGGTTCGCAACAAACAACTGCACCTCCCAGTCGCAAACCATTTCAACTCCCCTTCCCATTCCTCAGACAACATGTCCATCATGAGCCTCCTGCAGCGCCACAATGATGCCACCCGAAGGTTGCAGGAACAGCAACTCATATTCCGCTTGGGAAACCTGCAGCCCAATGGCATCACTGTGGACTTCACAAGCTTCAAAGTCTTCCCTTCCCCCACTGCATCCCAAAACCAGCCCAGCTCATCCCCTCCCCCCACTGCATTCCAAAAGCAGCCCAGCCTGTCCCTGCCTCCCTAACCTGCTCTTCCTCTCACCTATCCCCTCTTCCCACCTCAAACCACACCTCCATTTCCCACCTACCAACCTCATTTCGCCTCCTTGACCTGTGCGTCCTCCCAGACTGACCTATCCCCTCCCCACCTCCCCACCTATACTCTCCTCTCCACCTATCTTCTCTATCCATCTTCGGTCCGCCTCCCCGTCTCTCCCTATTTATTTCAGAACCCTCTCCCCATCCCCCTCTCTGATGAAGGGTCTAGGCCTGAAACATCAGCTTTTGTTCTCCTGAGATGCTGGCCTGTTGTGTTCATCCAGCTTCACACTTTGTTATCTTGGATTCTCCAGCATCTGCAGTTCCCATTATCTCTGCAAAACCTCTGTACCTTGTTCCATTCAAAATTGCATTTTTAAGGCCTAAAAATTGTTTCTGTTACTCTGAAATAATGACAGTATGACCCATTCTGCAGTTTCAGAATGTCCTCCTTTTTCTCACAGTGAAGCTTGGCTCTTTCTGTATGCTTCTCTTCATGAGTAGCTGTAACGGCCAGATATTTCCATCTGACTTCATGTGCAAGGAGACCAAACGTACATGTTGCCTTCAAGTGTTCAATATGCAGGCCTTCTGGTGCAGCCATACATTTCCTCCAGCCATACGGAAAATGGATCCCACTAAAGGCTTTCAATCTGTCCAAGGGAGATTTACATTATTTTGTCTTGGCTTCATATTAGCCTTTTTATTGGAGGCATAGTTCGTTAATTTGTGGATGACACCAAAAGTAGTGGTATAGTTAACAGTGAAGAAAGTTACCTCAGTGTACAATGGCATAATTATCAACTGGGCCAGTGGACCAAGGAATTGCAGATAGAGTTAATGCGGATAAATGCAAGATACTGCATTTTGGTAAGACAAACCAGAGCAGGACTTGTACAATTATTGATAGGGCCCAGGGAGTGTTGTAGAACAGGGAGACATAGTGTTGCAGTACATAGTTCCTTGGAACTGGCATCTCAGGTAGACAGGGTGGTGAAGAAGATATTTGGCATCCTTTCATTGTTCAGAACATTGAATACAAGAGTTGGGATGTCATGTTACACCTTTGCAAGACATTAGTAAGGCCACATTTGGAATACTGAATACAATTCTGGTCACATTGCTCTCAAAAGGATGTTATTAATTTGGAAAGAGTGCAAAAAAGATTCACAAGGATGTTACCAAGACTGGAAGCTTTGAGTTATAAGGATAGGCTAGATAGGTTGGAGCTGTTTCCCTACAGCATTGGAGACTGAGGGGTGACGTTATAGTTTATAAAATCTTGAGCAGCATAGATAAGATAAATAGCCAAGATCTTTACCCTGGGTTGGAGAGTCCAAAAGTAGAGAGCGTAGGTTTAAGGTGAGACAGGAAAGATTTAAAGGAAACTTGAGGGGGAACCTTTTCTCATCATGGATGGTACATATATGAAATGTCCTGCCAGAAGAAGTGGTAAAAGACATTTGTACATGCACATAGACAGGAGAAGTTTAGAGGGATATGGGCTAAATGCAGGCAAATGGGACTAGTTCAGTTTGGGAAACCTGTTTGGCATGGATGAGTTGGGCCAAAGGGTCTGTTACCATGCTGCGTGACTCTGTAACTCTATGATTGCATGTATTCCTTCTTGGGATGTGGATGTCACTAGCAGTGCCAGCATTTATTAGCCATTTATAATTTCTCTTGAGGAACTGGTCTTTACAACAGATTAAAATTTCTGTAACAGTTTAACACTATAACCAAACAAGTTCATAGAGCATTTATTATTAGCCACACAACTGCTGGCCTGGAGTTACATATACCCTACTAGGAGAGAATTTTTGACAAAGTTTGCCCATGGATTGTGGGTATCGCTAGGTGGATTGGCTTTTGCTGTTTCCCTTTTTGACATGGAAAAGTTGACAGTATGCTGCCTTCTTGAATTGCTGCAGTGCTTGGAATGTAGGTTCACCAAAGTGCTGATACAGGACGTTTAAAGATTTTGACCCCATGTCAATGTGGTGGAGTTCCCACTCAATTACTGCCCTTGCTTCACCACCCCTAGGTTTCAGAGGTAATGAGTTTGGAAAGTGATGCTGAATAACGGTGATGTTGAATAGCAGCATGGTGGCACAGTGGTGAGCACTGCTGTCTCACAGCACCAGGGACCCAGGTTCAGTTCCAGCCTTGGGAGTCTCTCTGTGCAGAGTTTGCACATTCTCCCCATGTCTGCGTGGGTTTCCTCCGGGTGCTCCGGTTTCCTCCCACGGCCCAAAGATGTGCAGGTTAGGTGGATGTGTCATGCTAAATTGCCCCTAGTGTTCAGGATGTGTAGCTTAGGTGGGTTATAGGGGAATGGGTCTGGGTGGGATGCTCTGATGTTCGGTGTGGACTTGTTGGGCCGCAGGGCCTATTTCCACACTGCAGGGATTCTAATTCTAAATCTTAATAGATTGTTGTATTGCATCTTGTAAATGATCTGAAAGACATTTGTGAACCAAATTGAGTTTTATGACAATTCAGTAATTTCATGGCCAGTAATAGTTGTTTGATAGTACAGAACAGAGGTATTGTTGCAAAGCAAACCCCATTTTAAAAAATCATTTCATCCTACGCTCAGAACAAAGAGCAAAGAACAGTACAGCGCAGGAACAGGCCTTTTGGCCCATCAAGATTGCGCCAACACATGGTGCCTTTCAAAAAGAAAAACATCTTTGCCTGTATGCAGTTTGTATCCTTCTGTTCCGTGCCCATTCATGCATCTGTCAAGATGCCTCTTAAACATTGACATTGCATTCGCCTCGACCAATTCCTCTAGCAGCACACTTCAGGCATTTACCACCCTCTGTGTAAAAAACTTGCCTCTCACATCACCTTTGAACTTTACTGTTTTACCTGAAACCTATGTCCCCTGGAGATTGACATTTCTGCCATGGAAAAAAGGTCTCTGACTATCCATTCTATCAATGCCTGTCGTAATATTGTAAAATTTCATCAAGTCGCCCCATGTCCTTTGATGTTCAAAAGAAAACAAATCAAGTTTAACCAAACTGCCTTCATAGCCAGCACCCTCCAAACCAGGCAACATCCTGGTAAACCATTTCTATACTCTCTCCAAAGCCTCCAATTCCTTCTGTTAGTGTGGCATCCAGAGCTATACACAATATTCCAAATGTGGTTGAACTAAAGTTCTATATAGCTGCAACATGACTTGACAATTTTTATATTTGACCAATGAAGGTGAGCATCCATATGCGTTGTTAACCAACTTATCCACTTGCTTTGCCAATTTCAGAGAGCTGTGGGTCGTACACATCTAGATGCCTCTTTATGTTGATGTCATTAGGGGTCCTGCCATTTACTGTGTACTTCACTCCTGCATTAGATCTTCCAAAATGCATCACCTCACATTGGACCAAATTAAACACTATCTGCTATTTTTCTGCCCAAGTCTCCAGCCTATGTGTATATCTTGCTTTATCCTCTGGCGCTCCTGCTTACTATCCACAGCTTTCCTAATCTTTGTATCATCTACAAGCTTGCTAATCAAGCCACTCATGTTGTCCCCAAATCAGATGTTTATATTTTCAAACAATTAGGGCCCCAGCACTGATTCCTGTACAGCACCACTAGTCACAGATCTCCAGTCGGAAAACCACCCTTCCACTGCTACTTTTATGGCTCGCATCAGGATATTTCCCATTAATATAAAACCATGGAGAAAACTAATGTTTATACTGCAGAATAGGATACTGCTGATTGGTTGAGGCATTGCCATAGAGTTACACCTGTTCAAAAACAAAAGTTGCTGGAAAAGCTCAGCAGGTCTTGCAACATCTGTGGAGAAAAAAAAAATCAGAGTTAACATTTGGGTCTGGTGACCCTTCCTCGGACTGATGGTAGCTGGGAAAATGTTGGTTTAAATGCAGAAAATAGGAAAGTGAATGGGGTAGGGAGTAAATGATAGGATAGAGCCTGAAGAAAGAGAACAGCAGTTGGATAGACAAAGGAGTTGTTAACGATCTGGACAGGAAGGTGAATAGTTGTTGATGAGGACTGTTAGTGACTAATAACAGGTAGTGTGTAATGCAGCTTATGTGATAACAAGGCCTGGTGTGTGGCATTGGGGTCTAGGAGATGGGAGAGTTTAGACCCTAAAATTATTGAAATTGATATTGGGCCCAGAGGGCTACAGGGTCCCCAGGCAAAAAATGAGGTGTTGTTCTTCCAGTTTAGATTGAACTTCGATGGAACACTGCAGCAAGCCAGAGACAGAGATGTTGGCTAGGGAATAGGGTGGTGTGTTAAAGTGACAGGTAAATGTGCTGTAAAGTGGTCACCCAGTCTAGGCTTCGTTTCACCAGTGTAGACGAGACCACATTGTGAGCAGTAAATGCAATAGACTAGATTCTGGGAAGTGCAGATGAAGTGTTGCCTCAGCTGGAGTGTATGTTTGGACCCTTGGGTAGTGGAGAGGGAGAAGGGAAACAGCAAATTGTACCTTCGCCGGTTGCAGGGAAAGGTGCTTTGGGCTGTGAGCGGGTGTTAGGAGTGAAGGAAGAGTGGCACCAGGGGTGTACTGGAGGGAGTAGTCCCTGCAGAAAGTGGACGGTTATGTGTCTGGGGGTGACCTCTCGCTGGAGGTGGCAGAAATGGCGTCTGTTGATCTTCTGGATGTGGATGCTGGTGGAATGGTAGGTGAGGACAAGGGGAACCTTATCACTGATGCAGGAGGGAAGAGAAGAGGTGAGGGTGGAAGTGCGGGAGATTGATCAGATCCAGTTGAGGGCCCTGCCGACAACAGTGCTGGGTAATCCTTGGTTGAGGAAGAAGGTGGGCATTGCGGAGGCTCTCTTGTCGAAGTTGGCCCACAAACACTAGGCCCTATTATCACATAGCCTTCCATTACACACTACCTATTGTTAGTCTCTAACAGTCCCCATTAACAAATATTTACTCTCCTAGCCGGATTGTTATCAACTCCTTTGGCTATCCAACAGTTTTTCTCTCTCTTCAGGCTTTATCCTAGTCTTTACTCCCTACCCCAACCCCTTTCCTATTTTCCGCAAATAAACCAACATTTTTCCAGCTATCATCAGTTCTGAAGAAGGATCACTGGACCTGAAATGTTAACTGTGATTATTTTTCTCCAAAGATGCTGCAAGACCTGCTGAGCTTTTCCAGAAATTTCTGTTTTTGTTCCTGATTTACAGCATCCACAGTTCTTTCAGTTTTTATTTAGGAGTTACACCTGTTAATTTTGATTAACAGTTGAGAGATGGGATTTGTTAAAATTTAAAGCAAGCAAGTTGACTCTGATTTCTCAAGGAAATGCCCTAAGCAATGAACCAACAAATGACTGTCACCTATGTTGTTGAGTTGAAGCAGGTGCCATGCACGTACATGTTTGGTCCTGTCTCTAAAGAAAGGAGCCTTGTGTGTTAAGAAATGTGGCTTCCAGTAATGCAAGTGCACCAGGAAAGTATAAAGTTTGTATTCCATTTAAGTACAAACGGTGTTCATTCAAGTGATTCAATATGGAATTAATAATCTTATTTAATCTAATGTTCGAGCTGCAGTCTGCTTCATTTTATAAAAGCCGTCTAATCCTTAATGTCACTGTCTTCTCGTGAATCCACTTCCAGTGAGAAATAATTGGACCTCAGCCTCCTCGAGCATGGCCTCTTGACACCCATTAATTTCATGTGAGTTTTGCTCTCTAGACTGATTGCACAGCAGAATGAACCTCTGCCAATTTATCCCAGACATTATATGCAATGAAATCAGGAAGGAAGTAAACTTGTCAGTTGTAGTTTGTAATAGATGAGATTGATTTCAGACCATCAGCAATCATATTCCCGAACAGTTGGAAATGCCATTCAAATTGTCAAGGCAGGGTTACTTTGACTTCATAATTTTGGAGAGAGTCAAGATAGACCAGATCCTTGTTGTATGTTTCAAGATGCCACTCATGTGATTAGTATACTGTGACAGAGCATCTCAATGTGGATTGGTAACACTGACTCCTCTAAACGTTTTCAAATCAAGCAGTGAATGGAGAGATGAGACTTATTTTTAATGTACATTTAATTAACTTTGTTTATCCTAATGAAGGATTGTCTTGATGGGAACCAAGAAATACCTTGAGTACTTCTTTAATAAATACAAACTTTGTTAAGGATTTTCATCTTGTGCTTGTCAGAACAATTCACAAGAATACCAATTCAAGGAAAGAACCAATATTTATACGGTACAGAAAGCTGGTGCTGATTAGTTGTCAAGTGAACTCTGATGGGGAGGGATTTGCCAACTAATCGACAGTCTTCCCCTATTCAGTATAGCTTTCTCCTTGAATTGATATTGTTATGAGTTGTCCTGATGAGTGTAAAGCAACATTTTTCAACAAAATGTCTTTCTTTTCAGCAATCCTCAACTTCTATCCTCCCAAATGACGAAGTTATATTCTTTAAAAGATTTACACGACTAAAGATGTTACAGTTTATAGCGTCAGTATTCTGAATGCCTTATCTTTGAGTTCGATTCTTCAAAAAGAGGCTTTCAACGGCCATAGGCCCAAGAACTGAAAAACAGATCTATGAGCCTTAAGCGTGGGGTGGAATTTTCCCCAATACTAGGCTAGAAGGGGAGAAGCTGTTCTGGTCGCTGGTGGCAATCGAAAGCAAAGTGGAAGAAAGGTTGGGACCTTAATCGGGCCTTGAACTGGAATTTCGGGGGCAATGATCTTCAAATTAGCAATCACTACCATGGAACTGTGATTGTTATCACAGCTGCTGTAACAGATAGACAACCCGCCTTGCATCACTCTCATAGGTCTCACTGAAAGTGCTGGGACAGCTCTTAAGACTCAAAGTAGGGTGACAGGAGGGAAAAGTTATGGAAGGGTTGTTCTATAGGATCTGCTGTGAGGCTGATTAGCTGCCTGCTCTACATAGGTGGGAGATCAATTTGCATATTACAGACCTTCTTGAAAGTTATTTGATTGAGTCACCATTTTACCAAGGGCAGTGCTGCCATAGGTCACTGTCCCACTGCGAGAGCCAAGTGGAAACTTTCAGCGCTGGAGGTTCCATGAATCCATGAGAGAGCCCAGGGCAACATAGACAGTCCTCCATACACTGACCTTGTCCCATGAGTTTTCATTGAGGGTGTTTCTTCAACCCCTCCATTATTAAATGTTTTAGTTCAGCTTCCTGGACGTCCCACAAGTCTCTGCTATGTGGACACGGCTTCTCCCTTCAGAATTTTTCCAACAATCTCAGGATGACAGAGGAAGGGGGCATCATTATTGTGAACACATTCAAAGGGAGCATCTCATTAGACCAAAGGCACCACAGAGCCACTCCAAAACTGGCAGTCTGTAATCTTTAGCATGATCTGGAGCCCAGGTAGCTGGAATACTGTGAGAATCTGCATGTCCCAATGAGCATCAGTGTCTTCAGGAGTACAGGCTGCTTGGCACTATGCTCGACTTGTCTGGATGGAAGTTCATGAATTCTGCCTGTGCTTCTGTCTCAGCACACATATGTCAGTTGGCCTATGGTGTCAGTGTCAGCTGACCTGTTGTCCACCTCATTGCAAGCACTATTCTACATCACCGCTGGAATTCTCCATGCTCTTTATCAGTAATGCAAGTTTCTTCATGACAGGCTGCCATTATCCCAAGCATCCCCACATGTGTCTAGAACTCATCTATGGTCAGTGAGCTGGCATATGTGTAATCCATTCTCCTTGGCCTGTCTGCCACCCACTTATATCCAGTGATCCTCAAGATTGCTCCTTGCATGGTATAAGCATTGCCAGTATCTGAAGTGGAGGCTGCAAATGCCAATCAAATGGTGGTGCTCCTTCCTCAGATAATTACTGTTCTTCTTGCTTTTCAAAGGAAATGCGGCCTGTACACCAACTTATTCATTGCTGCTCTCTCCTACGTTGTCTCTATTCTTTTGAGAGTTATGGCAGTTGCTGGCAAAGCCAGAGTTTATTGCCAATCCCTAATTGCCCAGAGGTCAGTTAAGAGTCAATCACATTGGTTGGAGTTACATGTGGACCAGACCAGGTATCGTCAGCAGATTTTCTCCTCTAAAGACGTTACTGAACCAGATAGGTTTTTACAACATTTGACAATAGTTACTCGGTCATCATTAAGCCAGCTTTTTTTTAACCACTTCATCAGAGCCCAAGGGGAACAAAATAATGAGGAATATATCCTTAATTGGTCCAGATATGTTGGGACATAGTTCTGGCATAAGTGGAACTCAAACCTAGGCCTTGTGACTTAGAAATTAACTATGTACAAATGGCGTGGTGAGATACTTGCTAAGCAGTGGTAACTTGCTGAGGTAAAATGGATTACCACAGTATAGCACAGATAAAGGCCCTTAGGCCCAATCCATACCAGTCAAAGGCACCACCTAACTATTCTGCATTTTCCAGTGCTTGGCTTACAGCCTCATTAATTTGGCATCTTAAGCATACATCTAATAATTTCTTAAATGTTATCAGAGTTTCTGCCTCTACCAAACTTTCAGGCAGAGAATTCCAGATTCCCACGACACTCTAGGTGAATAACTGTTTCCTCACATCTCCTCTAAACCTCCTGCCCCTTGCCTTCAGTCTATGAGCACCCTGCTAAGACGAAAAGTTAATTCACGTCTACCCTATCTCTGCCTCTCATAATTTTATATATCTCAATCATGTCCTCATCAATTTCCTCTGTTTCAAGGGCACATACCCAATCTGTCCAATCACTCTAGTAACTGAAAACCATCAGCCAAGCAACACCCTCATAAATCTCGTTTGCATCATCTCTGGTACTATCATACCCCACCTATCATCTCAATTCAAGAACTGTACACAATACTCTAGTTGTGGCCAAATCAAAGTTTTACACAGTTCCACTAGAACCTCCCTGCTTTTAAAATCTATGTCATGGCTTATGAATTTATGTGTTCCATATGTCTTCTTAACCACTTTATCTACCTGTCGTGATTCTGTAACAGACCTGTGTGTATGTACACCAAGTTCTCTGTGCTTCTTAATGCTATCATTCACCATCAGTTCCCTTGCTTTGTTTGTCCCTCCCATGTACAAGTACTATTTTAAACACCTTGCAATACCCCAACATACCTCATTAATATTCAGCTTCTCATCTTTCTATGCTCACCAAACAGACTAAACACTGGGAAAACTCGATATAGATACCAGAAGACCTGCCTTCATGAACCATTGCAGTCCAGATGCTGTATGTAGAACCACAATGCTGTTAACCCAGTGACAGTGAAGTTATGGCAATTGTCAGGATCGTGAGTGGCTTGGAGGGAACTTGCACGTGGTAGTGTTCCCATGTATCTGCTGCCCTTGTCATTTTAGATAGAAGAGGTCGTGGGTTTG